>NC_080041.1:90607123-90939371 GCF_012489685.1 Lotus japonicus | reverse complement strand
CTGTAATGGAAGCAGAAGCAGCAGGAGTAAAAACCACTGGTGCAAGTCTAAGGGCTTCAGCTTCAGCTTCACGTCTCTCTGCCTCTAGCACTTTCTGCTGCCCAGACTTCAAATTTGGTAAACCATTGAATAGATTAATTTTGTTTTCACTCAGATAACCCAAGTTGAATGATGGCCAATTCCATGTTTCCTCTTCTAACTTTTGCTCAATAATGTTATTTAATTTATGGTTGACCTTCTTTTGGTTTTTCTTTTGTACATTTGACATGTTATTTCCCTATCTATTTGTGTTCTTGGGTGCAACGCAATATTTTAATCAAATTTGGGTTACCATAAAGTATTAGTGGGAAAATTATTTTGTTCTTACTTTAATAGTATAGTATATGTAAATACCTGATTTATGAAGTATGTATAATTTTGTTATTTGAATTTGGTAGTACACTATTTATGATAGAGGTTATATGTATTCAGTACATAACATAGGGTACTTGACTAAGAGAAGTTCACATAGCATTGTAAAAAGTTAACATTTATTAGTAAATTTTTGTCATTCTTGGAAAAGTTTTTTTTAGCTTATGTTTGTTCTAGAAGCTATATTGGTACGATGACAAAATATAAGGATGAAGAGTTGTTTTATCATGTAAAAAGTGTAACGCATTAAAATTTTAAAAAATTGTGTACTAGAGAAGTATTGACTTTTGTAATGAATTGGTTACTTTTTTGGGAAGAATCATTTTCATGAAAAGTGACTCTAAGTATATTGGATTAGTTTGCTATAGAGGTAATACCTTTAACACCCGTGGAGGCAAAAAAAACACATTTTCAGTATAAATATAGTACAAGTAGGTTGTAAAATTTCATTTGTGAAGAGCATGTAAGCTAGGTGATCATTGTGTTTTGTTTATTGCCCTTATTTTCTAAGCTCTTACCTTAGATTTGTTGTCCAAAAGAATAGGTAGGACTTGAAGTATAACCAGTGAGGAACAATTGGTTTTTTTTTCTGGCATATTCATTTAATTAGTATCATGTTTGTTAAATTTTTAGGTAATTAGTGTGGGCAGATTTGTGGTGCTTTGTCATGGCTGGTGTTCCTAGAAAATATAAAAGAGTAATGTCGTCCAGTAGCAAATCAACAGGTAAATATGTGTTCCTTCTATATCAATTGTGTGAAAGAATTATGATTAAAAGTGTTTGATATGAATATATGAAGAAGAGCTGAGCTTATTAATCCTTTGTGTTCTTTTTGGTAAGGTATTGGACAGGGATCGGTGCCCTCATTATCTGAAGAAAGAACAAGGGGTAACAAAAAGAAATGTTTTCCGAGAGGCCAAAGATATAATGCGCCAAGAGAAATTCAGTTGAGTTAATTAACTTAGCATGTTAATTAGTAGTGATTATTTTTGTTGTGAAGGTTTTTTTACCTTAGTTTTTATCTTTTGGTAGTGTGCTCAAGGATACCTCAAGTTTGGCTAATGACACTCTTTATGATGCTATGGATATTTCCTCGTCATCGGTGTCGACTAATGCTGGTATTTTTTTCTAATGGTTTATAATGTGAAATTTTGAAGTGAGTGAAAAATGTATAACTTGATTTTAGAAATTTTTAAGATAAGTAATATTAACTGTCAAATGAACGAATTATCAAAAGTGGGATTATAAAGATGACTGTTTTTGAGTTAGTAGTTTAAATCCAAGGGGATGATTTTGTGGATTATAAAATATTACAATGGAGGTTATTTAGGTGTCATATGATATGATATGAATCTGAAGTTGAAGAATTAATATAAGGTATACTTTTTAAAGTCCAGTACAAGAAGATGGCGCGAGTGATGTTGGTGTGGATAATTGGATTAGTAGAGATGATAAGCTGCCAGAGTATATATTTAAATAATTTTATGGCCAATTTTTGGTGTCTAGGACAGTTCATTTCCATTTTCCAACCATGATTTTGATTTTTAATTTAAAGTATTGTTTGGTAGACATTTGTGAATGGAATGTCAATTTGAGTTCAGTTTTGTGATTGTTATGTTTTTATGATGGAGCAGAAGAGAAGAAAATTAAATGCTCTTGGAATATCACATTTTTGTTCTTTAGAAAATGGTGGAACATAATGAAACACACTCTTAAAAATTTAAATGGTCCATATTGCTCCTAATTTATATTTGAAATATTTATCTCCAAATGGTTTTAAATTGCATCTTTTGTAAAAAAACTTATTGACAAACTTAAATAAAAAATTATTTTATTCAAAAAATTCACTTAAAATAAAATCAATATTTTTTTAAGTAAATATTTTTATGCATATCGCTTAACTTTTTGATCAATAGAGTAGAATTGCTTTTTTTTAATGGAGGTTTTGAATAATGTTTATTATATTTTTTGTTCTATTCTTTCTATTTATGAAATAATAATAAATTGCAACTATTTGTAGATGAAGTTCAAACATTTAGTGGTTGTTCATCAAGTGATGAAAGTGAAGATAGTGAAGATGGTGAACGAGATGATATGCCTTGCAGTAAAAATTTAGATGAGTTTGAGGGTAAATTATTGTTTTATGATATAAATTTGTAATTAAAGGTTGATTGTGAAAAAATTTCCATGTAAGTGTTATTGAATTTAAATGCAGAATATTCTGATATTGGAGACATGAAGTATGAGTGTCAGTATTGTGGGGCTTTGCATTGGTATGCTGAAGGAGTTAGAAAGAAAAAGAATAATATTCCCACAATTTTTTCGTTGTGTTGTCTAAACGGAAAAGTGTTAGTTCCTTTCTTCAGGAAGCCACCGACTTTATTATGGGATTTGATAATGGGAAATGATGTTCGTAGTCAAGAATTCTTAGCAAATATAAGAAGTTATAATAGTGCTTTTGCTTTTACTTCATTTGGTGGAAAATTGAAAGTGGTCTAAATGACGGAGGCGGTCCACCACAATTTGTTATTAGTGGGCAAAATTATCATCGTATTGGTAGCTTGCTTCCAAATGTGGTAGAGACTCCTAAATTTGCCCAACTTTATGTTTATGATACTCAGAATGAGATCCAAAATCAAAGTTCACACTTTAGGTACGTAAATGCTATTTTTTCTTATGAATGTTGTATATTATGTTTTAATGTTATTAATATTTTTGTTTATTGTTTAGGAATTCGGATGGAAGTTGTAAGCTAAACAAATCCTTAATTGAAGATCTTTTGGCAATGGTTGATGAGTGTAATGTCTTGGTGAAATCATTTCGAAAGGTACGTGATTTCATTTCTATCAACCAATTGTTAAGGATTTCTCTAAGATTGTTTAGGGCTAGACCCAAAGACCCAAGAGTGTACAATTTACCTTCTGTGGATGAGGTAGCTGGTTTAATTGTTGGTGATTTTGATTCTACTGATTGTGGTCGAGACATAGTTGTTAGTTCAATGGATGGTACTCTTAGAAGAATTCATGAGACACACACTTCATTTTTACCGTTGCAATATCCTTTGCTTTTTCCTAATGGAGAAGATGGATATAAAGAAGATATTTTGTTTCGCCAAGATGGAGATGGTCGTGTTTTTAAAAAGATAGTACGAGTATCTTTGAGAGAATTTATTTCTTTTAGAATTCATGAAAGAATGAGAGAGGATTCAGTTATATTGCGTAGTAGAAGATTATTCCAACAATTTCTTGTGGATTGTTATTCGATGATTGAGGCTCAAAGATTATCATATATCAAGGGTAATCAAAAGACAATACGTCGGGACTTCTTATCTGGATTGGAGGAGGCTATGGAGAAAGGTGATGTCGATTCAGCATCAGTTGGAACAAGGATAGTTCTACCTTCATCATTTACTGGTGGAAGAAGATATATGTTTAACAATTGTCAAGATGCAATGGCAATCTGCAAACATGTTGGATATCCAGATCTTTTTATAACTGTTACTTGCAACCCAAAGTGGCTTGAAATTCAAAGGTGTGTTTCTGAAAAAGGCTTGAATGCCTATGATCGCCCTGATATCTCGTGTCGGGTTTTTCATATTAAAGTGAAGCAGTTAATGCGTGATTTGAGGAAAGGTCAATATTTTGGGAAAGTCTCAGCCGGTTAGTAATATTTCAATTGAATATAATATATATATATATATGTAGATATTGAAAATATTATATGGGTGATTAATTTATTTATAGGAATGTATACCATTGAGTTTCAAAAGAGGGGACTTCCACATGCCCATATACTTATTTGGTTAGCGCCTGGTTCAAAGCTAACAACACCAGAGAAAATTGATTCAGTTATATGTGCAGAGTTACCTGATCCAGTTGCTAGCCCGAAACTATTTGAAGTTGTTTCTATGTTCATGGTCCATGGTCCATGTGGTAGTAGTAGGAAAAATTCTCCGTGCATGGTAAATGGTCGGTGTTCCAAATTTTTTCCTAAGAAATATGTGGATAAGACCTCATTTGACATTGATGGTTATCCGACATATCGAAGGAGGAACACTGGTGTTTTTGTTGAAAGACGTGATGTTCAATTAGATAATGGGTATGTTGTTCCTTATAATGCAAAATTGTTGATGAAGTACCAAGCCCACATTAACATTGAATATTGTAAGAAATCGAATTGCATCAAATACTTATTTAAGTATATCAACAAAGGAGTTGATCGGGTTACAGTTTCAATGAAAAATGAATGTAATGAAGGACAAAATGTGCCAGAGGTTGATGAGATCCAACAATATTATGATTGTCGTTATTTGTCTGCTTGTGAAGCTGCTTGGAGATCATTTTCATTTCGTATTCATGATCATTGGCCTCCCGTTCAGCGATTACCTTTTCATATGCCCAACAAACAAGTTGTATTATATGGTAATGAAGAACCAATTGATAGGGTCGTTCAAAGAGGTCAGATGTCTGAAACAATGTTTACTGGGTGGATGGTTGCTAATATGATATATGAACATGGTAGGCATTTGACATATGCTGAGTATCCGCAGTTATTTGTTTGGCATCCTAAAGATAAAGAGTGGCGACCACGCAAAAGAGGGTTTTCCATTGGAAGAATGAATTTTATACCTTTGGGGTGTGGGGAGGTATATTATTTGCGTTTATTGTTAAATCTACAATGTGGATGCACAAGTTATGCCGATTTGAGAACTGTTGATGGTGTTGTTCGAGTGAGCTTTCAGGAAGCATGTTCTGCCTTGGGATTATTAGAGGATGATAAAGAATTTATTGATGGATTAATTGATTGTGCTGAATTGTCAGGTGGTATGTCTGTTAGAAAGTTGTTTATGGTGTTGCTATTATCTAATTCAATTGTCACACCAGGAAAAGTTTTTGAGGAAACTTGGAGGTTGTTAGCCGATGGAATTCTTTATAAGCGAAGGAAATTACTTTGCAATCCAAGTATTTTTTATTTATTTATGTATTTGTTTATATACATGTATATATTTATGTTTTGTACATGTCATTTCTTTGTGGTTGTTAAAGTAATTGTTATTTTGACTTTATATAAATTGTTTTATTTTATCTAGCTTTGCGTTTGGATGATCAGACTTTGAAGACGCTTTGTTTGGTTGAGCTTGAAAAAATGTTAGTTAATAATGGGAAAACACTAAAGGATTTTCCTGGCATTCCGTATCCTATTTCAGATGAAGTCCCTCAGTTTGAGAATGTCATGTTGTTTAACGAGTTAAGATTTGACATTGATGATATGTCAGTTAAACATAATGACCATTTGATGAAGTTGAATAATGGTCAAAGGAAAGTGTATGATGAGGTTATTGATGCAGTTAATAAATCAGATGGAGGATTTTATTTTGTCTATGGTTCAGGTGGTACAGGAAAAACTTTTCTTTGGAAAACCCTAAGTTATAGATTAAGATCTGAGCGGAAGATTGTGTTGAATGTTGCATCCAGTGGTATAGCATCTCTTTTGTTACCTGGTGGGAGGACTGCACATTCGTTATTTAGTATCCCACTTGTGTTAAATGAGGATTCATGTTGTAATATTAGGCTGGGTAGTAACAAGGCAGAGTTGCTTAAACATACAAGTTTAATTATATGGGATGAGGCACCTATGGTTAATAGGTGGGCATTTGAGGCTGTTGATAGAACCTTGCGTGATATAATGGAAGTTGGGGATGTTTATGGTGGGGGAAAGCCGTTTGGTGGAAAAGTTGTGGTTTTAGGGGAAGATTTTAGACAAACTCTTCCTATTATCCCGAAAGCAAGTAGGGAAGAAATTGTAATGGCTACTATTAACTCATCAAGACTATGGAAATTTTGCAAAGTCTTAAAACTTACTGAGAATATGCGTTTGCATGGGAATGATTCTTTACATGATTGTGAAAAATTGGTTGAATTTAGCAAGTGGATACTTGATATTGGTGATGGTAATTTGGGTGATTACAATGATGGTGAATGTGATTTAGATATTCCACATGACTTGATGGTTCTCTTTAAAGATGATGTTGTGTCAAGTATAGTTTATTCCACCTACCCTGATATTCAAAGGAAATTTTTTGATGAGGAATATTTTATTGATAAAGCTATTCTTGCTCCCACTTTGGATATTGTTGATAGTGTGAACCAGTTTGTGCTTTCAATAGTACCTGGCAAAGAAAAAGTGTATTTAAGTTCAGACAGTGTAGTCAAAGTTGATGAAGATGTAGCCATTGATGCAAATTGGATAACCATTGAGTTTTTGAACGACATTAAGGGATCTGGACTTCCTGATCATAGGTTGTGTTTGAAAATTGGAACGCCCATTATGTTAATGAGAAATATTGATGTTTCAGCTGGGTTATGCAATGGAACTCGGCTTATTGTGTTGGATCTTAGACCAAATTTGATTTATGGGAAAGTGCTAAATGGAAATAAAGCTGGCACAAAAACATACATCCCACACATGACTATTGTTCCTTCTGATAGTGGTCTACATGTTAAAGTTCAACGTAGGCAATTTCCGGTGTGTGTTTGTTTTGCAATGACAATTAATAAGAGTCAAGGGCAGACGTTGTCTCGAGTGGGGGTTTTTTTACCGAGACCTGTTTTTTCCCATGGTCAACTATATGTTGCGTTGTCGCGTGTGAAATCAAGGGATGGATTGAAAATTTATGTTGACCAGACAGAAGTTCCGCCTTTGGAGCACACAAAAAATGTTGTTTACAAAGAAGTATTCAAAAATTTAAGCTGAGGTATGAAGATGAGTCAATTGCTAATTATATATGTTGGTCCCCTTATTTAAATTTAGTATAAAGGTAGGTTTAGATAGTGACAATTTTTAAGCAAATACTATGATAAATAGTAATTTTATGATTTATGTTAACTCAATATTTATGGTAGTTAGTTTATTTTCAAATGAATCTCCAGATGGGGAAGGTCTCCTATGTACCATTTAATGGAAGGCATGGATTCTCATAAATGGTAAGTGATTTTAGGTGTGCATTGCTTGAATGGATCTTGTAGTCGTGCTCTTGTATTGCTCAGTTAAATAACAGATTTGTTCAACTAAAATGAAGTATGGATGGCCGTTTTTTGTACTCTAAGTGATGGTGTTGCAACACTCTCTTTTGGTGGAGGATATTGGTTTTTTTTATTGATGCAAACTCGTGAGCTCCCATTAGAATGGCTTTTGCTTCCTGGTTCCTTTTTCACAAGTCTACCTCTGCTGGTTATTTCCTGGAGGTACAGATTCTGTATTAAGAATTTGGTGGAAGGTTTGGTCTTGATTTTGGAAGGCTTACCAATTGGGTTTGGGTTGAGTATTAGTTTTCTTTGTAAACACCCTTGAAAATTCCTCTTGACTTTTCAAAATAGGTACTCTTTTTCCTTGCTAGGTTTTCCCAAGGGGGTTTTATCCTAGAAAGGTTTTAATGAGGCATGTTTTGTTAAGTCTATTTTCAAGGGGGTATTAGGTGGGGTAGTTTTCTTCTTTTATAGGGTTTTGGTATTTGTACATGTAAGTATCTGATTATTTAATTTATTATATGTAAAATGTTAAAGATGAACTTATTATGTATTCATTGGTTTCGTTGTTAACTTAAAGAAGCAACTTCATTTAATAAAAAAATAGGTACGTCTAACCTGTTGAAGGGATAGGCCATTTGTGCAATGGAAGTTTACACACAAAACCATTTTAAGCATAAATATAATCAGTACTACGTCAGTAGTTAACTTTCATACTAAAAGTTCAATTATCATAAACTGCAATATAGTAACTATAGCCATATATAAAAGCCAACATTGATATGTATGTCTTGGAGCAAAAAGTATGACATATAAGGTTAAAAACAAAGTCGCTAAAATAAAAGTTTATCCAGTTAAAATTCAACTATTTAGCACTAAGTTTGTTGAACATTTTTCTTCAAACTTCTCTCATTGGATTTGGTATCTTGTTATCTTCATCTTGTTAGCAGAAGATAGGTTTTTATTCATTCTTGAAAACCTGAACATGGACTTTTGTCCAGAGTAAGGTTTTCTTCAGAACTTCTGACCCTGGTACCTCTGAAGTCATCAGATGTTACCTCCTTCAGAAGTTACTCGATCAGAAGCACTTAACCCACCGGTTAAACTTATGTGGTAGGCAACAATACACGTGTCACTTCATTTGTGACATAGTTCCTTGAGTCGCGTGGTATATCTGCTATAATGATGATGTCTACTCTCCTCTACTATGCTATTTTCAGACTATCTATTTTATAACCGTTGGTTTTGCCTTTAATTTCTTAAAACTGTCAACGGTTACCATTAAACCCACTATATGCACTGTCACACACGATCTCCCACTCACTTACACTTACGGTTTTGAAACTATCCGTGTGCATTGCATTCATTCATACTCCTTCCTCCAACATTTCCCCCTTCTCTCTGAACCCTAAACCTCATTCTCTGAGAATCATGGGCAAATCGAGGAAACCTAAGGTAAATGTTTCTGCTTCTTCCAAACAAACTGCCGAAGATCAAGAGAATCAAAGATTCGAAGAAGCACAGAAGATTCTGAATGCACCAAATGTAGTCACTTGTGCCAAGAAAGTAGAAGAACTGAATGTGTGCTGTGAAGCAAGAGTTGACTTCGACAATCTGGCTGAACATGGGTTCGACATCAGGGATCAGGTCAACTTACAAGGGTGGTCTGGCTACTTCAATAGACTTGATGGTCCGATTTACAACAAATTGGTTGTTGAGTTCTGGAAGAACGTTGTCTGCAACGACTACTACGTTGTTTCTCACGTGCTGGACAAGAAGATTGTAATCTCAGAAGAGTCCATTGCAAAGTTGCTGGGTATGGAATTCCAGCAAGGAAAAAGGATTATGAACGTTGATGCAAATGTTCCTGGGATGAGGAGCGTGGTCAACAAGGCGATTTATGACCACTGGGAAATGGAGAAAACCAAGTACAACATAAAGGACTTGAAGCCTCAGATGAAGATTTGGCAGAAGATATTCCTTACATGCATTCACCCCAGAACTGGTGGAACTGATTATCTTAATGAAACTCAAAAGGTAATCATGTACTACATTTCTAAGGGCGAACCTATCTGTCTTCCATTCCTTCTCTTCAATTATCTGAAGGAATGTGTTGAGAAATCAAGGACTACAACTGGTTCTGAGAACAAGAGGTTCATATCTTACATTCCGTATGGAAGGCTGCTGTCAGATATCTTCGTCCAGAATAAGCTTGTCAAGACCCTATCAGACCTTGGACTTCACGAAGATCTGGCCATGTCTATTGGCGATGCTCTCAATGGCACAAAGTTGAAGAAAATGCAAATCATTGAGAAAGTTCAAGTTGCTCCCAGAGAAGACACTTCTGATGAGGTTCGTAAGAGAAACTACCCCATTGATGATTTTCCTATTTGGTCCAAGAAGGACAATCCAGCATGTATTCTGGAGTATGTGCGGATGCTCAGAAGACAAGGAGATCCTATCACTCTTGAGGAGTTTGTCAAGACACTTCCTGAAAGTCCTCCTAAGTTGGCAACAAGGAAATCAAGGAGGGCAACAAGCAGCAAGCCTTCAGATCCTAAGGGCAAAGGGATTCTGACAGAGGAACCTGCAAAGAAGAAAGCTGCATCCAAGACTGTGATCATCAGAGAACCCTCTACTGAAAAACCTTCCAAGAGAACCTTAGTTCAACCACGTCAAGTGTCTGAATCTGAAAGCTCTGAAGACACATGGGAAGATTCCTCAAGCGAGGAAACTGAAGATGATGATATTCCTGTGGCTAAGAGAAGAAAAGTTACTCTTGAGGAAGAAGAAGATGAGCATGATGACCATGAGATCATCCAGAATGTGATTCAGGTTATAAGGGAAGCTTCAGACGCTGAAGAATCCACTGATTCTGATGTTGTTCCCTTAGTGAAGAGAAGGAAGCTTCCTCTGAGGGGTCCCCTTCAGCAGAAAGAGGCAGTTGCAGAGCAAGCATCTGAACCTGCTTCAGAAGTTCAACGTGAAAGGAGATCTAAAAGAACTTCTGATCCAGCAAGGGCTGCAAATCTTACCACAACCACATCCATCAGAAGTCCAAGTAAGGTAATTACTGAAAGCATTAACTCTGATTCTGCTTTAGTAGTTATTCTTGAACAACCCCTGCCTATATCTACCTCTATGCCTACCTCAATCCAAACAGCACCCACTCAACCTGAAACACAAGCTGAAACACAAGCTGAACCTCAAGCTCCTAAATCCACCATCCAAACAGCTACCACAACCATCCCTTCCACTCCAATTTACACCTCTTCCACATCCATCCCAACTGAACCAGTACCTCCTTTCAATTCCTTCATTCAAGGTATTGCTCAAAGTGAGGCCACTCTGAGAACCTTGGTTGAACAATTCAACCCCAAGCCTTCATCCACTTCACACACCTTCCTCATAACCCAGACTGGTGAGATCCATGCTGAGAAAGAAAAGGATGATGATGATGTTCAGATTCTTGTACCGCCTTTCAATGTGAAGCCCCTTCAACAAATTGCTTCCAACTTTGAAGATCAGCTTCCAGATGCTGCTGAGACCTCCTATGTGTCCTTGTCCAACTACTCAGCAGTCAACTCACAGGATCTGAGTTTCACTTCACATGAGAAGACTGTCACCTCAAGGCAAAGGCCAAATATTATCTCTGAAGCTGAGCACATGGATGAATCAGATCACTCAGGCGTAGAGAAGGACCACGAGATTGATTCCACACCTTCAGAGCACCTGGATGAATCAAATGCTTCAAGCTCCAATGCTGCCAGAACTCCTCAGCTTGTTCTGACCTTGGCCACCTCCTTTCATCCTCAGAATCTTACTCAACTCATTCGGGAGTTTTCTGAAGAGGCCTCCAGAAGACTGAAATGGCTGTATCAGGTAACTGATAATCAGTTTGATGCCTCTCTTGTTGATGGTCTATGGTCTGCCTTTGAGAGATGGTCAGAAGGCAAAGTTCATGAACTTCAGAAGCAACTTAGCAGGGAGAAACGACTAAGAGTTCATGATGCATCTGAGAGGGCCTATGAGCAAAGGCAGAGAGTGCTGCACAGGGTTTGTGAACCCTTGAGAAAAGCCATGGCTCAACGACCATGTGTTGTCTCTGAATGTACCTCAGAAGATGCTGTGATGCTTTCAGCAGAGGTTGAAGAAGAAAGCTCTGATGGTATAGTCATTCTGGAAGATGCAGTTGATCATGAAGTTGAGAAGCAAGGGCCAACTCAAGTTGATACTGTCATGTCTTCAGAAGCTGCAGCTGCTACTCCTACACAAGCACCAGAAGTTCCTACTTCTGCTCCAGCTCCAGAAGTTGTCATTCTTGCTGCTCGGATTGACAGAATTCAGGATGATCAGCAGAGGTTATTTTAGATGGTTGAGCAACAAGGACATGTTCAGAATGAGCAAAGCAAGCGAATTCAAGAGTCCTCAAGCAAAATGGAAGCAATCATGAAGTATTTAATGGACAACCTTCCTTCATCTTCCAAGCCTTGAATCCCCCACATCTATCATGCATGCATTTATTTGTCATGACTAAATTTAATTCATGTTGACTGTGTTAATTTTTCATTCTCTGATTCAATGCACCGTCCATTTAGTAACTCACATGCTTTTATGATTGATAAGTTTTATGCATGTTTTTCTGTTACTTTTTCTTCTTATATTCTCTGCAATACTTCTTCTTCATCACACCACAATTCACCTCATCCTTCATTCACTTTAAATCTTCCATAACTTCCAATTCAAGAATGACTACTGTCGATTTGATTTCTGGACTCAAGACTTTGGTATTCGACCAAGTCTTTCCATGGAGCGTCAATCTATCTTCTTCTCAGATCTCTCTCGCTCTTGAGCGGATTGAGACTCTTCTGAAATGCTGGCTCACTTCTCATCAAACTCACTGTCTTCAGAACCTTCAAGAAGTTTTGACTGACTCCTCCGTCTGACCACTCGCCGGAAGGACGTTGAAGATCAGCTCCAGGGCATTTGCATGCTTCTGGAATATGAAGAAGATCACGATGAAGCGGATCAAGCAGCTGTCCAGGAGAATGTTGCCTTGAAGGAAGAACTGGCTACTCAGTTAGCCTCAATTGATCAGGACATTCGTCCCCTCCACCTTCAACTTCTCTCCATGAAGAATTCTCGAGCTTTCCTATTTATCTAGGATTAGTCTTCTTCGTTCCTCTCGATCCTTTGTACTTCTTCTCCGTTTAGTAATAATAACATATCTTATTTGCATCACCTTCTTGTTATCGTTATTGTTGGTTTTGTTTTTCACCCTTTTTGCTTATGACAAAAAGGGGGAGTACATAAAAATGGTTTTGATAAATTTTTTTTCTTATATATATATATAAAACCAGTAGAGGAGAATAAGTATAATTACTTATAGCACATAGATATTGTCAAGCGTCTCAAATAAGGAATACATTTTGTTCATATACTGAACTAATCTTGCTTCTGACGCCTTATTCCAATTATATCTGGACAAGAATCTATGTTATTATGTGATATACGCTAAGTTCTGAACCATCACTTTTGATGAGTATACATCTCTTCAAGCGTCGTAAATTCTGATCACATAACCAGACTCCGAATCTAGACTATTCATCATCTCATCAAGTCATAGATTCAGGGGGAGTCAGGGGGAGACCCTAGCTCAGAATCAGGTGTCATCCCAGATTCAGAAAGAGCAATGCAAACCGTTACACAAGGATAAGTTTAATCTCTGATCCTTTCTTTCCTGTGTATTCAGTTTATTGTGTAAAAATTGTTCATCAAAATACTTGTTTTGTCATCATCAAAAAGGGGGAGATTGTAAGATCAAGGTTTGATCAGTGGTTGCATCTCTATGTTTTGATGATTACAATTAAGGTTTGTGATGATGAACAATTGTGGTACCCTAACGTTTGTCTTTTTAAGTTGTGACAAACAGGTTCTGAATCTGACCCAAGCCTATTCGTTCAGAAGAAGAAGAACCAAGAGTTACTAAAAAGAGAGCTCTTTAACCCACCATGTTCGTTCTGAACAGTGGCAAATACTTCAGAAGCTCTGAAGATGGAAGCTCTCGAGAAGTTCTGAAGAACTCAAGTCAGAAGTTCTGAAGACCAGATGTTCCAGTGGAACGGTCCAGAAAGCAGAAGACTCAAGTTCTGAAGACCCAAGCTATTCTAGCTCTGACGATCAGAAGTTCTGAGGAACTTGTTCAGAAGCAGAAGTTGCAAGGTCAGAAGAATCCAAGCTTCAATCTGACGATGATCAGAAGCTTCACCAACGTTCATCTGAAGCTCCTTGATCTCAAGTCAACCGGTGAAAGGACAGGTCGCTTTCACAGTACAACGTCGTACATGTCTCAGTCTGTCCGCCACCTACCTTGTACAGCCTAGCAGTCTGAAATTGCAGAATTGCCACTCCAACGGATAAAACCCTAGCAACGGCTACATCACAAGTCTTGGAGTATATAAAGGCTGAAGAAAGAAGAAAGAAGCCAAGAAACTTTGCTGAAAACATTCAACATATACGAACCATTCTCTTAGCATTATTTCTTCATTGTTCTTAAACATCTGAGTTTACTATTCGCTTGTTAGAAGCACTTATTGTAAACCCGAAACCTTTTACATCACATTGTAAAGTTCATCAAGAGACCAAGGTTGGTCGGATCTTGAGAGAACTGAATCAAGGTTGATTCAGTATTTAGCTAGTCTTAAGAGGATCGGTAGATCAGCTTCTTAAGAGGATACTAGTGAGAAAATCAGTGTATTGTTAGTCACTTAGCAGGTTGCAAAGTGCAGTTGTAACACTCATTGATTTTAGTGGATTGCCTTCATCAGAAGAAGGAAGAAATCACCTTCACAGGTGGACTGGATTAGCTTGAGCTTTTATCTCAAGTGAACCAGGATAAAATACTTGTGTGCTTTACTTCCTATCATTTAGCACTTAGTTTTTATCTTTGAGTTTTGAAAAAGCTTAAAAAGTATACCCGTGATTCAAAAACTCTATTCAAACCCCCCTTTCTAGTGTTTTTCGCACCTTCAGGATGGTATCCCCTGAAAATGGTAACTTGTATAATTTATGATATACAATGATTTGGTATGAAGAAAATGATGAAATGTAGTAAGTGAAATACCCTTTCAGATTTTCCCTTCATTTCTTCTGGACTTAAGATTGCCTTCCACATGAGCAGACCATGTTTACCTGAAGCAACCATCTCATTCCAGTATCTAATTGTATCGTAATTCACTGGAACACCTGGTTTGTCAGCATGCTTGCCTTTGTGATGCTGGGGAGTTTCTTCTAAGTTGTTGGTGATCTTAGCAGGATATTCTACCTCATAGTTGTTGCTGTCATAGACTCTAATTTCAAATTTAGCTGGTTGAATATATGAAAATTTGATCCATGATGTAGTGTGAAGTTTATATATAGTTCTGAGGATAGTTATAGATTTTCCGAACCAATATCTGTTTCTATGCCTATGTGTTTTCATAACTAGGACGTTTCCTGCTGGATCTTCTAATAGGGCATGGTGTTGCAGTTCTTGTCCATATATTTTGGTTAACCACCGTGGAATCAGCAGACTATTCTGCAATTTAAGTAGAAGAATGAAAAATTGAGGATTTAGATGAAATAAAATATAAGAAAGGTAACAAACAGAAAGTACTGTTGGTAAGAACAAGTGTTTACTCTTTGTTTTCAAAAGAGGATTAAATCAATATAGAAGGGGAGACAAACAGGTAATCAAGAGGCTCTTCTAAGTTTGAAAGGTAGTAAAGTGAAAAGAAAGCAAAGTAAAAAGCAACATAACAGATAGTGAAATTGCAAAATATAAAGTCAATAAGTGTCTTTGATCATTACCCTGTGTAGGTGGAGGGGCTTGTAGAATAGCTTTGAGTCCTTTTGTCCATTGTGTCTTCTTTGGAGATCCATCTTTGACATGGTAAAACAGTCCAACTGAAGTTAGTCAATTAAGATATGCAGATTGATTTGTGAGATTTTATTTCAATATTGCTTTAGTTCTATAAATGGTTAAAAATTGGAAA
The DNA here is from genome assembly GCF_012489685.1 of Lotus japonicus. Classification (NCBI taxonomy): domain Eukaryota; kingdom Viridiplantae; phylum Streptophyta; class Magnoliopsida; order Fabales; family Fabaceae; genus Lotus; species Lotus japonicus. Next base: position 90,923,902 of record NC_080041.1, on the reverse strand, counting down.
TGAAAATTGTAAAAGTAATGTAAGTGGGATTAGACATGGTATAATGTATGGTACTGGTTAATTGGTTGTCAAGGTAGGTTTTTAAAAATTAAAAGAACCGAAATTCAATGAAAATAGAGTATATGATATAAGTCTTTCTATAGGAAATTTATGTTAAAGTGAATTAGAAGGGTTGAAATTGAATAACAGAAAACAAGTATTGACAAGTGGAAGATTGTTTTTGGTGGATGTGACAAGTTTCTTTTAATTAAGCACAAATACGAATGGTGGTGTAAAACTTATTTACACCGTCGGTGCATTGAAATTAATCTCATAATTTATTTGGTATGATTGTTATATATTAAATTCTGGTAGGATGAGTATTCTATTTAAATTTATGAAAAAACAAAATTCAAAATATGGACACTTAGTTTTATTTTATTGTTAACTTAATATCTCATTGTAAAATATTTGGAAAAAAAATAATTTAACATGGTATTTTATAGATATTGTTTTGATACTTTGTTATTTGTTTTTCTTTATATTTTCGTATGAAATTATAATTAAATTAAATTAGAAAAAAAAATAGGAAAAAAAAAGATGTGAGGTACAATTTAATTTATTATATTTTAATTGGATTAAGACATTTGAATCACATCATATTATGTTATAATAAAATATTTTGGAAAAAAAATGGCACCGTGCATAGCACGGGTTACTACCTAGTATTAGACAAGCGATGTAAACATTTTTCTCAAAACTATTCTTCACATGATGCTCATTCTAAGCGACCCATCCAACATGTTATGTGATTGGATAAATAATAATATCTGAAATATATATAACATATAATGAATTAAATTAATAAAAGCTAACACAAAGTACATAATAATGACAATCATATTCATACCATTCCTTGAAAGTCTCAAACCATTCCTTACAAAGAGTGTTATCTCGTCACAATATTGTGACGATGAGATGTAGAGAAATGTGATTGTAGGAAGCCGAATCGCTATTGTACGCATAAAAACTAGTATTTCTTACCCGTGTCTTGTAGGCGGCGGGGCAAATTAATAAATAATGGTGATGTATTGGACCGCTGATTAACGAACAATTCGTTCCTGGCGCTAAAAAGAGTGAAGTGGCACGAAGGTAGAGAAAGGTGTAAACTGCAAATGTACGTGTGAGCGTAACATTTCTCTTCGAGATCAGAGAGAGAGTGAGAGACGAACGAAAATGGCGAAATCCAGCGCTGACGACGCGGAGCTCCGGCGAGCTTGCGAGGCTGCAATCGAAGGCACGAAGCAGAAGATCGTCTTGTCTATTCGAGTTGTCAAGACTATCGGCACCTGGGGAAAAACCTCCAAGCTTGGCCGTCAAATGGCCAAACCTAGGGTTCTCGCTATCTCCAGTACGCACTCGCCATCTCACACTCGTTTCTTTCTAATTCCGCATTTTGCAATAACACATTTTCCATTTCAATGATGCATCTATAAGCGCAATTGAACAGTCATTCTATGAACAAGTGAATGTAGTGATTGTTGTCTCGCTTATTGGGTTTGGCATTTCCTTTTGAGGCAGGCCATAAGGGTTTACTTTGTTGCTCCAGGAGATAACATGTGGTGTTTTTGCATTCTATTACTTCTATGGGTTTTCAAACTTGTAAATTAGGTAGTAGTTTCTATTTCATGTTAATAGTCAGTGTGCAGTCAGAAACACTTTTATTTTCTATTTTTTCTTTTAATTGCAAAAATGTCACCAGAAGCTAAAAAAAAGTTCTATGGTGTTTGCTGTTTCATATACAAATATTTGGAAACAGGAATACAAGTTATACAAGATGACATTTTTGTAATTTAATAGGTGATTGTATGTGGTCATCTCATCAAGTATCACAACTGTAATTATTTGTGAACTTCTTTATTTTTAGCACTGTTGGTGACAACATGCTATTTTGTGTAGCAAAAGCAAAAACTCAACGGACAAAAGCTTTTCTTCGAGTTTTAAAGTATTCCAACGGAGGGGTTCTTGAGGTGATTTCCTTCTTAACCCTCTTCTTGGCCTCCCTGGTATATGCTTGTTTTTGTAGCCTGTTTCAGCTAATGTATTACTGGTCCACTTTCTATTGCACAAAGGAATCAGAGAAGCTGTTGTTTTATCTTGCATGTTGCTTTTATAGTTTTTTGCTTTTCTTAGGAGGGTTGCTGATTATGCTATTCAACTTTTTTCAAGAAAAACTTCTTTTTTCCTGTCAAAGAAAGTTTCATTCCTGCACTGGTTGCCCAAGAAAGGAAAAGTCCTGCATGTAACTGACATATTTTTGTTTTGGTAAAAATTACATTTTTATGAGGCAATCGAACTTACACTCGTTCCATCTTTGTTGCCTCTTTTTTTTTTTTTTTAATTTCTTAATAAATACAGCTTAACCTTGGTGAGTTTGCATCCGGCCTTGCTGCATGGGTTAGCTATGCTCTGTTTGCTTTATCTGTCAAACAATCAGACAACCTACAAACTAGATTATTAAGTGTATACTAACATGCATCCTCAATTAAAAACCAATAACAGGCCAACCACTACTCCAGGTTGAAAGTTAAAAATTATAATTGTGGGGAGAGGGATGATTAGCATCTCTTTTGAAGTTCAAACAGCCAATCTTTAATAGTATATTTTTCCCTTCCTTGCAACTTCTATTCATCTCATTCATATTTCAACACGTGATTTCATTTCCCTAATGTATCACCACTTTTGAGGTATTGTGTATTTATATCTAATTGCTCCCCTCAAATTATAATCATTAGTGAAGTGAAGAAATTATCCACCTTTCCTTTGTTAGCAGAAGAAACAGATATACTGAAGCTGGTCAGTTGTATTAGAGTGAATAGGAAGGTTAGGGATATGAAAATATCGCCTATGTGTACTTGTGTTTGTGCCAGCTGGAATGTCAGCTGGACACACTAGTCTTTTCTGTTATTCTGTTATGTTAGCTGTCAATTCTGTTATGCCAGCTGTCAATTCAGTTAGGAGTAGTTATAGCAGTCAGGTTGTTAGCTTAACTTGCTGAACAAGCTTCTACAATCCTATATAAGGATTCATCTTCTCTGTATCAGTTTAACCAATTCATAATAGAAGTTTTCAGATGCATTTCTTTTTCTCTCTTTCTGTTTTCTCTAACATGGTATCAAGAGCTTAAGATCCATGGCTATGGAGTCTTCACCTTCTTCTCTGCCTACTCCTTCTTCTACGAATTCTCTTTCTCAAGCATTCTCTCACAAATTGAGCATCAAGCTTGATGATTCCAACTTTTACTCATGGAAGCAACAAGTAGAAGGTGTCATCAGATCTCACAAGCTGCAGAAATTCGTTCAAGATCCTCCTCAAATTCCTGTGAAATTCTTGACTGAGGAAGATCGAATCATGGAGAATGTGAATCCTGAGTTTTCAGATTGGGAGCAACAGGATTCATTCCTCTTCACCTGGCTTCTTTCTACACTTTCGCCTTCGATTCTTCCCAATGTGATCCAGTGTGTGCACTCTTGGCAGATCTGGGAAGAGATTCACTCGTTTTTCAATGCCAAATCGCGTGCTCAGTCAACACAATTGAGGAATGAGTTGAAGAACATCACAAAAGGTACCAAAACTGCTTCTGAATTTCTGCAAAGGATCAAAACGATTGTGAATACGCTTGCTTCAATTGGAGAACCTGTGACTTTCCGTGATCATCTGGAAGCTATTTTCGATGGTCTCTCTGAAGAGTACAGTGCTTTGATGACGGTTATCTACAACCAAACAACCTACTACTCGATTTCTGAGGTGGAAGCTATGGTGATTTCGCATGAAGCACGATTTGATAGGATGCGAAAGAAACAACAAGCTGAAACCACTCCTGCAGTGTTCCTTGCACAGGCGCAAAATCCGCCTTCATCTTCTACTGCACCGGCGCCGCCGCCACAAGCTCTGTGGACTCAGCCTACTCCGGCGCCGCCATCGCCAGCGCCGCAACCTCCTGCAACCAGTGTCGCTTCTTCCCAGCCACTCGATGGTACTGTTGCTTCTGGCTATGAGAGTCGCGATGAACAAAATCGCAATTTTGGTGGCTATGGCAGAGGACGCGGGCGCGGGAGAGGACGCAATGTCCAGTGCACATACTGCAACAAATGGGGTCATGACACAGCTTCTTGCTGGTCACGCCCTTCAGGAGTTGCTCCTGGTACTAATCCTCATGGTAATTCTGGACAATCTGGAAATTCTGGTCAATTTGGGAATGTTAGTCCCAATTTAGGGTTTTCTCCAATGCAATTTGGGGGTTTTCCTTCTATGGCTAATTTTGGGATTACACCTTATGCATCCTACAATCCCATGTATCCACAGTATGGTTCTAATGCTAATTCAGGTCCTGGTATGCCTACTTGGCCTCCTTGGTGTGTTCCACCTATCTCTGGCATGCAATTTCCTCAACCAACTGGAATGCATTTTCCTCCAGTTGCTGGAATGCAATTTCCACAAGCTGCTGGTATGCAATTTGCAAGACCTTGGGCTCCTCAGCCAACCACTTTTCCAAGGTCTCCACAACATCCAGCTCCCACTGGTGTTGCTCCTCAGGCCATGTTGACTACTGCTCCTGCATCTTCTACACAATTCACTGCTGCACCTCAAGTGAATTGGTGTCCTGACTCTGGGGCCACACATCATGTGACAAACAATCCTGGCATTTTTGTGGATAATGTGCCTCTAGCAACACAAGATCAACTTCTGGTGGGCAATGGTCAAGGATTACCAATTCAGTCCATAGGTTCAGCCACTCTTCCCTCTCTTTTTAATCCTAAAGCTATTTTAATTCTTAATAAGTTGCTCCTTGTTCCTTCTATTACAAAGAATCTAGTTAGTGTTAGTCGTTTTGCTAAAGATAATAATGTTTACTTCACTTTTCATGCCAATTTTTGTGCTGTTCGTCATCAGGACACCTCTGAACTTCTTCTCACTGGAAGTGTTGGTGATGATGGTCTTTATTACTTTGATGGACCACCCTCACAAGCTGTGTCTCACTCTCCTGTTAAAGCTTCTTTGTTTCAGTCTTCTTTGCATTCTCAGCCACTGGCACAGGCTGGCTTAGCTTCTCAGCCTGTAGGAAACAAAGCATCTTCTGCTATTGATTTGCCTTCTTCATTAGTGAATTCTAGTGTTTCAAGTTCTGCACCTTGTAATAGTAGTAGTAATATTTCCATTTATGAGTTGTGGCATAATAGAATGGGTCATCCCCATCATGATGTTCTCAAGCAAACTTTGTCTTTGTGTAATGTTCCAGTTTCAAGCAATAAAAGTGTGTTTTCTTTTTGTAAAGCTTGTTGCTTGAGCAAAATACATCGCTTGCCTTCTTCTTCTTCAACCACAGTTTACACAAAACCCTTTGAATTGGTGTTTGCTGATTTGTGGGGACCATCTTCTATGGAATCCTCTTGTGGTTTCTTCTATTTTCTAACATGTGTTGATGCATTCACAAGATATACATGGATTTTTCCCTTAAAGAAGAAATCTGATACCTACACTACCTTTGTCAATTTTCACACCATGATTGAATTGCAATTTGGCCACAAGCTTAAGAGTGTCCAAACAGATGGGGGAGGGGAATTTAAACCTTTAACTGGTCATTTTCAGGCCCTAGGAGTTGTCCACAGGGTCACTTGTCCCCATACTCATCATCAAAATGGGAGTGTTGAAAGGAAACATAGGCACATAGTAGAAACAGGTTTAGCTTTGTTATCTCATGCTTCTATGCCCTTGCATTTTTGGGATCATGCTTTCCTCACAGCCACTTATCTCATAAATCGTATGTCTACTACTACTCTACAAGGTGCTAGTCCTTACTTCAAATTGTATGGTAATCATCCTGATTTTAAAAGCCTCAAAATATTTGGTTCAGCTTGTTTTCCATTTCTCAGGCCTTATAATTCCAACAAATTGTCTTTGCACTCAAAAGAGTGTGTGTTCTTGGGTTATTCTTCCAGTCATAAGGGTTACAAATGTCTTGATCAATCTGGTAGAATATATGTTTCCAAGGATGTTCTGTTTCATGAACATAGATTCCCCTATACTACTCTCTTTCCTTCTGAACCTTTTTCACCACCAACCTCTTCAGCAGAGTATTTTCCTCTTTCTACTGTTCCTATCATATCTAGGAGCATGCCTCAGCCCTCTCCAGCTCCAATCTCTACTGAATTGGCTAATCCTGGGCCACTTTCTCCACAATCCGAAGCATCAGACCTGCAGTCACAACCTTCTCCAATTCCTACTGGTTCTGGTTTAGTTTCAACATCTCAGCCAGCTGAGCATGCATCCTCAGAATCAGCACATCAAGAAATGGCTACATCCTCAGGGGTACATGCTGCAAGTTCAGCTTCTACTGTTGCAGTACCTGTGAATGCTCATCCTATGCAAACTAGATCTAAATCAGGCATTATCAAACCAAGACTTAATCCTACTCTATTGTTGACACACATGGAACCAACCACTGTTAAACAAGCTATGAGGGATGACAAATGGTTACAAGCTATGAAGGAAGAGTATAATGCTCTTATGAGCAATGGTACTTGGTCTCTTGTCCCTCTCCCTTCCAACCGAAAAGCAGTGGAATGCAAGTGGATTTATAGAGTCAAGGAGAATCCTGATGGCTCCATCAACAAATACAAAGCCAGATTGGTAGCTAAGGGCTATAGTCAAGTTCAAGGCTTTGACTACTCTGAGACCTTTTCTCCAGTAGTCAAACCAATCACAGTGAGACTCATCTTGTCCCTTGCTATTTCCAGAGGATGGCCATTACAGCAAATAGATGTTAATAATGCTTTTCTAAATGGTGTCTTGGAGGAGGAAGTGTTTATGACTCAACCTCCTGGGTTTGAGCATAAGGACAAGACATTGGTGTGCAAGTTGCACAAGGCTCTCTATGGCCTCAAACAAGCCCCAAGGGCTTGGTTTCATCGGCTTAAAGAAGTGTTGCTTCAGTTTGGGTTCAAAGCTAGTAAATGTGATCCCTCACTTTTCACCTACAACTCTCCTCTTGGCTGCATCTATATGTTGATATATGTTGATGATATAATTCTTACTGGTGATTCTATGGTCCTTATTCAGCAGCTCACTGCCAAGCTTCATTCTATTTTTGCTCTAAAGCAACTAGGACAGCTTGATTATTTTTTGGGTGTTCAAGTCACACACCTGGCCAATGGCAGTCTTCTTCTCAATCAAACAAAATACATCAATGATCTTCTAACAAAGGTGAATATGGCAGATGCTGCACCTATCTCTACACCTATGCAGTTTGGGGCAAAGCTTACCAAGCATGGAGGGACTAGCTTGCATGATCCCACTGAATATAGAAGTGTAGTTGGGGCTCTTCAATATGCAACAATAACTAGACCTGAAATATCTTATGCAGTGAACAAGGTCTGTCAATTTTTGTCTGATCCTCATGAGGAGCATTGGAAGGCAGTAAAGCGAATTTTGAGGTATCTCAAAGGTACTATCACTCATGGAGTGCTCTTGCAGCCTTGTTCAATGACACAGCCTCTTCCTTTGTTGGCTTTTTGTGATGCTGACTGGGGATCAGATCCAGATGATAGAAGGTCTACATCTGGGTCTTGTGTCTTTTTGGGGCCAAATCTTATTTCTTGGACTGCAAAGAAGCAAACACTAGTGGCCAGGTCTAGCACAGAGGCTGAGTATAGAAGCCTTGCTAACACAACAGCAGAATTACTATGGGTGGAATCACTTCTCACAGAGTTGAAGATTGCTTTTACTGTTCCTACTGTCTTATGTGATAATATGAGTACTGTTTTGTTAACTCATAATCCAATTTTACACACAAGGACAAAGCACATGGAAATGGATCTATTTTTTGTCAGGGAAAAAGTGCAAGCCAAGAGCCTAGTTGTTCAGCATGTGCCCTCAGAACATCAAAGAGCTGACATCTTCACAAAGGCCCTATCTCCAACCAGATTTCTACTTATGAGAGACAAACTGAATGTAGTTGACAAACATCTTATGTTGTCACCTACTTCAGTTTGAGGGGGTGTATTAGAGTGAATAGGAAGGTTAGGGATATGAAAATATCGCCTATGTGTACTTGTGTTTGTGCCAGCTGGAATGTCAGCTGGACACACTAGTCTTTTCTGTTATTCTGTTATGTTAGCTGTCAATTCTGTTATGCCAGCTGTCAATTCAGTTAGGAGTAGTTATAGCAGTTAGGTTGTTAGCTTAACTTGCTGAACAAGCTTCTACAATCCTATATAAGGATTCATCTTCTCTGTATCAGTTTAACCAATTCATAATAGAAGTTTTCAGATGCATTTCTTTTTCTCTCTTTCTGTTTTCTCTAACAAGTTGATCTGTATATATTTGTATAGTCCTTGTCCCTTTGAATTTTTCTAGGTTGGATATTTACATACTTTTTGTTCAATTGTCTATTAAATTAGTTTGTCCCCATCTAGATGGGGAAGTCTTTGGTTGTGTATGTTGTATTAAATTTATTTTTCTTGCAGCCTGCTAAGATATACAAGCTGAAGCATCTCTCAAAACTGGAAGTTGTAACAAATGATCCTAGTGGATGTACGTTTACGTTGGTAATGCTCTATTTTTTCTTTCTGTCATAAAAAAACTTTATGTGGTGAAGATAATTGATGTTGAATAATCCATGCAAAGTACTCTGCTGATAATATAGAGTTTTCTAGGGCAGAGGGCTCTTCCGACTCAAATATGATAATTCTATGTTGAGAAAACTCAATGGCATATGATGCTCAAATCAAAAGCTTCCCTTATCTTTAGAATGGAATTTATAGACCTAATGAAGCCACAAATACCCTTATGAGCTATTCCTACTCAGATGAAATAAGATAATCTATAATTCCTAAATAACAATTAATAATTCCAAATAAACCCTAAATAAATAATACAACCATATAGGTTGATCTATACCATTTATGTTCTCAATTTCTGGAGCAGAAGCAAATCAAGATGCAGTCGTTTCCTGTTATAAAGTTTGTTTCTGTAGAAGTTCAAGAGAAAAAGAGAGTTTTCATGAGAGAAATGTGAGAGCTGAATTATTGAAGATTAATCAGTTAGTAACTAACACTAACAGAACATGCATTAGGTGAGAGCTGTATAACACCTTCTGACCAACAGTACCAGAAGCTTAGAGATTACAATCCTGTGTGTGTGTGTGTGTGTGTGTGATAACTGTATGCTCCAACAGTTTGCAAATGTCATCCTTTTTTTATGATGAATGTATATCTTATAGGGATTTGATAATCTTAGAAGCCAGAGTGTGGCTCCTTCACAGTGGACAATGCGCAATATTGATGACAGGTTATACCTTTGAGAGAAATGCATTATTTAAGCACACTGAGTTTGATTGTTTATGGTACCACGTTGAGAGAGTGGACTTTTTCATTGTGTCTATTACTTTCTTATAGGAATCGCCTCCTGCTTTGTATCTTAAATATGTGCAAAGATGTCCTGGGTCGCCTTCCTAAGGTTGTTGGTATGGATGTTGTGGAGATGGCTCTTTGGGCAAAGGTACATGATGGTCTTCTTATCACTTAAACTTAAAGTTGCTTTACAATTAAATTGCTTAGGATACTGTTTTTATGTTTTCTTTGAGTCTTTTCAGTGATATTGTTTTTATGTTTTCTTTGAGTCTTTACTTTGAGTCACAGTGTCCTACTTTTTGGAGGTTTAAAAAAAAAGTGTCATGTCGGAATCGATGGTTCATAGCTCTGAACACATGGCCATGGTGACATGGTCTTCTTTTAGCCACATTAACCCTGATATAATAATAGTGGAGACCAAATCCAATATTTTCTGTAAAACTGGGGACCTTATATGAAGGGCTTTTTAGAAATATAATTAAAATAATTCATGTATCTTCACCTAACATCTTAAGCTTTTGGGATAATTGGTTCATGAGAAAGTCCTTAGTTTCAAGCTGAGCATGTTAAACTCTAATGAATATTTACTTGATGACAAATTTCTGTTAATCACTACAGACTGAATGTTCTCTCGGTTTATTTTTTTCCACCAATGTGAAATAGGAAAATACACCTGCAGTTTCCACTCAAAGTAACCAACAAGATGGTGCTCCTGCTGAATCTTCTGTCACTGAAGCAGAATTGAAAGTCAATGTTGAAAAGGAACTTGTCTCCCAGGCAGAGGAAGAGGACATGGAGGCTCTTTTGGGAACGTAGGTGCTATCATTTTGTCATAAACTGTACTACAAGTTTAAGTATTTGTGATGCATAATTGAATTGATTTCTTCTGCCTGCAGAGGGTTATTTCAATATCACGGAAAGCCTCTCTCTCTCTCTCTCTCTCTCCCCCCCCCCCACCTCAAATAAATTTCTGGCCATATTTTATGATTGATACTGATACAGGGAATTCCCAAATTAGTTGATAATATCATGTTGCCAAACATTACATCGATAATGAAATCATAATACCAATGTGAAGAGTTAAATTGCTGTCGTTTTTGAATGAGCAGTTATATCATGGGTATTGGTGAAGCAGAGGCATTTTCTGAAAGGTTGAAAAGAGAGCTCCAGGCTCTGGAAGCAGCAAATGTGCATGCCATTTTAGAAAGCGAACCTTTGATAGATGAGGTATAACTGTTCTTTGAGTTAATTGCCTTTCTTTTACTAGTATTACTAAGTTTTACTTTAAATGGGCCCCTTGATTCATATTTTCTATTATGGCTTAATTTTCTGCCGTTGTGAATTTAAAATGGTAGACTGAAAATATGTTTTCTAAGCTATGATTGTAATTATTCAAACACCAATACACCTTGGATTCTTGATTTATTTTTTGTCGTGAGGTAAACCAATTTGCTTGGTTCTATTCCCTTCTGGAAGCTTTATCCTTATGCAGATATTGTTGGTTGTAGTTTTATTTCAGTATTTTCACTTTAACCATTAGATCTGTCAGGATGCTAATAACACTATGATCAGGAAATGCTACTTCATTTCATAAATCTTCATGTTTCTCATAATTGGTTATTTGAAATTATTTTAACTGAAGTAGTTCATACTAATTTGTGCTTTGCAGGTGTTGAAAGGGCTTGAAGCAGCTTCAAATTGTGTCGAAGACATGGATGAATGGTTAGGCATGTTCAATGTGAAACTCCGACATATGAGGGAGGATATTGAATCAGTAAGGGCCTGTTCTCTTCAAGTCAGGAGCATATTTTTTATTCACAATTTACTTTGTGTTTGTTATAGTGGTGTTTGTTAGAATACTTGTTTATTCATTTGATTTGATTTCTTAGTTACTTGGCTAAAGCACCGTTTGGCATATTCATTAGTCTAGTAGGTTATTTTTATTTTTTGGTGTCCTATCCCTGTTCTTTTTCTTTACGGCTTTATGTTGTCACTAAAGCAGCAACATAGATTGGTTTGTCAGTCAAAAGGAAAACTAATTGGTTGGGAAGTAAATATCTCACCTTTAAGGATATTTCTTTGGATGAGAAGCTTCTTTTGGGCTAAGATTAGGCATCTGGCTTCTATTTGGTGTAAAACTCACAGTCTTTTGACAAGGATTTCTCTAAAAGATTTAATGAGAAGTTGGGCATTTTCCTTGACTGCTGTGTTCTTTATATTTTTGTTTGTTTTATTTTTCTGTAAGGAGGATATCCTATATCCTATCCTCGTAATGCTTTTATAATAATCTTCTTTTTGGCTTATTGAACTTCTTTATTAAGAAAAAAATAATGTCTTCTCATTTTATCTCAATACTGTTTTGATGTTCAGATTGAAATCCGCAATAATAAGCTGGAAATGCAATCAGTAAATACAAGATCTCTCATTGAAAAGCTTGATAAGCTTCTTGAGCAATTGAGTATCCCTTCTGAGGTATGCCTTCATCATGTGTTCAATTCTTGTAGTTTGAGTTTGTTGAGAGTTATTAGCTTGATACATTTTAATGATGTTTCATTTGGTGTAGTATTCAGCATGTCTGACAGGAGATTCATATGATGAAGAACAAATGATGCAAAATATAGAAGCATGCGAGTGGTTGACCACTGCCTTGCGTGGTCTTGAAGTGCCTAATATAGATCCTACTTATGCAAATATGAGAGCTGTATGTTCTTGTCCTTGCTTTTCTATCTGGTATAGTAAGTTGTTGATAATTTAGGAAACAGAACTGTTCATGGTAGTACATGCTTGTTTACTTTAGTTTCGAAGTTAAATAAAGAAATCTGATTTAAGGTGTAAAAGCTGATTTTATTCATTACTTACTACCATTTTTTATTTGTTTGAGAAGCTGTTTATGTCAGTATTATGAATTTGAGGTCTCACTAAGCAAATAGAGTTGGAAAGTTTCGAATAGGGTTTTCGGTCATAATTTGAGGTCTCACTAAGCAAATAGAGTTTGGTAGTGCATGCTTGTTTACATTAGTTTCGAAGTTAAATAAAGAAATCTGATTTAAGGTGAAAAAGCTGATTTTATTCATTACTTACTACCATTTTTTATTTGTTTGAGACGCTGTTTATGTCAGTATTATGAATTTGAGGTCTCACTAAGCAAATAGAGTTGGAAAGTGTCGAATAGGGTTTTCGGTAGTGCTAGAGGAAGAGAGATCATATATGATGAATAATCTAAAAATGTTTTTTTGATGTGATGGATGTGACACAAAATATAAAGCACTAACCATTTTTATCCTAATACTAAACTCATAATGCCTGATTAAATTAGAGAAAAGGCATGAAATATAGGGGTTTGTTGGCTTGAGAATACATTTCCTGTTTTCACTAATAATTACATTATGCCATGTTGTTTTCCTTTTGTTTCCGTTTTTAAAATTGTTTCCACTGTTTTTAATATAAATCTTGTTGAGATATATGATGTATGGTGTAGTTTGTTGAGCTAATTCTTCTAGGACTATATTTTATTATGTTATAATTCCTTGCTATCTTATTGTTATAATTTGTTAGTTTGTTTCCTTATTTAGTTTGACTAGGACTAGGAAGTCTTGTATATAAATATTGTACTTCTGAATCATGTTAACATCAATCAATTATTAATCATTATTCTGAATTCTTCCATTGTCAAGATGGTATGGGAGTGGTATCATCTTCCATGACCTTTATGATTACTATTCCACTGTTGAGTTCCCTAAAGTTCTGAACTATACTAATGTTATTATCTCCCTCAAAGAGGCTGAGATAGGGATTTTAGAGAGAATCTAAACTCTGGTGAATTGGTATTTTATTGCATGAATGAATTATTACATCATGTAGTAGGATTTATAGTCTAACAGAATAAATGCCTAAGCTCATTGTGAGCTGTCACAGAACCACCTGACAGCTATACAAGAGTTAGCTCTAACTAACTCACTGACCCGTATGTTACAACAGAGTATCAACCTAGTGCTCCAATACCCCCCCCCCCCCAAGCTCAACTTGGGATTGCTGTGGAGGCAGCATGTACATTGAGCTTGGTTCTGAACCAAATAAACTTAGTAGACGTGAGGGGCTTAGTTAGAGCATCAGCAAGATGAAGATCAGAAAGCAAATGCTGAACCAAAAGCCATTTGCTGATGACTCGTTCACGAACAAAAAACAGGTCTAGAGTGCAAAGACCAGATTGTGAGCTAAGGAAATGGTATTGAGATTATCGCAGTATAAGGTAGGAGTAGCAGTGAGAACTTTAAGCTCTTGAAGAAGAGTTGAACCCACAGAACATCCGCTGTTAACTGAGCTAAACTACAGGACTTGGCGTCCGTACTGCTGCGAGCAATGACAGGCTGCTTGCGAGACCACCACAGGAAATCAAATTAGGGCCAAGAAACAAGCAAGACTCTGAAGTAGAGCGACGATCATCAATGTCAGTTGTCCAGTCTGCATCAGAAAAACCACAAAGTTGTAGAGAAGAAGCAGAAGCTTTGCGAAACAAGAGACCATGAGACATTGTCCCCTTCAAGTAACGTAGGATTCTTTTCACTGCAGTCCAATGTTTGTCTAACGGATGAGACATGAATTGACAAACTATGTTGACTGAGTATTGCTCCACTCAGGTCTGGTGATAGTGAGATACTGAAGAGCACTCACAATGGATCGGTACAAGGATGGATTATCAACAGGAACACCAAAATGCTCCCCCCCCCCATGTTTCGGTGTTTTCTTTTGTTGCTGTTGTTCCAGCCTTGTTTACTTTTGGACGTGTTGTTGGTTTTGCACCTTAGGTCACTCTGTACTTTTGTTCACTGAGTCAGCTGACACGTGAAAATTTCAGAGAATCAGTTTTAATTTTCAAAAATCTTAGCTAGATAAAGTATGGAAGTTGAGTACCAGGCAATAGCTTTCACAACTTGTGAGCTCCTATGGTTGAAGCATTTAATTCATCAGCTGCAGTTCTGTGATGTTGGTCTTATGGAGCTGATGTGCGATAACTGGTCAACTTTGCATCTGTCCTCCAATGCAGTCTTTCACGAGAGAACCAAGCTTATAGAAATTGATTGTCATTTTATTAAATAGAAACCTTTTGTTTACTCCAAGGATCAACTTGCTGATATCTTCACTAGACCCTTAAGAGGTCCAAGGACAATGATATCTTGCACCAAACTGATATCTTGCACCAAACTGCTTTTTTCTTCTTCTTTGTTTCTGTGTTTTCTTTTGGTTGTTTTTGTTTCAGCCTTGTTTGTTTTGGGGCGTATTGTTGTTGGTTTTTCTCCCTAGTTCATTGTCTACTTTTGTTTACTGAATCAGATGACCCCAACAATCCCAGAGAATCAGCGTTTATTTGCAAAAATCTTAGCTAGATCAAATATGGAAGATGAGTTCCGAGAAATGGCTTTCACAACTTGTGAGCTCCTACGGTTGAAGCTTTTAATTCATGAGTTGTGGTTCTGTGATGTTGGTCTTATAGAGCTAATGTGATAACCAATCAGCTTTGCAAGCATATAGAAGTTAAGGGTTTTCATACATCCACACTTTACTTTCTCTTCCATCTCATTTCCACCAACTCTATCTTCCTATCTCTCTCTTCTTTTCATGTCACACCACCTATTAAATCACTCATTTCTCTCTCTTCGCTTCCTATATCTCCAGGCGTGGGTGGATTTGGGATGTGAAGGTAATATTTTCCAGAAGTTAATTGTCATTTTATCAGACAGAAAGTTCTTTCTGGCATTGTCAAAACACCTATTTACTCCAAGGATCAATTTGCTTATATGTTCACTAAGTCCTTAATGGGTCCCAGCATAACATACATATGTTCCAAGCTGGATGTATATGATCTATATGCCCTTTAGTTTTAGAGGAAGTGTGGAGATAATTATATTAGGATTAGATTTTATTTTGTTAATATTCCTTGTTATCTTGTTATAGTTTTTTAGTTTTGTTTCCTTATTTAGTTTGACCAGGACTTGGAAACCTTGCATAAACTTTTTTACTTAAGAATAGTGTGAGCATCAATAAATTATTCTGAGTACTTCCAATTTCATGAAACCTTTATAAATAATAATCAAAGTGAAAACAAGGTGACATTTCCGTAATTGTTTATGAAAATAGGAAATAAAAACATAAAACATTTTATGAAACCAAACTGACCCTTAGGAAATATGAAAACTAACCCTAAGAGATAATACTCTAAATAGTTCTGTAAGAGATACAATGATAATATTATGAAATATTTTTCATGTTCTAAACGGAAACATGCATAGGACCAAAGTCATCTGTTTTAATGGTGATTTTTGCTACTTCTACAGGTTAAAGAGAAGCGAGGCGAGCTTCAAATAATAAAATCTACTTTTGTCAGGAGGGCTACTGAATTCTTGAGGAATTACTTTGCTACTTTTGTTGATTTCATGATAAATGATAAAAATTACTTTTCTCAGGTATTTTCTGCATTAGATCTTTATGAACGTGAAAGATTTTAAAATCTCAGATTATTTCATTTTCACTTTGGCTGCTTACTCCAAACAGCGGGGACAGTTGAAAAGGCCAGACCATGCTGACCTGCGGTTCAAGTGCAGGACATATGCACGTCTTCTGCAACATTTAAAGGTTTAATTATGGATGAACTGCAACTTCTGCTCAAGTTTTATTTTGCATACCTAGATTTGTTAAGTTCATTTGTTTTTCTATTCTCCCTAACTTACAGATTCTTGATAAGAATTGCTTGGGCCCACTGAGAAAATCTTATTGCAGTTCTCTAAACTTGCTTCTTCGCAAGGAGGTTTGAGATTACAAACTACTCATCCCATTTTGATGTTTTTTTTTAATTTTTTTTGGGCCATTTGATGGTAAAATTCTTTCTCTGACGTGCACTTCAGCTTTTTATGAACTGAGAAGTGGCCATTATGCACGTGGAAATATATTTCATTAGAGTGCTTTCCTGTATAGAATCAATTCACTGAATAAAATCTTTCAATAGCAAGGAGGCTTATAAAATGTCTTAACAGAATAAAAATCCCAATGTAATAACAGAATTTATTATAGAGATAATGATACAACTCTTGTGTTCAAGAGCCAGCCTCTCCTAATTCTAGAATTCGAGAGTCCAGTACCTCTCCATAAAACACACAACTTCTGAATAACTCCTAACAGAAGATACAACTCCTATTGATAACCTACCTCTGATCAGTTATAATTCAAACTTACTGCATAGCTGATAAATTTAAATTTAAATAAATAATCCAAATTCCAAACTGAACCAACTACTAATTTCTCATAACTGATCCAATTACTAACTGACCACAACTGCTACAGCAGTTAGGCGCCCTTCCTGCCTGAACTCCCTTGGCTGTGCGGCTGTTTCAGTGGCAGCAGTGGCTGTCGCACCACTTGTGGTGGTGGCTAGCCGTGTTTTCTTCCTTTTTCGGCGGTAGACATGAACCAGTGGAGGTTTCTCCCTATCATGGTGCCACGATGTTTTATCTCAGGCACATCTTAAAAAACGGTGAAGAAATAGAGGTAAATAAAACGTTTGAAGTGGGGTGGATAAAATGGAGGTGTGCTTCAGATGTTTTTTATCATAAAGTATCACTCAAACTTAAGGGAAAGTTTTAGTGCAAAAGTTATAAGATTGTGTGTGTGAGCGCGTGGAGGGCCTTCTTGACTTCTTGTAGTAAGTTTTATGTGATTGGACAGACAAGAGATAGAGAATCGGCGAGGGTTGTTGATCAGGGATGGTGCGGTAGTGCATTGGTTGACAGTGAACAGCCATGGACAATGATGACTTGGTGGCTGTAATTGCAGTGAGAGCACAAAGTGGTTGTAATGAAGACAACAAAGGCAGCCACAGAGGCTGCTAAAGTTTAGATGTAATGAAAATGACTTTTGTGGAGTATAGAGGCTGAAATGAACACAGGCTAAGATTTGCAAAAGCCAAGTCTCACAACAATATATAAGTCAACTGAATATATACTTTCCTAAAATAAAACCTAATTTCATGAACGAATATTTTACCCTACTAATTGAACATAAATAAAAATACAAATAATATGGGACTTAATAATGGAATCCTAAGATGTGTGACACGAAAACCTAGATATGAATAGGAATGGTTATATAAGAGATAAAGTTATGGTAGCACCTATTATGGAAAATACACTAGATTAGGTAGTTTTAGGCAGTGTAGAGAAGATGTATAGAAGCCCTAGTAAGCAAAGTAGATCCGGTGGAGAGTAGTCCAATAGAGGTTGAGGGATACTTAGAAAAGTATATGCCTAATCATTGGGAAGGACTAATATTTAAATTATTTTTCTTTAGATATGATATGTGATGATCCATGTCACTAACCCTGCTTAACGTGAAAAGGCTTTGGTTATTATTGTTTTTATTAAGTTCTATGTAATATATTCTGGTTTGTTTTAGCTTTGGTAGAACAGTGTGCTTAAGAGTCTAAAGTTTGACAAATCCATTCACAGGCTCGTCAGTTTGCCAATGAACTTCGTGCTAGTACTAAAGCTTCTAGAAATACAAATATTTGGCTTGAAGGTTCCTCCGGTTCTAGTCAGAATGTTAATTCTGCTGACACTGCTGTAGTTTCTGAATCATATGCAAAAATGCTAACAATTTTTATTCCACTTCTGGTGGATGAGGTGAAAGTTCTTGATATCACTTCTTCTGTCTTGTTCATCTTTAATATTTCAATTGTAACTATTCTGCATTTATATTTCAGAGCTCTTTTTGTGCACACTTTATGTGCTTTGAAGTTCCTACACTTGATGCTAACAAATCTGGATACAAGGATGATGCTAACGATGATGATTTGGGAATAGAGGACATTGATGAGAATGACAGTAAATCTGGTATATGTGCCTCACTATCAATAAACACCCTTTCTGTAAAAGTTTATATTTAATCATTATGGTTTGGTTTTCCTTTCTTGTGATCAGTTGTTCCATAGTTTGACCGTTTCTTCATTTTCGCAGGTAAAAACTCTGCGGAACTTGCAGCTTTAAATGAATCACTTCAGGATTTGCTCGATGGAATTCAAGTATGCATAGAATAAACTCTACATCTCTTTTACAGTGAAGTTGGGATTCTGGTATTTGTGAGATGAAAGGATCTAGACCCTCTCTTGTTATATATAATATCTCAAAAGGTCCTACTACTGCCCAGAGCAAGAGCTCCTATAGAGAATCATAGCTCTCTATTCATTCTAACGAACCCCCTATAAGGATGCATCCCTCACCTCATTCCATCACTAATTCTTCCCTCCCTTTTCTCTCACTGCCAGCTCACCTTTCTTAGCACCTCTCCTAGAGTAGACTCTCCAATTCTTAGGCCCATAAGACAATTGCTGAATCCAATCTCCCTTCTCTGCCCTTAACTCATTTGGGGTCCTAACAAAAGTCCCTTGGAGGAGAAATCTCCTAGTTTTGTCAAAATACAGATACACCAATTTTCCCTTTTGTATCCTCTCGCTCTGTTCTTTCTCCCTAGTTATTCTGTTTCCTCTTCCTATTTTCTCTGGAATCTAACAATAGGTTAAAATATTTTAGTGCTATAAAGCTGCTTTATAATTTCTATGATTTCAGGAAGACTTTTATGCTGTTGTGGATTGGGCATTCAACCTTGATCCTTTATGCTGTATATCAATGCATGGAACAACAGAACGCTATCTCTCCGGTCAGAAAAATGATGCAGCAGGATTTGTACGCCTTTTGCTTGGTGACTTGGAGTCTCGAATATCTATGCAATTCAGCCGTGTATGTGACTAGCTTCATAAAGACCGCAAAATGCATTTAGAAGATAGAGGTGCTAACTCAATTCATCTATTTGGAAATATTTTTCAGTATGTTGATGAAGCTTGCCATCAGATTGAAAGAAGTGAGCGCAATGTTCGCCAAACTGGTGTGCTACCGTACATTCCCAGGTGAAATGGATCCTTGCAGTCTTCTTTTCCAGTTTTCCCTTTTTCTCCAAAGAAATTGTTTTTCCCCAGGCCCAGAATGATAGTACAGTTGTCCACTCTTTTTAGCCTGTTATACAGAGTTTAGAATATAGAAAGACCTAGAATATCATCACGACTAAATATTGTGAAAGGTTCTGTTTTTTGTGAACCACATTATGGTCAGATAAGGTCACTTTTGGTTAATCTGAAATCTAAATTACATGATGTTCATACAAGCCTGTGGAAAATTGTGTTTCAACTTTCAAGTCAAGTTTCAGAAAAAAATTTATTTATTTTTCTAAGTCAATATTTAGATAGAATCAGAGATATCTCAAAGAAAGTTGCTGATCTTTCTGGAAATATACTGACATGGCAAGCAAACTAATGATAAGGAATGACTGCTTTATGATGTCATCAAATTGCCCTAATTGCTTGCTTATGTGCATGTGAGCAATGCACTTAAGTTGTCGGCCTTGTATACTAGATGTGAGCATGCAGTAATGTGTGGATAATAAAGAGGTGGAGAGGATAAGTGGCAGAGATATGGATGGAGAAAATTGGATATATTACTAAGTAACTAGCAAGCATTTCATTCAATTATAGGTACTTTTGTTAAATATAAAATATATATATATATATATATCGTGTTTAAAGTTTTAATTTTGAAAATTAATCTAAGTGATAGAAAATTAATTTAATGATCATTTATAAATATCTATTTGGTATGATGTTGATTGATTGAAGAAATTAAAGTATTGATTAAGGAAATTAATTATATCCTTTGGTTGAATGATTATTTAAAAGGTAGTAAATATTAATTTGGTTTTGATTTAATATGGAAGCTCAAGATATGTATTATAGTACAAGACACATTGATTTGTGAGACAGGAGATACAGTATGGCATTGTTTCATAAAATTCAAGAATGACTAAAATTTAACATATAGAGGTGAATATTTCTTTGATATAATGTTAAGTGAAAAAAAAACCATTTAATTGTGTATGTTTATAAGCCTATATACTTTTGGTTTATTCAGAAAACGTGAGAATAAAGTCATTGTTTGAAAACTGCCTCCCAGTTCTAATTGTCTGTGTGTATGTTGCAGCAATGAGCAGTTATGCCGGTTGCAAATCTAATTGTGTGTGTGTGTGTACTTTCCGGTCTGTATTTAGTAACTCAAGTCTGTCTTCATATTTGGTGTTAAGTAATGCTTTTTTTTTTGCTTTCTTATAGATTTGCAACCCTTGCAACACGGATGGAACAGTACATCACAGGACAATCAAGGGATTTGGTTGATCAAGCATACACAAAATTTGTTAGTAATTCCTTTTAAGCGTCTTGTTTTGTGATATCTCCCAGACAACTTAGGGGGGAAATATAGTTAATATCTCTCAGGAACTTGCTTTCCTATTTCGATGAGACTAAAATAAATCTAGTTAATTACCCTACCACTCTTGAATTTTTTTTCCCTATCCATTTTTCCTTCTTATTTGGGGTTGTGGGAGAAGAAAGTTAGTTAAGTTGTGGTCTTTTTCATGCATATGCATTTGGTTAGAAGGAATTGTAAGAGTTTTCAGCCTATGGTGTCTATCCAGTTCCTTGTTTCCTGATATGCTATTGTATCTTTGTAGGTTTGCATTTAATTTTTAGGAGTGCTCTTTATTTCTTTTGGTGTTGGGTGATTTCCTATTTGTTCTGTTTTGCATTCTTCTTTTCTCTTATGTACATTTGGTACAAGGAATGTAATGCCATTGAATAAATAAGAACAGAAATTAGTCAATTGGAATAGAAACCTGTTCAGATTCCATAGTTTGGTACAGTTAGAAATAAAACTGCATGGAAAGTGATTCTGCAATTTGATGCATGAAATACAATATGTAACAGGACTGAATTGATTCAAATGACATAAGTAACTGTAGTGAAAAAAATGAGAAGTTTGACCTTTTTATTCAATATATTAGTATTAAATGAATTCTCATTTTTTTTTGTGTGTTATTAATTTCTTTCTAAAGAACAGAGAAAAGACTTTTCATCCATCAATAAAGTTTCACTGAACTTCTTTATAATTTGTGTGTGCATATCTATATTGCCTATTCCCTGGCTTTACAACCAGTAATTTTGTGCTGTATCATTTCTATATTATTGATGCATCCTTAATGAATGAGAAATTGATAGTCTTAACCCTTAAGTCATATCCACTATGTTGATAGACACTGCAGATGATTTCAATTGATTACTGCCTACTTACTCTCTTGTCTGCTGTCCAAGTATTCAATTTTCTTTTTTCTTTTGTTTTCTTGTCATGTTTCAACAATGTGTAACCAAAATTGGCATGTTGTTTGCTGGTGGGATTGTTGCTTGACAGGTTAGCATAATGTTTGTAACTCTGGAAAAACTTTCACAAACAGATCCAAAGTATGCAGATATTTTTCTCATAGAGAACTATGCTGCTTTTCAGAATAGGTTGGTTTCCATTCCCCTTCAAAGGGGAAGCTCAAGGCTGTTTCAACTCTTTCCTGTTTGTCAACTTGAATCTTTATAAGGAGTTAAAAGCTGGTTTTCTCTTGTTACTTTGTTTTGCTCAGTTTGTATGACCTTGCCAACGTGGTGCCCACTTTGGCCAAGTTTTATCATCAGGCTAGTGAAGCCTATGAGCAAGCTTGTACACGCCACATCAGCATGATTATCTACTATGTGAGTATTCCGTTCTCTATTTTCTGACTTTTTGTTGACCATACTTGAATTTATAGCCTGTAGGACATAACTCATTATCCCTTTTCTTCCTTGTAAAGCAATTTGAACGCCTCTTCCAGTTTGCTCGAAGGATTGAGGACTTGATTCTCAATAACCTTCAACCTGAAGAGGTTTGTTATGTACAATTCTGTTTGATAATCTTTCATAGATCCTGCCATCTTGAATTTTTTCAATTAACAATTATTTGCAATGTTTCTCGTACATTGATAGAAGTAATCATTGTAGAACAAGTCTAAAAATCCTTTATGGGCACCATGTGTAAAGTATGTGTTAGAATATAATATAAAATCATTCATATGTCATTTACCCAAAAGCTAATTGGTTTATGACATGGTATGAGACTCTCTATGACCAAGTGGTCTAGAGTTCGATGCTTGTCACCCTCAACTACTCTAATAAAAAAAGTTGAATTTCAGCATAAGGCGGGTGGGTCTGTGCATTGTCCATGCTTCAAGCCCAAAAAGAGCTCTTGCGTGAGGTGGCGTGTTAGAATATGATATAGTAATATACAACCATTGATGTGTCATTTACTCAAAACCTAAGCTTTTGGGATAATTGGTTCATGACAGTATGGAAAGTTGAAGGTCTAATAGTTTATTACACTAATTTCCGAGGTTCCCCTCCCAGTATATGCAATGAAAAGCAGACTAAATTTATCAAAATGTATCGAATTGTCTTGAGGTATTCATTTTGATTAAAGTCAGTCTATATGGGCTACTCATTTTTGTATATTTACCTTTTTTATCGTGTGTGAATAGATAGCCAAAATTAACATTTTTATCTGGATATTTACATTCTACCCTCACTAGTGTTCTATGTCCATTTCAGGTCCCTTTCCAGATTGGGCTGTCAAAAGTTGATCTTCGGAAGATGCTAAAATCTAGTTTATCTGGGGTAAGGTGGTGCCTATCTTTTTTTATAACCCTTTGGCAAGCGGCTTACTTTGTGAATTATGTCTTTACTTTCCTGTAAAGGTGGACAAGTCTATTGGTGCAATGTATAAGAAATTGCAGAAGAACTTGACTTCAGAGGAATTGCTGCCTTCCTTATGGGATAAATGCAAGGTACGTGAACTTAATTCCAATTGACTAACACAAAATAAGAATGAACCGAAAATCATATGGTAAACGTTTCCAAGGCCAAATTGCAAAGGTCATGTGATTGCTTTGGTAGTATCACCACGTGCATTACTGATGCAATTCTACAAACTTAGAAGATGCATGTAATAAATGAACCCTTCTGTGTTGGACTCTTAGACTTTTAAGTGCTTCAAGTCCCCGACATACTTAGGACTGACAAATTACTTTAGGTCCATAGGATCATAATAATGGTGGATTTATAATTAAAACTAAATGATAAATGAAAATACAAACTGGACATGCCTAGAATTTCTCCTAGAACAAAGTAACTTGCATGCAACAATTTCTGATTGTCATTTCCCCAAAACTATGGCAGAAGGATTTTCTGGATAAGTACGATAGTTTTGCCCAACTTGTCGCCAAGATTTACCCTGCCGAGTCAATTCCTTCTGTAGGAGAGTTGAGAGATCTTTTAGCTTCCATGTAAAGGTTCATGCTGTATATATTTGCTTCCAATCTTTTATACCTATTCATTCTTTTTACGACGATGTAATTTGATTTACTTAATGAAGTGCACTTCAGTGATTTTAATTACTTGAAACAAGCACCTGAATACATCAGCCAGACTATGAGATCAATAATATCTCGTGGGAGTTTCATGCTTTGATTACGTTTCGATAGTCATTTTTTGGTGTTTTGATACTGTGATACATTGAAAGGGAAACACCTCTCCAAATTGAGAGTTATAATAGAGCACCAGATCATATACTACCCCATTTACTTGCAAATTTTGTAGCATATTATTGATACATTTTACTAAATCTTTTTATTCACGTAAATTATGTTTTAAAACTATGACAGAAGGATTTTCTGGATAAGTACGATACTTTTGCCCAACTTGTCGCCAAGATATACCCGGCTGAGTCAATTCTTTCTGTAGGAGAGTTGAGAAATCATTTAGCTTCTATGTAAAGGTTTATGCTGTATATACTTGCTTTCAATTTTTCTTACCTGTTCATCCTTTTTACAACGATGTAATTTGATTTACTTAATGAAGTGGAGACTTCAGTGATTTTAGTTACTCGATACAAGCAGTTTAATGCATCGTCCAGGCAATGAGATGAATAAAAATCTCGTGTAAGTTTCATGTTTTGATTAGGTTTCGATAGTCGTTTTTTGGTGTTTTGGTTACTGTGAGACTTTGAAAGTGGAAGTTGAGGAACACCTCTCCAAATGGAAAACTACAATAGATACCTTATCAAATACTACTAGCTCTCCTTGTGTACACTTAGAGAGGGAAAAGAAAAAAACTTCTCTACCTATCCACTTAGAATTTTATGAGAGACGTTGAAAGTGGAAGTTGTGGAACACCTCTCCAAATGGAAAATTACAATAGATACCTTATCAATAATTGGTGTTTTTCTAAATGCCTTTGTAAAAAGTAGAAATGATGAGAGGTAAAAGATACATTTTAGAAACCGGCATGAATCCCTCCCTCTAAAAACAAACACTCAACACAACAGAAAAACACCTCTAGAAAAGAAGAAAAAGCAAAACAATTCAATGACATATATACATATATTTTCTTCCATTTCTGTCCTTCAGACTCGTAGTAGTCAAGAAAAACAAAATATTAAAGACACGTCATTATTTTTTACGGATGTCGTCACCCGTTCGGAAAACAGTTACAAGTCACTTTTAATAAATATTTTTTCCAAGATTTGAATTAGTATTCTCGTCCTTACCGTGTCTAGCTTGCTTGTTTGGTATAACATTCTTAAATTAATAATAAACTTTTTTCTTATTCAAAAGAGAAATTCTATGAATACAATTTTTAACACATTTTATTATTAATTTATTTTCTTTAAAAAAAATCTATATACTTGTCTTACACTAATTTATCATTAAAAAAAGAAATTAGTTTTCCAAAAATAAATAAATAATAAAAAGGGTTTCTTAATATTCTTGTAATCATCAGCATTGCCCTTTCTTAAATCCAATAAATCAAAACAAAAACATTGACCTCTCTCTATGTGTGTTTTCTGGTCTCGATCGAATCGATCCCCTCCCTGTCAATTCTACATCGCTGTTTGAAGGAAAGGGTATCAGAAATGATAGTATTGAATTTCACCTCCTCAATTCCATGTCTACCTCTCTTTCTTCACTCCAAGCATTCCATCAAATCATCCTTTCTCACAATCAATGCCCAACGAACCAGAACCTGTGAGCTCTTGGATTTCCATCATGAGCTGATTCCTTACGAAGTGGCATGGTCTTTACAGAAAGACATAGTCAGGGAAAAGAAGGCACAGATTGAAAACGAAGGAGATTGCTCTGATACCCTTATCATTCTGCAACACCCTTCTGTCTATACTTTGGGTTCAGGTAGTACCACCCAACAGAACCTCAAATTTGACATCGAAAACCCTCCTTTTCATATTCATCGTACTGAACGTGGAGGAGAAGTGACATACCATGGCCCTGGCCAGGTTCTTAAATTATGTTTCTTGATTAAATTCCTGTTTTTTCTTTAGTTTGTTATGTGTGTATTAATTTCTGAATGTGTTTTGCATTGATGTGCAGTTAGTTATGTACCCTATCATCAACCTCCGAAGGCACAAGATGGATCTTCATTGGTACCTCAGGACCCTTGAGGAGGTTGTCATTCGTGTCCTTTCTTCAACCTTTTCGATTCAAGCTTCTCGAGTTGAAGGCTTAACTGGTGTTTGGGTTGGTATGTCACAATTCTCTTTATTACCACTACATCAACAATTTCAGATTATATGGTCAATTGATTTATCAAAATGTTATCTCATGTCATCCAAGATAATCCTTCATGCTTACAGCATTTGAGTTTATTTGGTTGATCATGTATATGTAGTATGTACACATTCACATTTTAGTTTCATGCATCATAGGATTGGAAAATTTGATCAAGATATTACTAGTATTACTGATCCGAGCAAAATAGGTTGGATAAGTATTTAGCCCTGATTTGGGAGTCCTTGGTCACGCTTAAGATTTTAGATGCTGCAAGTGCAATCTAATCCTTCATGACTGAAAAATTAAGGAATTTGGATGTTTGGTCTATAGATTGACACAGGTTGTCAAAAATTGTGACTTGCGAGACTCCTGCCTCATGATTATGAGTAGTGTCAGTTAGCTTACTTGTTTCCTATTCCCCCATGAAATTAATTGCATGTTTGGATCAGCTTCTGATTCCTATTCCTCGGAATCAATTCTGAAACTCATGAGCTACTCGCATAAGCTTCTTAGCATCATTGGTTGTGACTTTAGAAAATTTTCCAAATATCAAGACAATGACTGCTACTAACCTTTTTTGACCTTGCTTTGGTCTACTATGAAGCACTGCAGTAAGATTGTACAGCATAATCAATTTGTGCATGTGAGTTTATCATGATTCAAAATGTTGAAGCCGGAGCAGCCCGAAATTGTTATCTCATTCCTTATTTTTCATTTCATCATATTCCAGGAAACCAGAAACTGGCAGCCTTAGGTATAAGAGCAGCTAACTGGATAACCTATCATGGCTTGGCCCTAAATGTCACGACGGATTTGACTCCATTTAAATGGATCGTCCCATGCGGAATACGTGACCGTGAAGTTGGGAGCATCAAGGGATTACTGAGAGAAGCACAGTCATGTAGTGCTAATGGAACAGCTGATTTGCATCATTTGGATGATGACAGTCTTATTCATATTACTCATAGGTCCTTGATTGAACAGTTCTCACAAGCGTTTCAGCTTGAATACCATTGTAGAACTGCTTCTGTACCTGTGTTATGTGAAAGTAAAGGAAGTTTCCTTACCAAAGAAACGCAGCAAACTTGAATTTGTTCAATTCACGTAGTAGTCTGTTTATTTTTCACTTTTTTTTCTTCTGAGAAGTGCAGATTAAAACATCATCTGGGCATCTGGCTAACCATGTGCGTCTCATGCGTGGTCTTTAGCTTCGTTTGATTCTCACTTTGGCCTTTATTAACACTCATGTGATGGTGTGCACAAGCTAAAATCACTTTTTTGCAGTACTAACAAAGAGGGTTTAAACTTTGAGTTATAGTGCTCCTTGTAATCATATCAATAAATTTTCATTTTGATTACAACTATTTTATCTAAATTACTATCCTGGGGTGCAAATAAGTTAATTTGACCTAACACGATTTGGCTATAAAACCAAACAAGCCATTACAGAGACTAAACCCTTAATTTTCTTTTTCTTGGTAAATGAATGATATTACTCTGAACTCTGAAGAAATTAAAACAAATATTACAGCGAAATTTTTTTTTTTATGAAAAACCTACATCGAAAATAATCAAATAATAATGCTCAACTCTTACAGATTCCATTCAACTATATACAACACCCTTCCCCGATCCCTGTTAAACTCAGTAATGATCTGCTACTGGCCTAGAAGGGAACAGCCTCACGAGAAATGTCATCAATGACCAAAGGCACACAATTCCCAGTACTTGGAAGCTCACTATCATTGCAAACAAAGCTCCACTTCGTTCTAGTATTTCAGGGGTGGCAGGAAGCCCTTTCAAAGAGAACATCAACCTCTCAACAAAATGAGCAGCTTTTGTAAGTTGATATAGTCTGTATACCTGGCAAGTCAATTCAAAATGTTATAAGACTACGTGCATGTTTGAAATTCCTTCTACAATTGATTCTAAAGTCAAAATCAATTCCATGGAGAAGCTTGTGTGATTAGCTTCTGAGTATTAGAATTTAAAACTGATCCTGAGGAAAGAGAAACTGATTCAAACACGCTATTACCACTCGTAAAAAAGTCAAGTTTCTGCTACTCTTCTCCCAGCAGTGGGCAGAAGAGTCAAGCTGCATAAAGTTCTTGAATCAATATGAAAACAATGGGTCCAGCTCCTCTAAAGTGAGTCCACTACTCACTTTATGGGGTAAAGTAAGTCATCACACCATTGATTAAGTTTGATTTTATTGACTTTTCAAATTAGTTAATCACTATTAATGGTATGATGACTTACTTTACTCTCTAAAGTGAGTCCACTCGCTTTAGAGGAGTCAAATCCGAAAACAAGCAGAATAGCAGATAGACAAACCTCAAATATTATCGGGACTAGAGGCCAACAAGCTGAACCACGCTTGTCCAAATATTTCTCGAATGCAAATTGAATAACACAACCAGCTAAAAAAGGAGCTACAGCAACAATTACGGCCAGGCGAGCAACGGACCAGGCTGCGTACAAAAGAAGGAGAGGAACAACGACCTTCAAACCCATTGTGAGGAATGCAGAGGATAGGTATCCTCTGAGGCCAGTGATGAGACCCCATCTTTTTGAGCTAAACTGCAAATACGGCTTCTGGACACGATCAACCACATGCAAAAATGTTGCAAGTCCAATGTAGAACAGTGCCTCAAAAGTAAATGAACTCACAATATCTGCATTTTATTGGTAATAGAAGTGTGCATAAGAGTTACTTCTTCCCCACATTTTACAACATCCTACAAATAAAACTATGTAATTCACAGGATTCCATCTAGATCTTTTCTGATAGCAAATTCAGTTTATTTGTCCAAATTCAGAAGTAGACCAAACTTGTCCAAAAGAACACCATGGAAACACACAATTTTTCCAAATAGCTAAAAGTTAAACAAGAAACAAAGGCTTCAATCTTCCAAGAACTAGTTATGAACTAGTTACCTTTACTGAAGTCTACATCCACACCACCAAGAACCAGAAATATAGCAAAATCCAATGGGAAGCAATAGATTAGGCATTCAAAATTCTACAACAGGGCTATTATTCCACAGAGCTAACAATGTCAATACTTACATGTCTTGTGTTTTTCTAAAAGATATGCTTCTCAAATAAATGTCAAAGCTTTTTAACTTTTTCTTCCCCGCAATGACTGGTTTAACATTGATACGATACTATAGTCAGTTAAGGTTAGGTTCTCGAATATATGCCAATACAACTCATCTTATTGGGATATAGATAGATACATGGATAGATATTCGCAAAAATAGTGTCACTACAGAAAAACAGGTTTGCATTGAGATGAGATTGAAGATCACTTGAAAGAAATCATTTTACTATTTGATTAGGGCTTCAATAAATATTAATAAGATTATCATTAATAGTCTTTGAAGTTTGGACATTGGATAACACTTTGGCACTACGTCAAGAAAATTATTCATTTGGTGTTAACAGCAGCAAAAAGCCTTGACAGTTGCGACCATCATATATTCTCCGGGTGCCTCTTGGCAGTTTTTACTTTCCACAACAGAAACGACTATGAACTGATTTAAAACAGAAACGACTATGAACTGATTTAAATCACAAGAGACGGTAAAACAAAGTATAAAGTTGTATAAATACCTACTAAAATCATATCATTAAAGAAAGCCTCAACCACATTGCCAACAAAGAACTGCGGCAGAATCAAACATGACAGGAATGCAGCAGGACCTAAGAGCCAGAAGTAAGAGCTCTCCTCTTCATTAAAAGGAGCAGATTCCAATTTCCCTTCTTCAACCAGCTGGTGTGTCAACCCACAGAATGAAACCGAACCCGATTTACCACGAAACGGCTCCACCCCATTATACGCATCAACCGGCACACCAGAACTTCGGCTTGGAAGAACTTCCAAGCCACCATTTACATCAACAACAGGCACACTCGAACTTTCGCCCGGATGAACTTCCAAGCTACCATTTACACTAGACTCAGAAGCATGAACTATAGGCCTTTGAAATTTGCTCAATCCAAACAAAGAAGGCTCTTTAATCACCCATTTCAAACCTGAAATCAAAAAAAGCTTAACTTCTTAAAGGGTTACTTATAATGTAAACAGAGGCCCAAAATGCTACAAACTAAAAAAATCAATTTTTTATTAGGTTCTGGTGTTAAATTTGAAAAACCCAACACAGTATCCATGCAATAAGGGGGGAAGTTCGTACATTTAGAGGAGTTTCCAAACCCAAATCTCTGTCTCTGATACTTGAAGGGGCTATGGATTCCAATTGTTTGAGACTGCGAAAAAATGTTAAGAACGTTAAGTAAATGGTGTTTGAAAATGGAAGATAGCAGAGAAGAAGAGTTAGAATGGAAATTGAATGGCATTGCAGGTTGAACACTCACACGAAGGGGTTGAGAGGGAAGAGCGCAACATAGGGTTTTAAGTTCCATGAATCACCTGAATTTAGGGTTTTAGAGCTTGCGATTTGCTTCTTCTTCCTCCTAAAACCCTTACACTGCACAAGTGGATAACTTATTACACAGTAGGGGTATCTTGGTATTTTACTGTTTGCACTGGCTTCAGACAACACAATTGGGTTTTGCTTGGAATGAGAAAATAGAAAAATAGAGCATTTCATAAAAGATAGAGTTTTTTTACATTTTTCAATCATATATTACCTATTGGGTTTTGCTCTGTAAATAATGTACTCAGGATTCTAGAACACCGTTTCCGAATGGTAGCTCAAGTGATAAGAGCTGGAGGGACATATGGGATGGAAGGGGAAGATTTTGGGATCGATCTCTAAAAAGTGCAATTTATCATTCCGATAAAAATATGATTCTAGATTATCTACTGGGAGTGAAGATGATTTTTAGTTACTATAGTTCTTACACTTTAGACTTGGAGATTCCTCGACCAAAGATGTTACATTTGTACTTAAAAAATGTGATGTGTCTTTTTGGAAATCTTTAATATACACAAGCAAAAACTTATGTATGGTTTGCACAAGCCACTTTTTACCTGTTAGTGTAGGTTTTCCGGTTTTTTTATAAAAAAATAATTCAAAAAACTTATTTTCTTAATTAGACAATTATCCTTTAATCTTCAGAAAATTCAAAACACACTATCTCTCTCTCACTGTCTCACATGTTCATCTTTTCTCTCTAATCTTCGACTTCACCACCGCCAACCACCACCCCCAACCACTCCTCTGGTCATCCTTTCCCTTCCACACCTTCGAATCTGCTTTTGCAAAACCCACAACTTCAACTTAAACATTAGATCTAGGGGTTGGGTGACGACGGCGGAGCAGAGCGGCGCGACGGTGAGGTTGCGGGGTTGGGTTTCAGATATGGGGTGGGGGTTGATTTGCATTGTGGGTTGTGGGGCGGATGGGGTGAGGTTGGGTGTGGGTGGGTTCTGGGTTCGAGTGGGTTGTGGGTTGTGGTTTGCTGGTGTGGGTTGCGGTGGGGGTGGTTTTGGGTTACGGTGGGGATGAGGTGAGGTTGGGTGTGGGTTCGATGGGGTTGGGGATGGTTCTGGGTTGTTGGGAGCGCAGTTCTGGGCTGTTGAAAACCATGGAACAAAACCCCCAAGTTCATGTAAGAATTTTCTCAAACAGTTGGAAGGTGGCTCTCACCTGAGAGAGATTCAACGGTGTGTGGCGATTCTCCACCGCAATGGGTGGGGTAAAGGCACAACTTCCGCCGTCGCCGCCACCCAGTGGTCCTCTGTTTTGGAAATCGAGCCCGGAAGCTTCACCGTTGATCTTCAACCTCGCGACCTGTCCAGCGGCGGCGGACAACACATCCTTGGCGTCGTTCGCTTCAGACAACGACGTCGTCGTGGGCGACGACACCCGGGTTGACCCATATGGGCTTCCGTCGCTCCAACCAGACCAGCTTTCGATCCCGCTCAATGTAGACTGAGGTGACCCAGCCATGGCCTGAGTCTTCTCCTTCCTCTGAAAAAAGAAAAGAAAAATCCAAAGAGAGAAAGCTGGGTAATGGAAGTAGTCTTTTTTCCCCTTCTTCCAGTTGTTCGTGAACCCCTTCCCTGGGTTCTTGTCTTTTTTTTTTTTTCTTTTTCTAGGTTGTACGTGAATGGTGAACCTGGGTTCTTTCCATCCTCCTCTGTTCTTGTATTTTTTTATTGATTGTAATGTGTTGTTGAATCTGGAATAATGTGGATGATAATTAATAATTTGTTACTTTCAGTTTTTGTTGTTTTTGGAGAATAAAGATGATGAAAGAATGATAAAGTTGATGTGAATAAATTTAGTTTCCTGGATTTTTTGATGTTAGAGGATGAAGATATACGATGAAGAAGGTTGAAGATGGTGATGAGATTAACCTAAATCCCTAATTCACTAATTCACTAATAACTAATAAATATGTTTTTGAATTATTTTTTTAAAAAAAATCTGGAAACATGCTATAATAGGTTAAAAGTGGCTTGTGCAACTCTACACAAGTTTTTACTTGTGTATATTAAAGGCCTCCTGTCTTTTTATGTAAATGAAATTATCTCTCTTTATGGTTATTGTTGTCTTGATAAATCACATAAGCTTCATATTTTCAAGTAGCTAGGATGATGATTTTCATCTGCATATGGGAATCCTCGTTGGGATTGTCCTATTTGGAGGCCCGATCTTTGGAATTTTTTTTCTGTGGGGATGAGGACGAAA
The DNA here is from genome assembly GCF_012489685.1 of Lotus japonicus. NCBI lineage: Eukaryota > Viridiplantae > Streptophyta > Magnoliopsida > Fabales > Fabaceae > Lotus > Lotus japonicus. The sequence continues at coordinate 90,891,288 of NC_080041.1, read as the reverse complement.
AATCTCCCAAGAAAAATTTCGGGACGCGGTGGGGGTACCCTCCTGACCCAACAAGATCTCTGCAATGGGTATATAAGAATAAGTTCAATAATACCCTTAATAATAAAGTGATGTAGCTCATTAAAAAAAAATACCATAAACCTAGCTGATTATATATAATAAAATATATATATATATATATATAATGTATCTTATGAGAAAGGTAATCTTATGTGAGAAAATGAGAATAAATCACGACTGTTAGATCTAACCATCAACGGTCAAGATTAAAACATTAAGCCATGTGACTTTTTTAAGTGATCATGTGACAATCACATGACCATTAAATTATTTTAATCTTAACCGTTGATTGTTAGATCTAACGGTCGTGATTTATTTTCATTTTCTCACATAAGATTACCTTTCTCATAAGATACATTCCCATATATATATATATATTAAATTATTTGTGGTCCAGGTAGAAATTTATGTACTTTTTATATTCAATTTAATTTTTTTTTTGTAATGGTGTATTAGTGGTGACTGTGGAGACCCGTCGGGAGGTGGCAATAGGGGATGGGACGACAATTCAACCCGCTGCGGGGATGGAGAGGGGGACAGGAACATGGAAAGGATGCGGGGGCGGGGTGCTAGGCTGACACTGAAACTAAGAGATGAAAGCTAGGGAAACGAATGGGGTCAAATACTCCGGTAGCCCTAGCCATAAACGATGAATATCAGGCGTTGTTCGTATCGACCCGTACCTTATTCTTAATTCAAATTACATATCAATCTTTTAACCACTTCTTACATTTTAAAATATAAGTTGAACATCAATTTAGCACCACAATTAATATGTTTCAGTCTTGTTATAGTGTGTGGCTTATGAAAACACATTGTGGCTGAGTGATGACAAGTTTTAGTGTTTGGTTCAACACGTATCTCAACAAAACATACCTCAACACCACAGAAAGTGGTCGAGTTACGACCTCCACCGAGGGAGACTGTCATGACCCAAAATCCTAAGTCGTGACCGACGCACAGACTAACACCTTAGTCTGGCAAGCCTCAATCTCACAAAATCGTTTTCCAACTATTTTCCAAAAATTATACAAGTTCTCTATATTTTATAATAATTCAGCAATATCTCTTTTGTAAATTTCAATAACTACAAATAACATCTGCCAATAAGCTCTTCCATAGCCAGTATTTCAAGTAAAATATAAAATCAACTCGAGCACTCAAGTGCCAACTCTTGAAAATAAAAATAACAAATAACAACTCCAAATCTAAATCCACCTAGGACTCCCTATAGCTGCAGATAACCAAGATTAAATAAAAGACACCAATGTGACGACCTGCCAAATGAAATAAGCCGAATGATCTTAAACTGACAATAATCTGCTACTCAATTGCCTGAAAATCTGTGGAGGGAAATAAGGAATGGGGTAAGTCACAAAGACTTAGTGAGCAGTCAACAACCACCATGAATAGGAAGGGGAAACAGAATAGGCACGAGTTTTTCTCTCTCAACTCAGTATAAACAGTTTATATCCATAATAATAGCATTTTAAATCATCTCAACAATGAACTTGACAAAAAAATCAAGTTCATCAATAATCACTTCAAATAAATACATTTAAAATCATGTCCTGATATGAAAACATAAGACGATAAATTTAATATCATAGGATCACATATGTAAAACCGTGAGGCGGCTCCATCTCGTTGATAGCCCTCTCCTCCTAAGGGATGGCCTCTCCGATAGGGGCGGCTCAATCTAACGGATAGTCATTTCCTCTCTCATATCATATATCGTATCGTATCTCATCGGGGGAAGCTACATCTCGTTGATAGCCCTCTCCGTGCACTGGCGGCTCCATCTAACGGATAGCCCTCTCCTCCCGGAATCAATCTAGCTAGGTGCACCTAGGTTGTTACCTCCGTTAACGGCTACGGGGTTCTACCAAGGATCCCCAAAACCGTTTTCTTAAACCAGTTCAAGTCTCGTCAAAAGTCTCATAATCAACTTTCCAAGTTCACAATCTCAGTTTCACATAATTTCCAAAGTCAAAGCAATATAAATTATTGTTTCATATCAGTTCATTATCAGACTCAAATCAACTTCATAAAACCAGCTTTCAGATAATTCACGAATTGTAAAGCATGTTTCCCCAATTTTCAAATGAATAGGTAATATATCAAAATAATTAAAAATAGCAATTATTGAGTAATAAAATTATGCCACAATGATTGAAAATCACTCACAACTAAGACGAATCAACTGAACCGCTCTCAACAGCTCCACGCCAACCGAACGAACCACTAACCGATAAATCTGAACACCAAAATTAACCTCAAACCTTCAGCATTTATTACCCTTTTTACATACTATCCATAAGCAACAATAAAATTCCCAAATGTGTAACTAAAGCCCTAAAAATAATTCTACTTAATTACAAACTGTGCTATAATGCTATTATTGAAATTTGTGGGTTGAAGGTATACCTCAATAGCATTCAAAGAGCAATTTTTGTAGAGTGGATACTCTTCTCCTTCCTCAAAACATACATCATTAATCCAAAAGTTATGTCAAGAACCTTCAACTCAAATTCCGAATTTCCCTTTCATGATTGTGTATTCCCATGATTGAATTTGGTGTAATTCTAGTGAAGGAAAGAAGATTGAAGAAGAGGATAGATGAGGGGCGTTGTCACAGAGGCAAAACGAGGGAGAGAAAATGAGATGGGTCGTGGGTTTTGGTTTTAGAATGGGGTGGGGTGGGGGCTGCGTTGGCTTTAAAATGCCTGGTAGGTTAGTTTTGTTTTTTTTTTCCCCTTTATATCTACATATATATTTTTTTTTCATTACTTTTTTTTTGTCACCTTTTTTTTTATACGGGCCGTTTCAGAGACCCGCACAACCGCTGAGTTATGACATTTATCTCCTAACCGACCTAAGGTCATTTGGTTGTGATACAATATGTCAATCAACCTAAAATCACTTGGCCGAGATACGACTATGTCAATCGACCTATAGACATGCAGCCGAGACACAATTATGTAAAAGAAGTAAGCCCAACCCATAGCTTCATGACCGAGATATGCTAACCAGATGATATATGGAGTGTTCGTGGCAAGCCCGCTCAAAGATACATGAATCAACACTTGTGCAAATTCCAATAAATTACCACAACCCCATGAGATCTCAAAAATAATTCGAAATAATTCCCTTCAATGCATTTCCTCTCAAACTCACCAGGGTCAACGACACACTGCCTAACGCCAAACACTTCGCTTGAGGACGAGAATATCATAACACATTGCACAATTTCACCGTCCACCCACGACGATCCAATGACTCAATTTCTCTTTGTTCCCAACCTTTAAATGGAAAAGTACTTATAAACTGAAAATTTGTACTAATTGACCAAATTTAGAAGTTGCAAAATTCCACTAAAAAAAAAGCTTAGTAGTTGCAAAAGTGATTTTGAAAACTCCAAACAACAAACACTTTACGCCTTTATGGTGTGTATATAACTATATATGCTCATCCAATTAAACGGGAATGCGTATATAATTGCTTCTAATAGCCGCAGAACAGTGAGCTCCGTCCTCTAAACAAACACAACCTGCCATGTTGAAAACTTTGAATCCATTTCAGATGCGTCAACCGGCATTTTTTCATCGCAAACAAGCACCTACGGGGTCGGTAAACAAACACACTTCACGTTTGGAACCAGCACGTTTTTTTCCTTCATTCTTTTTCTTCTTGGTGACCACTATCTACTAATTTTCTTTGTCATTTTCAAGCTAAAATAAAACCACTTCTCTCATGAACCGTCCAATATAGGAAACCGTACTCAAAAAGAGAAAGATTTTAGACCATAGAACACCAAGAGTCCTCAAAGTTGTAGTCCCACACGCGTGGTTTTCAGTTTTCAATGGTCATCATCTCAATTTCCCACTAAATTAAATCTCCATAAATACATAGCCCAAAATCCCATAACACTCACTCAATCCTCTGTTACATTTAACCACATTCTCATTCTTCCTTCATCCTTCAATTGTCCATTTCTACTGCACCTGAATTCTGCATAGTGCATGCATGTACGCATCAACCATAATGGCATCATCACTTACCTCTCTACCTTCCCCTTTCCTGCAACTAGAATTTCCATCAAAGAACACCAACAGACCTTACAAGTGCAACCACTCCAGTTTCTCAATCAGAGCCTCTACCAATGAGACACCATCACTATCATCACCACCGTCCTCTGCTCCGGCAACCACCCCTCTTCCAATGCGCAAAATCCCCAGCGACTACGGCCTCCCCATCATCGGACCCGTCAAAGACCGCCTGGACTATTTCTACAACCAAGGCCGCGACAAGTTCTTCCAATCCCGCATGCGAAAATACAACTCCACCGTCTACCGCGTCAACATGCCGCCGGGACCCTTCATCTCCTCCAACCCAAATGTCATCGTATTGCTCGACGGCAAATCTTTCCCAACCCTCTTCGACGTCTCCAAAGTCGAGAAGCGAGACCTCTTCACCGGAACCTTCATGCCCTCCACCGAGCTCACCGGCGGCTACCGCACCCTCTCGTACCTCGACCCCTCCGAAGAGAGGCACCACCAGCTCAAACGCCTCATGTTCTTCCTCTTAAAATCCAGAATCAGCCATGTCATCCCGGAGTTCCATTCCTCCTACACCGAACTCTTCAACACCTTGGAAAATGACCTCGCCGAAAAGGGCAAAGCCATTTTCGCAGACGTTAATGACCAGGCAGCATTCAACTTCCTGGCCAAAGCCCTTTACGGGACCCATCCTTCCGAGACCCATCTCGGAAGGGATGGACCCAGCATTATCACGAAATGGACTCTATTCCAAATAAGCCCAATTCTCAAATTGGGCTTACCAAAACTTATAGAAGAATCCATCTTCCACACCTTTCGTCTCCCTCCTGCATTAATCAAGAAAGATTACCAGAAACTCTACAACTTCTTCTACGAATCGTCCGGCCCGTTGCTCGATGAAGCTGTCCGTTTAGGCGTGTCCAGAGAAGAAGCATGCCATAATCTCTTATTCGCCACGTGCTTTAATTCATACGGAGGGATTAGGGTTTTCTTCCCGATCATGCTGAAGTGGATTGGTCGAGCAGGGGTGAAGCTTCACACAAGGTTAGCGGAGGAGATAAGATCAGCTGTTAGAACTCACGGCGGAGGGAAGGTGACAATGGCGGCGATAGAAGCAATGCCGTTGTTGAAATCAGTGGTGTACGAGGTGTTCCGGATTGAGCCTCCGGTGGCGTTGCAATACGGGAAGGCGAAGAGGGACTTGTTGATCGAGAGCCATGATAATGTGTTCCAAGTGAAGGAAGGTGAGATGTTGTTTGGGTTTCAACCGTTTGCAACAAAGGATCCGAAGATTTTTGATAGAGCTGATGAGTTTGTGGGGGATAGGTTTATGGGTGAAGGTGAGAAGCTGTTGAAGCATGTGTTGTGGTCGAATGGGCCGGAGACGGAGAAACCAACCTTGGGGGACAAGCAGTGTGCCGGTAAGGATTTGGGGATGTTGTATTCTAGGCTTCTGGTGGTGGAGCTGTTTTTGCGTTATGATTCGTTTGATATTCAAGTTGGGCCTTCGCCTATAGGTCATGCCATTACATTCACCTCTCTTAAGAGGGCAAGTTTTTAGATTTAGATTTTGGGCGCGAATGATGACAAAAATTACAGAATGATCAATGTCTTTGTAGTTAAATAATGTTATCTAAGAATCTCTTGACACAGAAAGAGTCAAATAAAAAATGATGGGGGTGGGACTTGGGAGAGAGCTTTTTCGATGGAAATAAGAGAAGAAGATGATGGAGTGATGTTTTGGAGCCAAGTTTAGTGGATGGTGATAAGTACCTTATTTGCACGTGCCAAAATATGCAGATAATGAATGTGAGGTCAGGGCACTATGCCACTAACATCTCTAACCTCACTTCTTTCACATTCACTTACTTCTTTATTCCATTTATATTATTCTTCAGAATTTGTGTTCTTATCCTCTAATGATGACTTAAGTTTATGGTGTGAATTTTAACCGATCCATTCGAAAGATAGCAGAGCTCGACAATTATACTCTTTTTCAAAATGAGAAGACTCATAAAATTGATAGATGACATTTAGTGCTATGAGGGAGATGGTATATGAGGGTCTTTTTCACGTGTTCTAAAAAAATAGTTTAGTTCTCATTTATTATGTATTTGACTCATTTGAATTATCAAAGAAAATGAGAGCAAACGAAAAGAAGGATGTTCACTTTTGCATTATATAACTAGGTTAAAGAGATTAATTCTAGCTCGGTTTCCTAAAGATCACTACGTGAACAATGATGGCCACCGTCAGTGACAGATCCAGAAATTTTATGTAGTGAGGGCAATATATACATATAAATTCGTAATAAAAAAATTAACATATTCTATTATGAGTGAAGACATTTTTTTACCAAAGAAGACACAAGTAAGGTCATTTTTTACCAAATGGGTCATCAAAAACCACATATTTTACTACTCAAGTGAGGGCATTTAGCAATGTGAAACACAAGTGAGGGCATTTAGCAATGTGGAATATAAGTGAGGGCAATTTTTATCAAAGGAATCATAAAAAACCACATACTTTTACTCCTCAAATTTTTTTCTAATGTATTTTTTCATATTTAAGTGAGGGCACTTGCCCTCATACTCCACAACTTGGATCCGTCCCTGGCCACCGTGGTGAAGTAAGGGCTAATTGGGCATATTAGAATCGTCATGTAGGGAGAGGTCGAGATGAGTGGTGCTGAAGCAATTGTAGCTCTTAGCGTCAGCCAATTTATCTGTGGAGAGAAGCATAAGTGGTGGATTAGTTGGTAGATGGTAGCAGCGAAGTCGTCGAAGGGGAGTGTTGTATTGGCTTTGGATTCGTCGGCCATAAATCCTAGAGGCTGGATGATTTTTGGGTGGTATTGAGAGAAGAGAAGAAAGAGGTTTTATTTTGGTTGAAGTTACATGAGAGAAGAATATTTGATTGTAGAAAATATGTTGTAGAGACTAGAGAGTTCATGGGTGAGGGGCTCTTGAATGTTCTTGGTGTTGCCAATAACATGGCCACTAGGGGCTAGTGGAGATTTTACTAGGCCCAATGGTGGGCGCTTGTGTTCATGTAGTGAACTCTAGGAAATCGAGCTAGAACAAGAGCGATCTATGTCCCTCAAAAGCACCTACCCTTTGAGGGGAAGGGAAGTGGAAGACTTAAGGGGAGGAGAAAATAGGGGAGTGGAGGGTAAACCTTCCTTTGTTTTGAAGCTCAAAATTTCACTAAAGTCCTCAATTTGGGAAAACTCCACAATATAACTAGAGAAAGGTCTTATAGGTGTTTTAGAGAGTTTTTAGAAACTCCTCAAACCCTTAGCCCTTCTTAAAAAAACTCCCAAATAAAGTGAAGATTTCTAATAAGTATAAAAAAACATGAGATATATCCACTTACACAACTAAAGGAAACATTTAGATTAAAAAATAGAAAATGACACACAATAAACTCGGGTTCTGTAAAACTAGGGTTCCTAAAATTCCCGATCATCTCATCTCACATCTACTAGCACTCATCTTTCTCAACCCTCACATGTGGTCTTGATCTACGGATCTTAGCACACAACTTAGTTTAAACGCCCTATGGGAGGGATGCAGCAGGCATCCTCAATCAACATTGAAGCAATTGTTGCATGAGATATGTGTTAGAAATATAATATAAAATCATTCAAAGTCTCAAACTCTTACATAAGGCGGTGTTCTAAAAACATAATATAAAATCATTCAGAGCACGGAGACATTTCGCAAGCACGGTTCATCAACAATGGTGAGAGCTGGATTTGCCACCCCAACCATTAGATTTCACACCCCCTATTTTCGGATTTTCAAGTTCTGAATTATTTCGGAATCTTAGATTCCGAAATTAATTCGTGATTTGTAGTGCAAAATACATGTAACACCCAACTTTTGAGTGAAAAAATGCTTCGGAAACCTTATTTCTGAAATATTTCGGAAACTAAGTTTCCGTAAGTGGGGTGACATTTCTAATGAGTGGGGTGTCAAATCTAATGATCAACAATGGTTAGTCCAGCACGACCTGGTTAATCATGAACGATTATTTGGTTAATTTGCCTTCTACCTTAGACTTTCTGATTAAATTCCATTTCTATATGTAAATAGCCACCTTACACACAAAAAATCCTATATATTCTCTTGTACCTTAGGCTTGGTTTGCAGCCATTGGACATGATTAATTAAAAACAGCAAACTATTTGATGAATGAAACAGAGAGACATAGAGTTAGCTCAATCAAATGACTTGCTGGGAAAACTACTCGTCGAAGCAGAGCTCTGTTCACTCAACCATGGATCCGGGTCCTGAACCGACACCGGCGAGCTACTATCAGCTCTTTCCATCAACTTCAAAGCAACGGTTCTTCCACTTTGCACCTGAAGATAACATTCACCCTTTGGCTCAACCTTCTTCACTGCTGCACTCAGTGGCTTCTCACTTTCACTAGAGGAACAAGAACCAGAACACAATTCCGATGAACCTCTACAATTGTTAATGTTTTCTCCAAAACCTGTCATCAACCTCACCTGCTCTAACTCACTAGCAACTTCCGCCATGGAAGGCCTCATATCCCTGTGAAACGCAAGGCACCTGAATGCAACCTCAGCAACCTTGTGTATAGAACAAACTGTGCTTTCATTTTCATCATTGCTTGATTCAGATTCAAGGATTAACGGGTCAATGATCTCACACAAAACCCCTTTTCTGATCCTGTCCACAGCAAGAGAAGCCAGATTCACCTCATTCTGAGGACGAGAAAAGTCCACAGCTCTTAGCCCTGTTATCATCTCAACAAGAACAACACCAAAACTGTAAACATCACTCCTATCAGAAAGCTGAAAATCTTGGTGGTATTGTGGATCAACATAACCAGGGGTTCCCTGTGGTGCAGTTGAAATGTGAGACATGATTGTTTCTGTCTCTGTCATTCCAAGTCTAGAAAGCCCAAAATCAGCAACCTTAGACCTGAAATTCTGGTCCAACAGTATGTTGCTTGATTTAATATCTCTGTGGAAAATTGGAGGGTTTGTTGAATGAAGATAAGCTATGGCTTGTGCTGTTTCTGTTGCAATTCTGAGTCGAATTTCCCATTGAAGCCCGTTCCCTCTTTCTCTTTGCAAATGCTGACTTAATGTTCCATTTGGCATGAACTCGTAGACAAGGATTTGTTCTTGTTCTGCATAATCAATGGAGCAACCTAACAAGCGAACCAAATTGCTGTGGCTTACTGAGGAAAGAAGCTTGATCTCGTTCATGACTTGCTCAATGCTCTCGTTGTCTCTGTGTTTGATTCTTTTGATGGCAACCCATTCATCGCTGTGAAGCTTTCCGGCGTAGACGGTGCCGTATGCCCCTGTTCCAAGCCTCTGTTTCTCTGAGAAACTGTTGGTGGCTTTTTCAATGTCTTTGTAGGGATAGATTGGGACGCTGTAATTGCCCGTGGCTTCGGTGAAGCGCCGTTTTGTGCTCTTTGTGATCCTTAACTTGGTGCGGCGGCGGAAGAAGCAACATAGTGAGACTAGAGTAACCATGAGTGAAGCACCACCAACAAAGGCTGTAAAATGTGTTTTCACATTGCAATTCTTCTTAGTTAACTTGCATAAAATTGAAGGGGAAGAAGATCAGTGTTTCAAATGGTTATGAGAACATGAAATAAGCAGATATATACCTCCAATTAAGACAACCAATCTTGCTGTTCCTCCACATCGACCAGACAGGTACTTTGCTGGGGTGCATGTTGATGATGAGGCTGTGTAGCCAAATTCAAAAGATAATACAATTTAGTAACTCATAAATATTTTATAATAAGATATTGTTCATGTAACCAAGAATGTTTGATGTTGTATTAAGCAAGTTAGACTCCATGAAAGATTATAACATCTCGAGAAATATATATGTTAAAAGAGACATACAACTATTTCTCGAACGGGTGACTGACATTGGTCAAAAGCAAAAAAAAAAATTGTTCATGTAGTGAACCCTAAAATCAAGAATAGAATGATTTACACTCGACCTCTAGGATACAGGTGAACATGTCATTCTTAGTCGCCCATAGCTCTCTTTCTATTATACTAATTGGTATTTACATCATAAATGTGTTATAATTCATTCCCCTTTATAGCTTAAATCATAGTTCCAGCTTCTTGCTCATTCGTATTATGATGCGGTCGATCGATATTCATTGAAGGAGACACAATACCATGAATATTGAGTAATACTCTTGAGTAATGAGTATTACTGTTGAACTTCTAACCATCCAAATGTGGGTTCCGTTGAAAAGAAACTGTCAACGTAACATGTTCTTGCATTTTGTCTTTTTGAGTTTCGTAATATTAAGTTTTTTTCATGTCTTGAATCATTGGATAAACAGCATAACAAGATTTCAGTCATCCATTTATCTTTCAACGAAAGTTTAGTGATCAAACACCTAACTCGACAAGTGTATGAGTCAACATGTCAGTTGGATCAGACCAATCCAGGTACTAATAACTAAATTCTCAAGTCTCATGAGAGAGTGTTGATGAGCTCTAAAAGGTTGCCGCAATGGTTACTAGTACTTATGATGTTAACCTGTTCGGGATATGATGACCTGTTCGGGATATGATGACGATCTCTCCTAACCATGGTTGTAAAAATCGGACCGGATCGGACGGTTCAACCGGTTGAATCGGGAACCGGACCCCTAGCCGGTCCAAAGCACCCACAGAACCGCCTAGGTTGAAAACCGTTGATGAACCGCCCAAACCGGCGTTGAACCGTGCGAACCGGTGAAAACCGGCCGGTTGGCGATTTTTGCCGGTTTTATGTTTTTATTGTTTTTTCGGTTTTTTTTTTCATTTTTTGGAATAATGGGCTCGGCCCATGCCCAAATTTGGATTCAAAAAAAAAGGAAAACAGAAGGTTCAAAATAGAAACGTACGTTTACGTATCTCACATTCTCACGTTTCCACAACCCTAGTCACCCATCTCCGCCCCCGCCGTCGTGCTCCGCCCGCCACCGTTCTCCTCCTTTTGCCGTGCTTCGCCAGCCGCCGCCACTGGTGAGTTTTTTTTTTTGTTTTTTACCGCAGCTGGTGCTGTTCCTGGGAATTACACAGAACTAGGGTGTGGAATTACCAGTAATTATACAGTATACACTATACACTTTAGTAGCCCATAATACAAGTATTATGGAGATGGACGGCTTTCTTCTCACGAGGGACCTCATCACTATACACTTCTGTTCATCTCTGTGCTTGTGCTTTGCCCCCTCTTCCCCCCTGTTTTCATTATTTTGAGGCTTGGTTTTATGCCCAGTTTTCTCTCCAATTTATTTTCTGTATCTCCTTTTTTTATTCTTTCTCTTGTAATATCGATTGGGTGGCACCCCTTGTAGATTAATACAAGTATTTGGCTAGCTTACCCAAAAAAATTTTTTACCCATATTATAATTTTAAGTACCGTCTATAAAATATTTGTATTGCATATTATGATAAAACATGAAATTGGTGGATTCATTGGTCTAAATAGAAACAAAGCGAGCAAAAGATAGCATGATAAGTTACATTATATACCTTTTTAAAATCATATAGTACTATTTCGATTTGCAGAAGTCACATAATAAATTAGGCTTCAATGGTAGTGGCTTTGGTGCTAGGTGTTGGTGGGATTTGTTTGGATATTTTTTTATTCAATACTTACCTTATATATTATCTATTTATTTAAAAATAATATTGTTTAATTTATAGCGGTAAAATCGGTTGGACCACGGTTGAACTACGGTTGAACCATTGAACCTTGAACCGGTACCCTCACCGGTTTCATCACCGGTTCGGTTCTGATAACCTTGCTCCTAACTAATGGTTACCAATACTAAATATTATACTTTCTATTTCCTAAACTCAAATCAGGATTAATACTTTCAACTCAAGGTACCTATAGGGCACGTTTGGTACGTTGTATAGTATAAGGCCTGATAGTATTAGGCCTGATTGTATAAGACCTGATAGTATAAGGCCTGATAAATTTTTTATACTATACAACGTTTGGCGAGACATTGTATAACTTGTCGTATTGGTTAACTTAATACAATCCTACGTTTGGTGAAGTCATAAATAATGATGGATAGTATAAAAAATTAATATATGTACAAAAATACCATTTAATAAATTTGTTATTTATTTATTATTTTGATGTATTGAATTAACTTTTAAAAAAATAAATACAAAATTTTTTTAAAAAGTTTACCATATATTATTTTATTCAAAAGTAATTAAAAATATTTCTCATAGATACATACATAATATATATATATATATATATAAATTATATACTTTCAATTTTTTAAAAATATTGTGCAGCAAAAAGGAAATGCACAAAGATGGACAGCGTCCAACAGCAGCGAACCTCCGGTTGATGCAAACCAGCAAGAAATACTAGGATTTCTTAATTGTCATATATAACTTATGTCATCAACCTAGTAGCACAAAACAGCGTTTGGGGAAAAAAGCGTTTTCGTGAATTGAATAACCTTATTGGATTTCAAAAGAACGGTGAATTTGGGGGAAACAGGGTTTTCACAAGGGTTCAAGAAAATTGGCAATTCCAGAACAAAGATGAATCAAACAATGAAGAAAATAGAACAGATGAAAAAGATGAGAAATTGTGAAATAGCCATGGAGAAAAACTGACTTGACAATGGAGGAGGAAGAAAAGGAAATGAAAGGATGAAGAAGATGGGGGTGAAGGAACGTGACAGCAACTCAGCAAGAAACGAACGTGATGAGCGATAGATAATAAGGTTAGGGTTGGAATATTTTTAAGTTGCTAATACATCAAAACTTATCAGGTCTTATCCTCCTTCATATGATGGATTAAATTATCCATCATTTTGATGTATTAGAAGAGACTAATGGATAAGGTTATCCAATACAATGTAACCACCAAACAACTGATAAACACATAACGTATTGTATAAGCTTATACAATCAGGCCTAATACAGTGTACCAAACGGACCCATAAGGTTTGTCTTTGAATAACTTAAGCATTTAGTAAAGACTCACTAACTGTTTAGAAATAGAAGAAACACATATATTAAGAAATGCAATTAATGGAAAGACAACGAAGAATAATTATTTTTTCTCTAAATGAATAAGAAGGAATATTCTAACCTAGATTTTTAAGACAGTTATTAGATAAATTCTTAAAAAATATGGGGATGTCTAATATATATTGGTGAAACTTCCTTTCTTGGGGGCCACTGATGCTTAAAAACAAAAAGGAAAAGTAATGAAAAAGGGAAAGAAAGCGAATGATGACAAGAAAATTAGACCACTTGGCTAGTTGACTTGAACTCTTTCCCGGTAATCATGGGCATGTTTCAGTGGGTCCCCTCTTCTCTATTGGTTGCTGCCGCTGCCGCTGCCGCTGCCGGGTCCTACTTTGCGTCCTTTATGCCAACCTTTTATGACTCTACTACCTCCCCGCTTCTCTCAAGAGTCAAAGTCATTCATCATTCACAATATTTCTGTTATATTATCTTATCATATTATTAAATATATAATGCTGTTTTATTTATCTGTATAATATTTTTAGATAACCTTCAATTATGTTTGGCCCTTCGTTTCCGATTTAAGATAAATTGAACTAAAATGATACGTGACAATCACTATTTTGTACTAGTACTTCCATGAAGAAACATGTCTTAATCTTGCACATGTAACTTTTACTGGCTACTCAAAATATAAAAAGGCTATGGTTCACATTCATACTTATCTATTTCTATCTTGTTGTTCAATTAAATTATATTATGCATCATATCTTTCATTTTCCACTCTATTTCAACTTTTGTGGCAGAGTGAATCAAGCTTAACTTAAATATACAACTAGTCAATTTTAACATGTAGTTAGTTGAGAGACGCAAAGAAAAAGAGAAAATGATTTAAAATATGAAGCTTGTGTGAACATAAGCTAGAATTCAACCATTGGTTGATTTGTTTATCTAATGATGGTTTAGCATTATTTTTCTTAATATATTTAGCAAGTGTTATGCTATCGTTTCTTAAGTATTCTTATAGCTCGTAACTTTGAGATTAATTATTAAGAAATTTAAGCGTTCATCAAATGGATAAATATTTTCAAATAAATTTTTCTTCATACGCACTTTTTAATATGGAATGTAACTCGGACTAAATACTTAAGGAGTTAAACTATCTACAATTGTATTAGTATTGTTTTTTTAATTAATCTTAAGCATACATGATACATCATTGATTAAGTTACAAGGAAGCTGCCTAGCACAATGGGATAATCTTAAATCATGTTAGAAAGTCAATCAAATAAAAAACCTTTTAATTTTCAAGAAAACAGAAAATTATACTTATGCTGAAATTTTAAGAAAATTAACGGGGAGAAATAGAACAGAAAAAAAATAATTTAACTGACCTTTCCGGCAGCCTGCTCCGGCCAAAAACCCATCTCCGACGAACCCTTCATGGCAGCGACACCGGAACCCTGGTTTTCTATCACGCGGCGACAAAATTTGGGTACAATTGGCATGATCAGAACACAGACATTGATCTCCATGAAGCCACCACCCAAGCTCAATTTCACCAACCTCCAACGACACCGCCTCACCGGAAACATTTCTCAAATTCTCCGACGAAATCGACGACGCAAAATACTCGCACCCGATTCGTTCCAATATTCCATCACTAACGAAACCCGTCGTGCTGTTCTCGAAGTAGCAGCTCAAGTTTCCGCCGCCGCTACAACCTTCATCAGATTGTAGATGAGCCTGAAGCAGAGTCTCCGGTATGGAACAGGGCAAGAGCGTCACCGTGCAATTCTGCAGGAGAATCACGTTTCCTGAAGTGGGTGCGTATTTGTGGCTGAAGAGTTGGTAGAAGCTAGCAAAGGGGCGGTTGCACTGCGCTTCTATGGTCATGATTATGCTGTCTGCGTTCACCGATTTGACGGGGAATTCTCCGATGAAGACTCCGCCGTCGGGGGTGCAGTTGAGGCGGATTTCGCAGCCGGAGGAGAAGCCGAACGGGTAAGGGAACGGTTTTGCTGAACCGCATGTTCGGTGGCACTCACGGTGGTTCACTTGGGCAGTGATTTTGGGAAGAAAAATTGATGATGATGATGCTAAAACCAGAAGGATTAGTAGAAGTGTAAGTGTTGTGATCATTGCAGAGATTATCTAGTGAAGGGTGTTTCTCATTATTTAAGGTAAGAAAGCACACAATAGGGAAAGAGAGACAAGGTTTTTTTTGTTGGAGTGTAAGACTTTTGTGGCGTGTGACTTTAGGGTATGTGATTTTGATTGAAAAATTGCATGTGATTTTCTAGATGAGGAATGGGTTTTGATTGGGAAAACGTATGGATGAAAGTAAGGAAAGAAATCCGTTAAGAACACTTCTTTATTTGCACAAGTTGATTTGCATAGAGTTGGTATTAAGGAGATTAATCATTTGAAGACTCTGATATCACATTAAAATAGATAAGAATTTTACCCAACAAATTTTCTTTCATGCATAATGTTTAGTCATCATCACTTAACCAAATACTTAAGAAGTTTAGTTAAACAATTTATTATACTTTTTTCATTTGTTGATAAATCCGTTAAGGAGTGTGATTGAGGAGTGGGAAATATGTTCTGTTTCCACACCTACCTCTGTTTTTTGTCTTCTTTTCACATTGTTAATAGTATAGTTTAATAATAGATTGAATAGTTTAGTGACATTAAATATTGGCAAAGGGAAGAAAAATGAGAGAACATGATAATGACATATGAATATTGTGATTAACAGTTTGCAAATGACCACACTTGCTTCGAATAATCTTGGTGTTCACGTGATTTTTTTTGTAACAAGTCAAAAATCTTGACTGCAATTCTCAATCTGACAAGGAATTTCCTTCTTCTTCATTTTTTAACAAGGACTTTGCTTCTTTATGAGGAACACTAGTCTGATAATTACAATGAAATGACATCGAAATTAGTTAATTACCAAAATATAGATCAAACATTAGTTAGAGCCCTAGAGGTTGAAGGCATTTGAAGAATTAGAACTTTAAATGAACAAATTAACATATACAAAATGTTTTTTATACGCAAATTAACATACAAAAGGTACTTATATAACTTCTCCCAATATCACTTTTCCCTCTAATATGAAAAACTACCCTTTTCTAAACATGTTCTTCTTCATTCTCCTTTTCCCTCCTTTTCCTTGTATTCGATAACTTTAGTTAACAATTTTCTTCAGTTTTTGTATATATGGGGATCATTTCGGAAATAATATTTTAAATCCTACAAATTTTATTGTCTTGAAAAAATAAATCTTTTTCAATATGAGGTTAAGGTTGGGATTTGAGTCCTATAAAATGAGAGAGTCGCTTTAAATGATTTACTTTAGCATTTAAGGGGAATCAAATCATAAAGTCAGACTCAACATATATATGTCATAAGAATTTGGTTGTAGAGATGCCAAGATATTTGAAATGAGACATGTGCGTCTTAAGAAAACTTTTCAGGTCACGCATCCTCCAAAAAGGCAAACACACTTAACCTTGGAGTTTTCATTAGTTGGATCTCGAAAAAAAGATGCGCCTTGTTGTTATGAGTAGTACCAATCAAAATTTACAAGCTCTTCTCATCTGTATAGTCTCGCACCTATACAGTTTTGGAGTATCTCTCGTTCTAATGTGAGATCAATTCATCCATGTGTCCATTCGCCTAAAAGTCTTACTTGGAGTCACTCCTTGTCAATATCTTCTCATTGCATCAGCAATCACGTCAAGCCATTGTCAGTCTCGGAAGTCACATGTCCACCAATTTCTACTTGGTTCGTCCCCTAACCAAACCATATTAGGAGGGGTTCACTCTAATATTAAACATGATAACATGTTTCTTTGAGCTAATTTGGTTGGTTTTTGTAACATCCCGATCTGACGACTGACCTCACGGTAACAAAACGAATCCTTCCAGCACATTTTGTCCTCAGTCACGTGCTTTTCGGAAAAACTTCTCATAAGGTCACTCATCCAATATTACTCCAAAGCAAGCACACTTAGCCTTGTAGTTTATGATTTGGGATCCGAAAAGAGGACATATAATTGTCATGAGTAGTACCAATCAAATTTATACCATCTTCAACTGTATAGACTCATACCTATACAGTCTCGAAATATCTCTTATTCGGATGCGAGATCAGTTTATTCATGTGTCCCTCCACCTAAAAGTCTATCATGAGTCACTCTTTGTTCGTGCCCCATTGCACCATCGTTCACTCCCTGCCTTGTTGGTCAGAATAACACTCCACCCCATTCTTCTTTTAAATCTACACTCCACCCCACCTCCATCTAACAAGTTAACACCATCTAAAAAGATGCTAACGGAATATTCTTTTCCTCATAATAATAATTAAAAACTAATAAGTAAAATAACAAAATCATTTTTTTATTTTTTTATTTAGAGTAACAAAACTTTTCAACAAAGGAACTTCAAATTAACTTATAGTTCATTCGTTAAAAAAGTGAAGAAAAAAATTTTATTTTTGTTATAGCTTAAATTAAGGGTGAAATGTATGAAATAGTCCTAAAACTTTCAGATTTTGAGAATAAATATGACTAACTATAAATTAATCTTAATTAATCTTCAAATTATGAATGTTGTCATTATTATATTAGACTCTTTTGTTAATCAGAGTTAACTCAACAATCGATAATGATCTTCATAAACTATAATCCATGTATGAGAGAATGTTCAAATAAAAAAAAGAGTAACCTTTGGGAGAATGAAAAAAAAAATTCTCTAGTGTCTAATAGGGTCTGTAAACTTTTTTTTCTTGTTCGGGATATCTTCTTTATTATAGTAACTTTGAGATCCAGTGCATCCATTGCTGTAAAATATAATTTATTTAGAGCAAGATACTACAAAAACGTAGATTCATAAAATATTACAAAAATATTTTCATCCTAAATTAATTTGAAATTTCTTTATATTTATTGATAATTTTTTTTATAGTATTTAAATTCTCTAAATAAACAAATAAAAATAAATTTTTATTTTAATTATTATTAAATATTTAAAATAGTTAATTGAGTTAAAAAGAGAATGAATCTTTTGGTTCTAAATAAGTTATATTTTTTAACGAATGAAGTTTACCATTTTAAAAATATTTTTACTATAAGTTAATTTGAAGTTCTTTATATTTATTGTTGAAAAGTTGTGTTACTCTAAATAAAAAATTAAAAAAAGCTTTTGTTATTTTACTTATTAGTTTTTAATTATTATTATGAGGAAAAGAATATTCTGTTAGCATCTTTTTAGATGGTGTTAACTTGTTAGAGGGGGGTGAGGTGGAGTGTAGATTTAAAACAAGAATAGGGTGGAGTGTCATTCTGACAAACCTTAAGGGGGTGAGTGCATTTTACTCTATTTAAATCTAACAAATTGTAAAGTTTTCTTACATTATCATTGTTTATTTCAATATTTACAAAAAAATTATTATTTAATCAAAGTTTTCTCAAAATAAAAGAAAATTCAAATATAAATCCTTAAAGTTAATTTTTCATATTTTACCCTTTTAAAAAGTAATAGAAAATTAATAACAACTATTTAACATTTATCATACCGGGGTCGAATATGATCGTCTCAATAGATGATATCCATGGTTAAGCCAAAAATACAAAATTTAAAATGACAAATCTATTAAGTTATTTAATCTCAATTATAACTATTAATAATAATTTGATAAAAACAAACTAATAATATGTTAATATTTATAGCATTTTATCATATTTACAAATAAAATTCAGAAAATCTATAGAAACTTCTAGATCATTCTATAAATTCTAAGTCTTTTTGGCTAACAAGTATAATGCTAATGCATGATCTAACAATCAATAATGCATGCTTAATATATATATATAGGAGATGTATCTTATGAGAAATGTGATCTTATGTGAGAAAATGAGAATAAATCACGACCGTTAGATCTAATCATGAATGGTTCAGATTAAATCAAATTAATAGTCATGTGATCATTTAAAAAAGTTAAAAAGTCACATGACTTCATGTTTTAATCCATACCATTCATGATTAGATCTACCGGTCGTGATTTATTCTCATTTTCTCATGTAAGATCACTTTTCTCATAAGATACATCCTCCCTATATATATATATATATATGTGTGTGTGTGTGTGTATGTGTGTGTGTCTTTACATACATATATAAAATTCACTAAACCTTATATTAAATGAATATTTTTTTATTCATATGTTTTAATAAAATTAAAAATATGATACTGGTACCAGAAATGGAACCTGAGTACTTTTTCCGTGGAGAAGAGGTGATATCACTTAATGAGTGCAATTCACACATCTATATACTAGTTTATGGGGAGGTGTGTCTAACATGAAAAGTTCATGTACATGTAGCTGCGCACGATCCCATTGATAATGATAGGGCTGGTCTTATTGAGATTGATAGGGCTCGTGATCGTGAGATGCTTTCTAAACGGGAAGGACTTACGTTTGGAGAAGTTGGAGCTATGTTTAAGAGGGGCTATCATTGCTCGAACCATAGGGATTTCTCACTTTATAAAAGTGAGCAGCCAAAATCTCTTCGATATGACAAGGAGATATGAAGAGTTGCGTGATCCATTACCAGATCCCAGAAGAGCTCCTCACCATATACCGCATGGTTTCAGAACTGAAGGGTGTGATTGCCTTGCATGTACCGAGATTCATGAGGAGTTCTCTGTTGAGAATGCACTGAATCAATGGGGAATTGATTGACATAGCATGTCATAGCTTGAGTCTGATTCATTTCTCTGTTATGTTAGTGTTAATACTATACGCGACATGACTTTAATCCTTGTTAAGGGGGACCATGTGACTCTAGAATTTAATTGTTGATGCACTGAATCACCAAAAAGCAGCTCAAACTTGTTGTTGCTCATTATCTACCACTGTGATAATAACATTGTGCATGAAAGAAGTTTCGAATTTAAGGAATATATGATTTGGGGTTTAAATTTTGATTTTCTTTAGAATTATCTTATATCTATCCTTTCCCTCCCAAAAAAAAAATAAAAAATTTGAAGAAAATAAATAATTTTAATTCTGAAGTTTTATACTAATGAATTAAGTTTCTTTTACACAATTGACATTTATCTTGTATAAGTAATTAAGATAATTGCATAATTTTATTTTGGAAGTATAATTTGTTGTTAGTAAAATTAGGTAAAATGCATATAATTACCCTTAGCTTTATGCCTTTTGAAAATAGGCATTATGAATTTTCATTTTGTTCTTATAAACCCATAAACTTCTACAATTGTTGTAATAGAGCCTTTTATTCATAAACTAGTTTTATACGATCGAACGGGGAAGTATGTTATATATGGATAATTATGAAACTTGATCTATTACAAAACATGAGAAAAAATTATTGTTGAAGAAACTAATTAAGGAATAAAAGTTTAAATTAAAAATATAATAGATTACATTTTTATATTACATTTCTAACATGAAATTATATTGTAAATTAGTGAATTTTTTAATATTTAACGCGATGGTTTTTTAACACAATAAATTTAATTATATATATATATATTTATAATCCCATAATTTACTTCTAACATTTTTATAAAAATATATGTAAACGTACTTAAATTATATTAAAAACATTTTTATTGATTTTAGCATGAAAATGTTTTATCTAAAATATTCCTCCTGTAAATTTTTTTTACAGTTTAATTTGTACACAAATTGAAGTTGGCTAATGTTATAAAATATAGGCATAATTCATGTTTGTATTCTGGAAAATATAAATTTCATGTCAGCTATCACCTTATGCATGAAGTCACTACTCATAGCCAAGGGATGATTTGTTGACACTATAGCGCAAAAACAAATTTGATTTAAAAAGATCAAAAGCTCTAAGTTATTTATGAGAATTAGTTGTATATGGTATGAATTGGAACATTATATTTATCACCCTCTTTATAAATCCTTTAATGTTACAATGAAAAGTACTTAAAAAAAATAAATAGCAATGACACGTGCTTAAGATTAGTTTAAACATCATGATATTTTCATTTAAATTTGTCCTCTCCGTAAAAGTTAAAATATCAAAATTATATAAATAAATTATTAAACATAAAAAAAACATGAAACATCATTTGATGCATCTATTATACTCCATCAGGAGTAATTATAATAGAAAAGAATTAACTCAAACTCATTCCCACTTGAACTTGAGAAAGAACTCATAATCAATCCAAAAACAACATCATGAACGACTATTGAAGGGAAAAAGATATGAAGATAACAATTGAAATTGTAAGCAGGGACGGAGGGAGTGGGGTGACTGCCTCATGCTCCAGTCACCCCCAAGTTGGAAAATTTTCTAACTTAGCGAAAAAATATTTTTTTGCACCCCTCAATTTTAGTTTATCCAATAGGTGAAGTAGAAAATACTTTTCCATTGCATAAATTCCTAATGGCTGATGCATGATTGATAAGTTCTAAATTTATAGTCCAACCACTTTTGCTAGTCACACTTATAAATTGCAGTTAATGTGGTGATCGATTAATTGGTGTGTTTCAGTGTTTAGGTACTGCTTGTGCCTTCTCCACTCTTATGTACTCAAAAGAAATTGAAGTAATGTGGTGCTAAATATACTAAAACTGAACTATGATTTTCTACATGATAATGAGAAAAAAATATTCTTTGAAATAGCTTCTTTCTCTGCGATTTTCTGCTATGAACTTACTGTGGGCTACTTTTTCTACTACCTTTTGAGAGGGTATACCCAACTAATGTCTTTTTGTCAAGTCTCATTTTTTATTCTTGTCAAAATCTTTATGAGCTGGATAGTATTTTTTGTACTCAAACTAATTATATATTTCTCATGCTTATAAAAAATTGCTAGTTATATATGATTTTTTTGCACATGCTTTGTGAGAAAAATTAAAATTTTCTTATAAATTACATTCTTTTAAATTTTCGTCACCCCCTTATAAAGTTCCTGCCTCCGCCCCTGATTGTAAGGTGATTGAAGTTGAAAAGTGGTGAGAAATGGAGAAAACAAAGAATGAAGAGGCCAAGGCCACGTGGAATTGGTGTCACATGAAACTTTTGTTATGAAGAGACGGTAAGATGATGTGCCGCATGGAATGGTGGGACAGTGAACTATTCCTATTTCTATATATTATGGATATGGATGATAAGTGTTTAATGTTCAATTACAATGAATTTGTGAAAGGAAAAAACTTACCTCCATTGCATAGTATTGTTGCTATCCAGTTTTTAAATGAGAAGTTTACACGTATTTAATTACAGCTCACCAACTTATTTTAAGTAACTAAACGGTGGTTAATAATTCCTTTGTAAAAGTCTGTCTATGAAATTCTGTCAAAAAAAAAAAGTCTGTCTATGAAATACTCTCTATTTTGCCGTTTTCTCTCATATTCAACTTCGTTTTATGAAGTGGACTGTATTGACAGATGTTAATACCTTATTGGTCAACTAGACTTTCAACATATGAAATATTGGATGTAAATTTTCTCCTTTGTAAAATCTAAATAAAAAATATAATAATTGAAAAAATTGCAAGCTGTGTCGAACCCACGCGCACTAATGTGCAGAAGATATTAAGTCTCCCCCCTTAACCTCTCAGGAAAACTTGCTCATTACATTAATTAAATAATTTCAGAAATATATTATTATTTAATATGTGTTTTTGTAAAATAAGTCATTAAATACCCTATTATCCGTTTTTTAGACTTGCATACAAATTATGGTAAATAGAGATGTTAATGGGTACAGGTGGACATGGGTAGTATATACCCACCACCCACTCCACATGTGAAAATTCATACTCGTGCCCGCTCCATACACACATGGATATCAATTAAGTGAGGTTTAACTGAATTTTAAAATATACATGAGCTCCTAACACCCATGAACATATATGGATACACATATATTTTTTCAAATGAAAATAATATTAAAAATAAAATTTAAGATTAGACTTTACAGTCAATCAATGTATAAAGGAAAATACTTCTTTTCTACCCCCTTTTTTGGGTCTAAGGGTTTCCATTTACCATTATCATTGTACAAGTTTTTTTTTTGAAACTATCATTGTACAAGTTTACTTGAAGGAGAACTATAACCCAAACACAAATTCATCATATATTAGATATACATCTCTTTATATATCTAAGATATTTTAGTATTTTATATATTTGGGGTATCCATGGGTATGGATACCTCAATATATGTACCCGCCCCACTAATAAATGGATAGTGAAAATATCCATTAAATAAATCTGTGGATACTCGTGAGTGGGGGTAATTTTGCCCATAGTGAGTTTTTATCCGCGGGTGTGGGTCATTTTGACATCCCTAATGGTACAGAATTATAGAGAAGGTGTCACACAGAGCTACCTAGCTTGATTGTCGTAATCACCACTTGTCATCCTGGTGCCTTTTTACAAGATGCATATATAGAGAGTGATGTCAGAGGTCAGGTCATTGCATTAACTTGACTTAACAATTACTTGTTCTTCAATTTTTTTATATATAGGATCATTTTGGAAAGAACATTTTAAATCCTACAAATTTTCTTCTCATGACAAAATAAATCTTTATCAATATGAGGGTTAAGGTTGGGGTTTAAACCCTTTAAAATAAGAGACTCACTTTAAAAGACTTACTTTACCATGTAAGGGGAATCAAATCATAAAGTCAGACTCAACATATATATGTCCTAAGAACTTGGTTGTAGAGATGCCAAGATATTTGAAGTGAGACATGTGCTTCTTAAGAAAACTTTTCAGGTCACCCATCCTCCAAGGTAAACACACTTAACTTTGGAGTTTTCATAAGTTGGATCTCGAAAAGAATATGCACCTTGTTGTTATGAGTAGTACCAATCAAAACTTACAAGCCCTTCTCAACTGTATAGTCTCGTACTTATACAGTCTTAAAATATCTCTCATTCTAATGTGAGATTAATTTATTCATGTGTCCATTCGCCTAGAAGTCTTGCCAGGAGTCACTCCTTGTCAATATCTTCTCATTGCATCAGCGATCACTTTCAGCCCTTGTCAGCATCACGAGTCACATGTCCACCAATTTATGCTTGGTTCGTCCCCAAACCAAATCATATTAGGTGAAGTCTACTCTAATATTAAACATGATAACATGTTTTTTTGAGCTTATTTGGTTTTTCTAACATCACAATCTGACGAATGACCTCACAATAACAACACGAATCTTTCCAACACGTTTTGTCATCAGTCATGTGCTTCCCGGAAAAACTTCTCATGAGGTCACCCACCCCAATATTACTCCATGGCAAGCACACTTAGCCTTGGAGTTTTTATGAATTGGGCCCCCGAAAAGAGGTTACATCTAATTATCATGAGTAGTACCAATCATTTTTTTATACTCTCCTCAAATGTATAGACTCATACATATACAGTCTCGAAATATTTATAGTTTGGGTGCGAGATATGTTCATTCATGTGTCCCTATGATAAAGGTTTTTCCTTAATTATATTGCTTTTGGAATTAAACCCTTAAGATTCAATGGTGATAAAGCAGATACATATTCTGTCGTCCTCGGGGAGATTCGATACTATGTCGTTCCAAGAGTTTGATTGTTTATACATGATAGTAAAAAGGAAAACAGATTAAATGATGGAGAAACAACATGTATGAAAATGTGTTGTGATTAGACTTCATTGAATGACCTATGTGCATTCTATTGATTCAAATACAAACAAATCCTAAGCGTATGATTCATCTACACCAGTTCACCTCTACGTCATCGATGTCTCGCATGAGTGGATAACAATAACTCTCTAATCCTAAACATTGATGTCTCACATGATTAAGAAAGAAAGTTATCATGAAGTTTGGGTGTGTAATGACTAACAGACCTAACTCTATGTCTAGAAATTTAGATTGTTAGATGATTAACTCTAGTTCGGAATCAAATGTTATAGCTTCCGCTCACAAGTCGAATCAAGCAAAATAGCCTAGGTGATCAATCTAAGATACAACATGAAGATTAAGAGAAAACAACTAAATCTTAAACAAGAAACATGCTTTATATTGAATAGAATCACATAAAAAGCATAAGTATCATACAACTACATCAAATCCCAACAAAAGAGAGATTTTTTATAGGCAAATGTTAGTTTTTAGTAATGTTAGCAAATTAGTCCTCCTTAGGGTTCGAACTTTGGCCACTTCACCCTTCATCCCACCCAACCCTTATGTTCCTAGCTCTTACCACTTGAGTTATCTTTGAGGACCAACAAAAGAGAGATTAGCTATCCATTTTCATGGATAGCTTTACAAATAGAGATGAAGAATGAGAAGAACCGAAACCATTGCATTGTCTCGTCACCGAATCCGATATCAAAGCCTCTTCTCTAGCCTCCTAAGCCTCTCTCCTTATCTTTCAAATGTTTCTCTTAGTTTTCAAGTGATGGGTCGGAGTATATCTCTCATATAATCTCCTACAAATTAGCTTTTATAGTGAAATTTAGTTGTCTTGTTTCTTTATAGGTGGATTTCTGGAACCGCCATGGCCGCTCGGCGCCCTCTGAAAGCTGCTCGGAGGCATGTACACTTCTGAAACTTCATTTTCTCACCAAACATGTATTTTTTCTCGATCTAACCGTTCAAATTGAAGTTCGAAGTGTTATGAACCACATATCCAAATTTTAGCTCGATCTGACGGTTAACAAATGCGGGATTCCAATTTTGCTCGAACATCTTTTAACTTTCTACACCAAAAAGTTGGGATTAGAATTGAAATTATCATTAAACTTATCTTAAACCTAAAAAATTACTAAACTAATCAATTGAAGATTAAAATGATATAAATCGAAGCACACAAATCAAATAAGTGCCTAAAATGTTATTCAAATATACGTAAAAATGACATTTATCACTCTCCACCTAAAAGTCTATCAGGAGTCACTCCTTATCCGTGTTCCATTGCACCAACGTTCACTCTTCGCCCTCATTGGCCTCAGGTGTTACAATTTCCCTCCTTCTTCTCATCCAAGGAAATGTTATCAAAACCTTTTTGAATGAATAAATTGTCTTTACCCTCAGGAAAAAAGTTAAAATATTTAAAATCTAACAAATTTTAACAATCTATAAAGTTTTCTTACATTATCATTGTTTATTTCAAGAATTTTTTTAAAATTATTATTTAATTGAAGTTTCTCCATAAATAAAATAAAATATAAATATAAATCCTTCAAGTTAATTTTTCATATTTTATCCTTTTACAAATTAATAAAAAATAATAACAACTATTTGATATTTACCACACTCAGGTCAAATATGATCGTCTCAACAGATGGTATCTAGAGTTAAGTCAAAAATACAAAATTTAAAATGACAATACTATAAGTTATTTAATCTCAATGATAAATATTATGCATTATTTGATTAAAAAAAACTAATAAATGTAATATTTATAACATAAATTTTTATCATATTTACAAATAGAAATTTAGAAAATCTCTAGAAACTTCTAGATCATTCTATAAATTCTAAGTCTTTTTGGCTAACAAGTATGATGCATGTTTATCACAGTCAATAATGGATGCTTAAAAAGTATATGTGTACGTCTCTTTACACACATATATAAAATTCACTAAACCTTATACTAAATGAATATTTTTTATTCATATGTTTTAATAAGATTAAAATATGAAGAAAATAAATAATTTTGATTTTGAAATTTATACTAATGAATTAAGTTTCTTTTACAAAATTGGCATTTATTTTGTATAAATAATTAAGATAACTGCATAATGTTTTTTGAATTGTTAGTAAAATTAGGGGAAATGCATACAACCACCCTGAGCTTTATGCCTTTTGAAAATAGGCACCATGAATTTTTATTTTGTTCTAATCAACCCTTAAACTTTTACAATTATTGTAATAGAGCCTTTTATTCATAAACTAGTTTTATACCCATGCGATGCACACGGAGAATTATGTTATATATGGATAATTATGAAACTTGATCTATTACACAAACATAAGAAAAAAATTATTGTTGAAGAAACTAAAGACTAGAAATTTAAATGAAAAATATAAGTAGATTATAATTTTATATATTACATTTCTAACATGAAATTATATTGTAAAGTAGTGAATTTTTTAATATTTAATGCGGTAGTTTTTTTATGCACTAAAGTAAACATAAATAAATTTAAATATATATATTTCTAACCCCATAATTTACTCTTAACATTATTAGAAAAATATATGTAAAAGTACTTAAATTATATTAAAAAATAAATTTTTTATTGATTTTAACATGAAAGTGTTTTATCTAAAATATTCACGCCCGTTAATTTTTTTTACGCTGTAATCTGTACACAAATTGAAGTTGGCTAATGTTATAAAATGTAGGCATAATTCATGTTTATACTCTGAAAAATATATATTTCATGTCAGCTATCACCTTATGCATGAAGTCACTGATCATAGCCAAGGGATGATCGGTTGTAAGGCGATTGAAGTTGAAGAGTGTTGAGAGATAGAGAAAACAAAGATTGAAGATTGAAGTTGGCTAATGTTATAAAATGTAGGCATAATTCATGTTTGTACTCTGAAAAATATAGATTTAATGTCAGTTATCACCTTATGCATGAAGTCACTGATCATAGCCAAGGGATGATCGGTTGTAAGGCGATTGAAGTTGAAAAATATAGATTTAATGTCAGTTATCACCTTATGCATGAAGTCAAGCTGTGGGGTTCGAACCCACGCGCACTTATGTGCAGAAGATCTTAAGTCTTCCCCCTTAACCTCTCGGGCAAACTTGCTCATTACATTAACTATTTAACTTCAAAAATATATTATTATTTAATATTTTTTAGTAAAATAAGTCATTGATATTAACCGATTTTTGGACTTACATACAAATCATGGTAAAAAGTAATAGAGAAGGTGTCACACAAAGCTAGCTTGATGATGTCAGAGGTCAGGTCATTGCATTAACTGCACGCATGCAGCTGAATTGAAGAAGCTAGAGATGAGACTCATAGCCATAATCATCATGCTTCATTCCATCTGCATGCATGCGGTTAATGCATGCAATTAAAACAGACCTAATGCTAAAACTTTCAAAGGAGATGACACTTATCCAGTTTTATTAAGGAAAAAAAGTGAAAACAACATTTGTACAAAAAATGAATAAGGACAACAAAAAAATTGTAAATGAGTTGAAAAAAAATATGGATGAAACCAACATTTGTATCATGTAGAACCATCTTGAAAGTACAAGGGATGTTAGGATTCCATTGATTCATGTGTCTCAGATCTATAGAAATTGTATGACTGATAAAGTCAACAAAATCAAGAAGCTTAAATTTTATCACCCTAAAAAAAACACCAAAAATAATAAGGAGAAAGGGAAGTATGAAACATGAATTTGAATAGAAACAAAAAAGAGTGTGAAAATAACATTTTCATCAAGTAGAACCATCTCTATAATACATGAGACGTTCTATCTTTAAAACTTAGAATAGATCAAAACATAATGATTATGACCATGAGTTTCACATCCTTCACAGTTATGATGCTTT
Source organism: Lotus japonicus (assembly GCF_012489685.1). NCBI lineage: Eukaryota > Viridiplantae > Streptophyta > Magnoliopsida > Fabales > Fabaceae > Lotus > Lotus japonicus. Next base: position 90,862,550 of record NC_080041.1, on the reverse strand, counting down.
TGATATCTTCACATAAAGAAATCATAGGGTTAGAGTTTTTTGAAAAACAAAAAAAAGAACGACAAAAATATAAAAACGTGAAAGAAAACTTGTTAGATGTTTACCCTAGTTAAATGAGTATTTATAATTTCAAAAGTTTGCTCTTTTTTTTTTAAAAAAAATGAGGACTCAAATTTGATTGAAAAAATTTCAACCTAGAACAAATGATCCACTGAATTGAAAAAAAAAAAAACAATCCGTTGTTCCTTTTCCTTTACCTAATGTCAGATTGCTCTGTTCTACTATTCAAAGTTTTCATCTTTGTTATATTCAACTTGTGGAATTGACATTTTTTGTGTTGATTTACCATTTGAGGTACTCCCGAGCCAAAATCCTTGCTTTTTTTTTTGTCATAGGTGTATGAAATAAAACTCAAAATACTTGCGCTTTTGCCATGGCTCAAGACCTGGATTTTTATGTTCCCATTACAATTTGGTTTTGAAACTTTGCGGACACCACTTTTTTAAACCTTGCCTCGCTTTTGTTGTTTGCTGGATTAATTGATGGATTCGAAGATGTGATGGTGCATTTGGTTGGGGCTTTGAATTGCGTTTAACTCTTTCTTTTTTTAGTCCAATGTTTTAGCTTTTATTTTGCTCTTTAAGTTCCTCAACTAGTGAAAGCCCATTTATGTATATCGTTCAAAAAGGCCAGGCCCAAAATATGTCAACGCACAAGAACTAGGTTGTAGAGTGTCAAGAGATTCCAAATGTGGCAATTTTTTTAAAACGAAACATTTGACAAAAAATAAAGTGTTGGATAAAATAAAATCTGAACAAATGAAGTGCATTCTAATTGAAAATTAACCTCACAGATTCAAGCTTTCTGTAGTATAGCAGCATCCAATGATCCAATATACTCGTTTTCCTTTATTTACTTTAATTACAAGAGGAGTGGGGATTACAAGTATATAATTTGAGCTTGAACTACACATGAATTTGATGGTCCTAACTTTACCACTTGAGCTAGCTAGACTATAAAATCCAATACTAACGAAAGATTAGAATTTACAAGGCAGCAAAAGCATCATCAACCCACTTCTTTTGCTGAACAGAGGAGTCACCTCCGGCACCGGTGGCAGTGCCTAGGATGGCTCCAACAGCAGCTCGCAGCTTGTTCATCCGCTTCCGGTGACGAATGCGCCGCAGAACCACTTGTTTGTCCAGACTCCGCGAGTTCTCCGGCGATTTTATACACAACTGGCTCGTCACAGACACCGCCTCCTCCTTCTTCTCGTACTGGTCTCCTCCTTCATCTCCCTCTGTGCTCCTCCTAGTACCAACTTCAACTTCCTTGGAGTTGGACACAACACCTTGCCGTTTCGCCGCCTTGGATTTGGAAAACATGCTTTCTAGCTAATGTGTCAAATGATGTAAAAACTGCTTCAGAGCATGAACAGTTGAGCATGGTGTTAAAGGAAGGGTGCTCTACTTATAAGTGGTGACAGAATATTTTGGTTTGGCACATATTCGTTTCTTTATAGTTTTTGCTTTAAAGGGACGGTGGGATACGATCTCCTAGGTGTCTCTGACACCGACAATGTACAATGGATTTGTATTGGTTTTTACTTAATGAGACTTAGACTTAGATTCCAAACATGTTCTGCCTAATAACTGCATCAGATGCTTATGTCTCATAAGTCATCACTTGATCTTATCCGTTATCAGATTCAAATCTTGATAAGCTTTTTTTTTTTGTTACATGTGGAAAGCAATGTTTATAAGCATTTGTTCATTTATGAATAATTATCAATTTTTTAATTCAACTATTAAAAATTGTCGTAGTTAATTTTTTTTTGTCTAAGTTCATTGAACTCATCAAATAGCTATTTTTCGTTATTTTTGTACTTAAAATAAAAAATATTATATTATAAGTAAAATCTTAATAACTAAGAAAAAATCCATCATTATTCCTGCAAGCACGGAGGCTATTTTTTTTTTCTCCAGATCAAATAGTAAGCAACTGCAGCGAATGAATGAATATAAATGTTCACGACTAAGACCAATGAAAGAGACTAGAATATTATATAGGTACGAACTCATATATATCTATAACATACTAACACAAATAACCCTCTTTTTATGAGAAAATGATATTTTCTTCCTGAGACATGTTAATGGTGAATATCTGGTAGTGGACGGGCTACCTTCAACTGTTACTGTTAGGAACAGGCCCAATCAATCTATCATTAGACCCAAATGGATGAATACCTACCTATATCATATTTCTTGTACTTTGTAGAATTTTATGAGGCTCTAGAATAATGTCACTTGTATGACTATCCTTAGGGCTAATATTCAATTCTACCCTAACAAATAAGTTGTAATGCTAAAGTATGAAATTAATCAGAAAATTTTAGCTTGCTCATATCTAGTTTTCTCCTTTTCTCTTCTAGGGAAGGCAGTGTGGCAAATGGTGTGTGGAATGGACAAACCCTGGGTGAATCTTCTTCGAGCGGCTTACTTTCCTGATGGCAATTTTCTGGCAATAAACAACAAGTTGGGATCCTCTGTGTGGAATGCTTTTCAGAAATCAAAACCCTTTATAGCCTCTGGAATAAAATTTGCAGTAGGGAATGGTGCTTCTTCCTTCTGATACTCAGCTTGGAATGCCTTAGGGCCTCTCTCCCAGCGAGTAGTTTTCGTTGATGTGCATGACTTGGAGCTTCGGGTGAGAGATGTGTGGAATGGAACAACATGGAATTTTGATAGATTATGGACGCTCCTTCCCCAAAACATTAAAATGTATATCAGCTCTATTACCGTGCGTTTGAACTCTCGTGTCGTTGATGGCTTCCGTTGGGAGGGTTGTATCTCTAGGGAGTACACTGTAGCTTCGGGCTACGCTTGGATCCTCCAGAATCGACTACCCCAGGACCCTTTGGTTGAACAACACTGGTCTTGGATTTGGCGGCTTCGGGTTCCCTTGAAATGTGTGGTTTTTGTGTGGTTAGCTTGTCACGGGTCCATCCCTACAAATCAGGTTCGCCACCATCGAGGTTTATCAGACTCTGCGACTTGCAGCAGGTGTCTACAGGCTGAGGAAACAGTGCTCCATTGTGTCAGAGACTGCCCTCAAGCATCTCGTGTTTGGGTCTTGCTGCAGTTTGATATTCACAGTGCTGACTTCATGGAACCAGATGTGAATGTGTGGCTTCGCAAGGTGTTGGGGAACTCTTGTCTGGTGGCGTCGGCGACTTTATGGTGGATTTGGAAGGCAAGAAACCTCTTTGTTTTCGAGAACCAGATGGTTTCCGACCAGACCCTGGCTGTACGCATAACTGCTATGGTTTCTGATATCCAACGCGCGTTTCCCTCGGTTGTGGCTCCCCGCCAACATCGTTGGGTTAGGTGGAGCTCGACGCTGGATGGTTGCATTGTTGTGAACGCGGATGGAAGTGTTTTGGGAGTCCCATATCGGAGTGGGTTTGGTGGCTGCCTCCGTTGCGCTGATGGGGAATGGATCAGAGGTTTCTTTGGTTCCAGTTCAGACCCAACTATCTTGCACATGGAACTCTTGGCAATCTTCCATGGCTTAACGCTTGCTTGGGACATGGGGTTCAAGATTGTTGAGTTCCAGTCGGATTCTTTGTATGAGGTTGATTTAGTGTTGGCTCCTCCGGCCCCTCGCCATCTGTATGCAACGCTTCTTATGGATATTCGGGATCTTCTAGCTCGCGCTTGGAATGTCAAGCTTGTGCACACGCTTCGGGAAGGGAATGCGTGCGCTGACTTTCTCGCGAAGTATGGTGCTGGACAGGCTGAGGACTTGGTGCTCTTGTCAAATCCCCTACCGAGTTTGGGTAGTCTCCTTTTAGCGGATGCGTTAGGAGTTTCGTTTCTAAGGCCCTAGCCTCGATGTTTTCCTTGCTTTCTTTCTTGCTTTTGCTGCTCCTTTTTTGTACCCCAAAAAAATATAGTTTTCTCCTTTTATCTACTCTAAGTTAATATAAGCCGGTAGATTATACTAATCCTACCAAATTGTTGATTTCATCATTGTCCTTTACCCGATGGTTTCTCCGTACTCATCATTGTAAGATCAAGTTTTGATCTAGTAGTACAACTCTATGTTTTGATGATTACAAGTTAACCTTTTGATGTGAACAATTATGGTACTCTAACGTGTTTTTCTGAGTGTGCTATTTACAGGCTCTGACCTCAATTTAATCCCACACAAATCAGAAGCACTGTGCATAAAGAGTGACCCAAGCAACGTTTTCGCATTGATCATGTTCAATATGAACAGTGGAAAAGCTTCAGAAGTTCTGAAGCTACACAAACTCTAATGTGGACTCAGTCACTAGAAGCTCTGAAGATCCAGAAGTTCTGAAAACCAAGAAACACTGAAGGCTCAGATGTTCTGATGGTGTAGAAGACTCTGAAGATCCAGAAGCTGAATAGTGGAAACTCTGATGTCCAGAAGCAAGAAACTCTGAAGACCATGTACTTTCCTCTGAGTTCAGAATCAGAAGATACAACGGTCAGGGGATCTGTGCTTTCCCTCTGACTCTGATCAACCGGCTTCACAAGTTCCAACATGAAGCATTCCCCTGATCAGAAGTCTCCTAGGTCTAAAGGTCAAGTCACTTTCAAAGTACAAAAGCAACAGTACTATCCTGACGACCTACCTAACAGTCTCAGACACAGCAGAAGCTGGAATTTCCAGAACTGCCCTCCAACGGTAGCATTCCCATGCAGCGTTCAAACCCTAATCCTTGGAGTATAAATAGAGACTGAAGATTGAAAGATGCGGTGGGAAGAATTTACATAAGCACAAGCTATATTCAAAAACCTTCAAGCATTCTTTCATTTGAATTTCATTGTGTTTACTATTAGCTTTTTAGAAGCAAATCTCTTGTAAACATTCTTTAATTAAACAGTTTGTTTAGTTCCTTTAGGAGATCAAGGTTGATCGGATCCTAGAGAAGACTAAGAGAGTGAATCTTAGTGTGAGCTAAGTTAGTGTAATTGTTAGTCACTTGTAGGTTTCAAGTGCAGTTGTAACTCTTACCTGATTAGTGGATTGCCTTCATTCTAAGAAGGAAGAAATCACCTTAACGGGTGGACTGGAGTAGCTTGAGTGATTTATCAAGTGAACCAGGATAAAATCCTTGTGTGCTTTTCTATCTCTCATCTCTAGCACTTAGTTCTCAAAAAGATTTGTTCAAATCTTTAAGGTGGAAGTTTTATCTTAAAAACGTTATTCAAACCCCCCCTTTCTACCGTTTTTCATACCTTCAATCATAATTACCATCCACATAGAATTTCCAACACTCATCCAACCATTTTGCCTCTACTTCCTCCATTAGACTAACTAATTCTACTTCATACACCATACCTAAGCCATCTACTACATTATCTCTCATAATAAAAAAACTTATGGCACCTCAAATGTAGTAACTCAAAGCTTTAGGCCTCTTTTATAATTGTAATGAGAAGTACATCTAGGATCATAAATGCTCGCACAAACTTTTTCTTCTCTCACATAAGTTGGGAGATAAACTTATAAGAAAAATTGAACAGAAAAATCGTAGATCTATGAAAGCATTACAAATAGTGGAATATGATGATAAAAACTAGAGTTACAAACTAAATTTTTATTCTACTTAGATAATAAAATATCTATGTATAATGGATTTATGCTATTATTTCATTTAATCCATTCCATTTTATGCATGATATTTCAACATGATAAATTAAAGTTACTATTATTTTAACCCTTTTTATAATAAAATAAAGATACTTCAGAAATTTTAGAGATCAATCGATGACATTCGGTTAAAACTTCTGCGACAGACAGTGTACTGTTGTTAGAATCTTTGCTCCGGCGAAGTTTCTATTTTCATTCCCTTTGCTCCGCCACGTTTACACGGCAAACTCAGGTGTGTGAAACGCCGATCCTTCTCTATCGCTAGTAATTCATCAAAGATATTCATTTCTCACTGCAATTTGTAGTTGATTGCTTGCTAATCACACTATTCAATCACTTTCGGACGAATTTAATTTGGAATTTTTACTCGTTTTTGTTGAATGTGATTGAATTTGACATGTTCGTTCACTTGTCTCTGATCCCTTTGTTATCTGCCAGTAAAAGCAAGGATTCACCATGGCTGCTCCAGGGGTACGGTTGCACATACTAGAGAACCATGTAAGTTTCCTTGTGCATTTTTTCTTCATTATATCTTGCCTTCGATTTCGAAACCTTGAAATGTTTTGTCATATTTGATTATATTCAATGTATCTAGTCCTAGACCTTATTGTCTAAGTTAAATTGCTGCTGCTGCATCACTATTTAACTAATTTGGCATGTGCAGGTGGTGATGGATAATGGCATAGTCCAAGTTACGTTGTCAAATCCTGATGGAATCGTCACTGGTATACGATATAATGGTGTTGATAATTTACTTGAAGTTCTCAACAAGGAATCTAATAGAGGGTATGTGAAAGAAAAATATATTTCTTCTACTGATTGTGAGGAAATTCACTTTTTCAACATGGATTCTGATTTTGTTTTTCAATTGAATGAGTAGGTACTGGGATCTTGTTTGGAGCGCACCGGGAAGCAAAGGAATCTTTGATGTGTATGGCAGTACTACTTGCTTTTGTTACTGCATTGAGTTTTTGATATTCTTCCACCATGTCAAATTCTTATAAAGAAATATTCAAATGCATCCACCAATTACAATTTGCAATTAAACTAGGAGTGGTTTTTATGTCACACCAGCTGAAATGTAAACTCGTTGAAAAAAAAGCCTCTATTTTGCTTACATGTTCTGTGGACAGTCTTATCTGTTATTGCTCTAAGAATAATATTTTAAGCGAATGTGAACTCAAGATATTTTCGTCCAGGATTAAAGGAACGTGTTTTAAAGTTGTAGTTCAAAACGAGGAACAGCTGGAGCTTTCATTCACCAGAATGTGGGATCCTTCTCTCGAGGGAAAGTTTGTGCCCTTAAATATTGACAAAAGGTCCTTGACTCCTTGCTCAAATTTTGTTTACCTTTTTTGAAATTGTAGTTACCGTCTGTATTAATATTTGTGAATGATCAATTTCAGATTCATAATGCTCCGTGGTTCATCAGGCTTCTACTCTTATGGAATTTATGAGCACTTAAATGGATGGCCGGATTTTGATCTTGGTGAAACTAGGATCACTTTCAAGCTTAGAAAAGAAAAGTACATTATATATATCTCTACACACAGACACATTTCAGCTGTCATTTTAAGTACAAGCATGATCTTTTAGTAGTACTTCTCAATCTACTTTTTTTCTGTATTTGTTTATTGAACAAAACTTTGCAAAGATGAAAATGGCTAAATAATTTCCTAGCACTTTCAAATGATTTTTCTATTCCAAAAATAACTTATTTAACAAATCTAGCGGAAAAACTAACTCAAGCATAAAGGCTTTGATATTATATCAAAAGCATAAGCACTTTGGGAAGACACGTGAATTGTTTATCTTATATTTTTGACAAAAACATTAGTGGAGATGTTCATAGTAGACGACAGACAATCCTTTTTTGATTTTGCATATGCAACCAATTTAACAATCAAGAATGTAGGTTTCAATACATGGCTATGGCCGACAATAGGAAAAGGATTATGCCTTTCCCGGAGGACCGGTTACCAGGAAAGTGCCAAACCTTGGCCTACCCAGAAGCTGTCCTACTAGTCAATCCCAAGGATCCACGACTGAAAGGAGAGGTACTAGTTGCAATTTCTTTGCCTTTTTAGTCTATTTTAGGTCTTATATACATGTAGGCATGTTTGATTATGCATATGAAACTGATGTTAAGTTTAACATCAACTTCATCCCCACCCATTGATGCCTTTTCCAAATTGATGAAAACCATGTGTAAATCTTTTTGGTTCCTCTAATATCTCTACATCAATCTTTATAGCAAGTGTATTGCTTTAATGGTCAACTTCCCTGACATTAGACCAAATCGTCTTTCTGTAATGTAGGTTTCTTAATCTCCATTCAACCCTTCTCCCATAATTCCATAGTATGACTCATGAGCTTAGTCCCCCCCCCCATAATTTGCAGGATTTTGTATGTCACCCTTGTCCTTCCAAACAGGACACATTTTTATAAAATTTCTTTCATTAAATACTTCCATACTCCATAGAGCTCATTCTTCCAAAATGAATTCTTTCAAAACTAATTGTTCTAAACTACATCTTATTGAAGATAATTGTTCAAAGTCCAAACGCACACATAATGGTTAGTTGAGTTTACAAGTGTTGAGTGTTCACTAAGATATTTTTTCATATTTCTAGTTGAAAAGGAGATAGAGATGATTCCCTTTGCATAGGTTGACTGTGTAGTATGAAGTATTCTGTTGTGGTTTCATTTGATTCTAATTCACAGGTGGATGACAAGTATCAATATTCATGTGAAAACATAGATAATCGAGTCCATGGGTGGATATCATTCAGTCCACCTGTAGGATTCTGGCAGATTACTCCTAGTGATGAGTTTCGTTCTGGTGGGCCTCTCAAACAGAATCTGACCTCACATGTAGGACCCACCACACTTGCAGTAAGTGAACGAATTGAGACCATGGTGATAGTTTTACCACATGGCTATCATACTGTGTTACCTCAAGTTGTAATCTTTGATCTGATATTATCTCTTATAAAATTATGTGTTTGTTGAATTGGCATCATTAGATGTTTCTTAGTGGTCACTATGCGGGACAAGATTTGGTGCCCAAAATTAGAGGTGGTGAACCATGGAAGAAGGTTTTTGGTCCTGTATATATTTATCTCAATTCTGGATCAATTGGTGATGACCCACTTTGGCTATGGGAGGATGCAAAAATACAGGTTCACCCATGTGTCTCTTGTACTTTTGTTGTTTGGAGATGCATGCATAGTACAGTTGGATGCAGAAGTTGTAACTTGTAAGATAATACTGATTTTAGTTGATATTCAGATGATGAATGAAGTTCAAAATTGGCCATATTATTTCCCTGCTTCAGAGGATTTTCCAAAGGCAGATCAACGGGGCAACGTCAGTGGCAGATTACTTGTATTAGACAGGTAAGTATGCGGGATATTTCTAGTTTGTTCATGAGCTTTTAATTTTGCATTGTTGGATATGTATGGTGTTGTTATACCGGTGCTTGGAATACAACCAAAATCTCGCTGCTGCGAGTCTAGGACTTCTTTTCGGGTACATAAATGCTACTATTTATTGACATCTTTTCATTATTTTGTAATATGGTAAAATAGAAGGTTCTCACTTTATTTTATTGAATAACTAATCGATTGTTTTTCAGCAGCAACATTGTGGCTCTTTTTTTCTATATATGTGAATTTGAGTGAACCGGTCTAATTATCATGTCTAGGTACATCAGCACCGACTTAATATCAGCAAATGGTGCTTATGTTGGTCTCGCCCCACCAGGAGATGCAGGCTCATGGCAAAGAGAATGCAAGGTGTTCTTCCTTCACTTTTTTAGGTTATCCTCAATTGTCTTTTTTCTTTCCTCCATTTGGGGTGAGGCTGGGGTTATTAAAATTTTCATTGCTCTAATATTAAGAACTAAGTTGAAGTCAGTCTGTAGTTGACAATATAATCTGTTATTTTTATTTAGTAGTTGAAATTTGAAAACAGCTAATAGTTGAAGGGTTGAAGTTAAAAATGTACTAATCTCATTCTTTGACAAATCAAGAATATTACAAACAATGTTAGACATAACCTTGTTTTCCTTTCCTTTTGAAAAACATAAATCTTATGTGTTAAAATAATCACAAGAATGCTATTGTGGGTGCCCAAATGAACTCTTTTCTAACAATGATTATTTAACTTCTACTGCTTCCAGGACTATCAATTCTGGACCAGAGCAGACGATAATGGATTTTTCACAATTAGCAATATACGTGCAGGCGACTACAACCTTTTTGCTTGGGTACCGGGTTTTATTGGGGACTATAGATGTGATGATTTTATGAAGATAACTTCAGGTTCCTACCTTAACCTGGTAAAGGTTGAAATTGTTGGCACCTTGCATAAAAATTTCTCACCAAACTTGCAATGTAGGATCTTATATTGAATTGGGTGAACTTATATATGAGCCTCCAAGAGATGGTCCCACATTGTGGGAAATAGGTATTCCTGATAGATCTGCTGCAGAATTTTACGTTCCTGATCCCAATCCACAATATATTAATAAGCTTTTTATCGGTCATCCAGACAGGTTAGCTCTATTATCTGTTATTAGGAGCATATTTCTGTGCTCATTCTATAAAAAAATTTGCTTATTTTTGGACCTATATTACATATTAAAACAATCAGCACCAACTGTGCATTTTATCTTCTTATATGTTATGAAAATGTTTCCTCGAGATGTCAGTAATCTGTTCTTAGAACTTCTTTTTCTCCTTTCAACTTGTAGATTCAGGCAGTATGGATTGTGGGACAGATATACAGAATTGTATCCTGATGCAGATTTGGTTTACACAATTGGTGTTAGTGACTATAGGAAGGATTGGTTTTTTGCTCAGGCTCCCAGGTCTGGTTCTTCTTATATCTATTTATTGATATAACACGGCTGAAGACTATAGTGTCCTACTTCATTGATAATTGTTGCATTTATTTTAAACTATACACTACGTACTCTGTACTAATTTTTCAATCTTTGCTTAACTGCAGAAAAGGAGGGGACAACACTCTTCAAGGAACAACTTGGCAAATCAAGTTTGAAGTTGGTAGTGTGGTCCAGGGAAGTACATATAAACTGAGAGTTGCACTTGCATCTGCAACATTAGCTGAATTGCAGGTGAAGTCCCTTGACTTTTCTGTCTCTCTCACACACATAAGACCTCTTTAGATATAACATGTATTGTGCTGACCTGTGTGATTTGTCTGTGAAGATTCGAATAAATGATCCCAATGCAAGACGTCCCGTATTTACCACTGGATTAATAGGAAGGGAAAACTCAATTGCAAGACACGGAGTTCGTGGACTCTATTGGCTGTACCATGTGAATATACCAAGCTCTCTTCTTATTGGTGGCACGAATACTATGTATTTTACGCAGCCAAGATGTACCAGTCCCTTCCAGGGCATCATGTATGATTATATTCGTTTGGAAGGCCCTCCTTGTTTCAAAGAAGAAATTTAGCATAATATTGGGTAATGAATGAATCTAAGTTGTTGTACATTTTCATCATATTGGAATGTATATGTTAGTGAACAGTGTATACATATTATCATTTTCTTTTCTTTTCTCTGAAATGTATTGTTTGTCTTTGTGTTTGATTTGGCATATGTACCAACGTTTTGTAATACCTTTATATATGACAAATTCATATTTCTGTTATTTATGTTAGACTTGTTCAGCCACCATCATTCATGAAACAGGAAGATTGAACATTTTCTTGTTTTGAATAATGTGGGATTTCACCTCGGATTTGAACATTAGATTTTTACTATGTCATACTGTATATGAATTATTGATTAGATATTTGAGGATACAATGTTGAGTATGGCCCAGGAACTATCATTTGGTGAGTACTAGGAAGGCTCAAAAGCTGTACATGGTAGACTTTGTTTGATATTAGCTCTCCTTCCGAACACAATAAAGCCCATCCAGAAGGTAGGACATTAAGAATTATCTGTTGTATTTGACTTTATAAAAGATCGTTTGAACAGACTCATTAAGTTTTAGCTTTTACAGAAAGAAAGCAAAACGAGGAATAATAACCTTGAATACTTTTGTGCTTCAATAATGTGATTGGCTGCTTCTTCAATCTCACGACTTTATCTAATACACCACATACACCACCAAACAACTGTTGCGACTAAGTAAAGAGATTTAAAGAATGCTTTCTTTCTAGTTCAAGGAAACTAAACCCAACATATTTAAGCTCTCTGGCTGTCCAATTTCTGTTGGCAGGACAAAAGCACAAACTGTTTATTTTTTTTCTTTTCCAAACGTTGTGCTAAAAACCAGCCACTGTCACTGAACCATATAAAGGACATGCTTTCTTCTCATTAGAAAGATAATTTCTTAGCCATTTTCAAACCACTCTGAATCTGTGAGACCTTCATTGTGCACATATCTGGTTTACTGCTACTACAACCATGCCACCTCTTGGGGTGCAACTCAGTATTCAAGATCGTCATGTATTTAAATCTCTCTAGAATGATTTTCCTTCCATCTGAATGAATAACTTTTACACTCGTCTCAATTAGATTGTTTTAAGACTATTATAAAACTTCATGTGTAGGTGGTGATGGACAATGGCATACTACAAGTCACATTGTCCAATCCTGAGGGAATTGTGACTGGAATTCAGTACAATAGCATTGACAACTTGCTTGAAGTTTTGAATGACGAATCTAACAGAGGGTACACCCTACAAAGACACAATTGTTAATTTTTACAGATTAAGGAACATTGTTTGGCTCTCCTCCCAGTAACACAATTCTTTTTGTAACTTCATGTAGATATTGGGACCTTGTTTGGAGCTCACCAACCAGTACAGGAACCACCGGTAGATTTGATGTGTATGTCTCTCTCTCAGCTATGTGTGTTGATAATTAGTTTCACAAACTCATGGCATATATTTGAATTTTCTGTTTGTTCCTCCCATTATATCTATAATCATCTAGTCACGTCTAGTTTATTTTCACATGTTTTCAAAATCTTTATATTGTAAGTAAAGCACATTTTGTGATACACGTTTGTGAGGGCAGGATAAAGGGAACCACTTTCAAAGTTATAGTGGAAAATGAGGACCAAGTTGAGGTATCCTTCACTAGGATGTGGGATGCTTCCCTTGAGGGCAAGTTGGTTCCTTTGAATATTGATAAGAGGTTAGTGAAACCTACCCTCAATAACATTGTTAAGATGGTGGCACTGGATATGAAAAATCTATATCTATTATCGATTTTATTATGCATGTGTGACTTTTAGGTTCATAATGCTTCGTGGTTGTTCTGGCTTCTACTCGTATGCAATTTATGAGCACTTGGAGGATTGGCCTGCTTTCAATCTTGACGAAACAAGAATAGCTTTCAAGCTTAGAAAAGAGAAGTACGTAAGCATTCAAAGCTTAACATTTTATTTTATGTTCTGTAATTAACTTTCTTGCTTCTAGTCATTGTTGATCATAGGCTAATATATATGCTATGTTTTGTGCGGTCAGGTTCCATTATATGGCAATGGCAGATAATAGACAAAGAGACATGCCTCTTCCAGATGACAGAGTACCACCTAAAGGCCAACCACTTGCATATCCAGAAGCAGTTCTACTTGTCAACCCTATTGAACCAGAACTAAAAGGAGAGGTATATTTACATTAAAAGATCTTAAAGTGTCCCAAGGACATAGATATGCACTTTGACATATATGATCCTTATACACCCAAACAATATATACTCATCATTTTTCTCTGTTTTTACATGTCTCATTATATTTCATATTCATTGCTTCACTGTCTTCTCTTATTCTCTCACTACGCTTGTCTACACCTATTGAATGTCTACACAACATTTTAGGCACAATGATTGCAATTTTGATGTATAGGTGGATGACAAGTACCAATATTCATGTGATAACAAAGATAGCCAAGTTCATGGATGGATTTGCAAGGATCCGGGTGTCGGATTCTGGCTAATTACGCCTAGCAATGAGTTTCGATCTGGTGGACCCCTCAAACAAAACTTAACTTCCCACGTTGGACCTACCACGCTTGCTGTAAGTGCTTAATTAATCATGTGCATGGAAGAAATGTAATCAAATTGTTAAGTATGGTGCTATAACTTGGATCTGATTTTAGAATGTTGTTGGTCTAAAATAACACAATCAGGTGTTTCTAAGCGCTCATTATAGCGGAGAGGATCTGGTGCCTAAGTTCAAAGCTGGTGAGGCATGGAAGAAAGTTTTTGGTCCAGTTTTTATCTATTTAAATTCTACTGATGATGGAAGTGCCGTCCCTAATCTATGGGACGATGCTAAACTGCAGGTTCAATATTACTTACTTTATCAATCTACATATAATATAAAGCTAGATTTTCTAACACAAGAACATATATACCAATTAACTTATAGATGTTGGTGGAAGTCCAAAGCTGGCCCTACAGTTTTCCTGATTCAGATGATTTCTCAAAGTGGGATGAACGTGGTAATGTTAGTGGCAGACTTTTGGTTAGAGACAGGTGAGTTCTTATAAGTTGTGTTTTTAAGAGTAATCATAGCCCCTGAAAAATTTCTTATATATTTGTCTAAATCCCTTAGATTTGTTTTTGGTCATCAAATTTTGGAAATTAAGAATGAGAACCTCCTAAACTTGCTTGTCAAATTAACTGAATCAATTCTGCACTTGAGAAGTTAATCCCTGAATCAAATATATAATAGTTTGTTTTCTAACAATTCCATTTTGGCATATAAAATATATAGGTATATAGACGATGACTACATATCAGCGAAAGGTGCCTACGTTGGCTTGGCTCCACCTGGAGAAGTGGGATCTTGGCAAAGAGAATGCAAGGTAACTTGAAAAAAAGGAAAAACATGGTCTAGTCTTCAGTGTACATGTTCTTGTTAGTGTGCTCATTTCACTATGATGCACAATATTCCTTTTAATGATGCATATTGCATAATATGTTCTTATTAGATTTTATTTGTGATCAGAATTACCAGTTTTGGGCTAAAGCAGATGATGATGGCTATTTCACCATCAGCAATATTCGTGTTGGCGACTATAATGTGTACGCATGGGTACCTGGTTTTATTGGTGACTATAAATATGATGTGACTATGACCATAACAGAAGGTATTCATCAACCAGTTTTATCACTTTTATTTTTGAAGCTACAGAAAGTTTTTGTGCTAAGTATTTTGTATTTGGTTTCTATGAAAACAGTTTGTGACATAGACATTGGGGATCTTGTATATGAGCCACCAAGAGATGGTCCCACATTGTGGGAAATAGGCATCCCTGATCGCTCTGCTGCCGAGTTCTATGTTCCTGATCCAAATCCCAAATATATCAACAAACTCTATGTTAATCATCCTGACAAGTTAGTCACCTCTTTGGCTAATTGGCTTTACATTTCAACTTAAACTTTCATATTATTAAGCATTTAGTGTATGTTTGAAACTTCTTCTACAATTGATTCTGAAGCCAAATTTTATATGATAAGAAAATTTTCAAAATCCAAAGATTGACTTCATTGGACCACATTAATTTCCCATGTAAATGCATTTTAAATTAACCAAGACTATATATATTGTAATAGTTGATTATAATTTGCAGGTTTAGGCAATATGGGTTATGGGAGAGATATGCAGAATTATACCCTGACAAAGACTTGATCTACACTGTTGGTGTTAGTGACTACACCAAAGATTGGTTCTTTGCTCAAGTTACCAGGTAGAGAGCCAGTAGTTTCATCACTGGTTTCACATTACAAACTTGTTATATTTGCAGCAAGGTGAAACAAAAAATTGTTGACTTTTCCTCTCCATTTTAGGAAGAAAGATGACAATACTTATCAAGGAACCACATGGCAAATCAAGTTTAAGCTTGATAATGTGAACAAAAGCAGTATTTATAAACTTCGAGTGGCTTTGGCATCAGCCACATTTTCTGAACTTCAGGTACATCAATTTTCTTACTTGATTATATGAATTGAGTTGATGGTAATACTAGTTAAGTTCAAGGTTGTTCATAAATACTCTGTTTACAATTTTAAGGTTCGAGTTAATGATCCAAAAGCAAATCGTCCTCTATTTTCAAGTGGATTGATTGGAAGGGATAACTCAATCGCTAGACATGGAATTCATGGCCTTTATTGGCTTTACAATGTGGACATACCAGGCACTCGACTTGTAGAAGGAGATAACACCATCTTCTTGACACAGACAAGAGGCAATGGCCCATTTCAAGCTATTATGTATGATTATATTCGTTTGGAAGGTCCATCTGAGTCTAGTTTCAATAAGAAAAATTAAGAGAGCTTTTAGAAGGTCCATCTATAGTCTAGCAATTCCTTACATTGTGTCTGACTATGTAAAGAAATTTTGCTACTTGTTCTTCAATTATTGCTCATTGTGTATGCGAAGTCTACCTTGAAGTTCTTTAAGCTTTGTCTTTAGTTCGATCACTGGACTCATGTATGGATAAAACATTATTAAGAGGGTTGTTGTCACTTTGACATCTGAGTGTATGGTGAAATCTCTGAGGTGGGAGGACATTGAGAAAAAAATGTTACATAAATTTTTAGTTCTACATTTTACAATCAAATTTAGTTTGGTCTCTACCATTTAATCTGTCCTGAAAGATTTTTATCATCAAATTATTCACTGAGTAAAATTTTGCAACTATATTACTCCTCTATTTTTTACCCTCTAAGTTAGTCTTCCAAAGATACAAAATTGCTATCGAATTATTCGTATAAGAGGTTATTGTGAAGGCTAAAAATGATGAATTTGGTGAAAATTTTCTATGTTTGATAGACAAGTGTTTCATGGTAGAAATAATGTGGAATTGAATTTATATTGTGAAGGTCGAGCACCACTTGACGTTGGTTGAATTGAGCTTCACTTCTCGGCGTTGAAAGATTAGTCTGCGTTCAGATTACATTAACAGGTAGAATTCAGTAAAAATGATATGTTTGATTACAAGGTATCATTAGAGCTGTCATATCCCGTTCAAGTTACAAACTAAGAAAGAAAGCGTGAAATAGCACAATAGAAGTACATGCATGGATTCTCAAAGTGTGGGTTAAATGAAAATGCAAGATAAAATTGGTTCTGGTTAAGCAATGTTGAAAACGCCAAGATGCTATGAATGCAACCTACCTAATTCGAAACTGACATAATCAAGGTATTTTTTGTGCAACTGGGCGGGTGAGGTTGAAAAAAGGGTTATGCAGATGTAGAAAGTCCTTTCGTGGTCTTATGCGGTTAATTTCGGTTTCGGCTCCAACCTAAACAAACCGACCAAAATAAAGATATATAGAAATTAAAAAAAAAAAAACACTTGGGCCAGGCTTGTTTCCTATGAGTGTGAGAGCTATGAGTGAGGAAAGGATCGAGAGCTCATTCAATTAGCTTAGCGCTTTAGCCTTTTCTCTTCTTTCTCATTCACCATCCAAAAACCCTAGCCTCTCCCTCTCTAACTTCAACATTGTCTCTTTTCTCCCTCTCCTCTCACTTCACTTCCCAGCAAGCCCTAGATTTTTAATCTTCTATTAAGATTTTTCTAGAGATCTTGACTTGTACGCATCTCTGTGAAGCACGGGTACGACATTTCTGCCCTCGCACCCGTACCGGGTGCGCACCGGGTGCGGGTACGCCGTGGGTACGCTTCGGTGCGCTTCGGTGCGCACCGAAAAACGCCGGGGACGTCGTGGGTCATTGGGTACGTCGGCGGTGCGGCACGGGTACGTAATTGGGTACTCTGATGTAAAAATTGGCACTGGTCTCTGTTATCGTGTGTCTTTGCTGCAGTAGGATGGCTGAGATGGGATCAATAGAGTGGCGGGATTGGAGGGCTTGCAGTTCTTTTGTGCTGGATTCAGAGGTTAAGGAGTCGGGCAGGGAAGGGAAAGCCATTCATCTGTGTGATGCTTTCTCTCACTGCGTCTTTTGTTCTTTTGAGTCATTCCCCTCTGTTTCCCTGTTTTTTCCTCTGGTTTGGTTACAACTTTGTTGTTTACTTTTGCATTTTCCTCCCCTCTTCTTCTTTGTCTTGAACTTTTTTACTTTTAGCACTTTTTGTGCACCTTAATACAATTTGGCTTACCTAAAAAACTTTTTTACTAATTTAATAATTAAACAATTAAAAAAAATTCCCAGCAAGTAAATAATACCTAATTTACTTCTCTCACATTCTTAGTTCTCACCTTCATTGCTTCATGCCGTTTTTTCTCCTCAAAATTGTGCTATTGTCTATGTTAGAGGTTTGATTATAGCCTATATTTTCTATTTTTACTTCACTATATACATAAATGTACATATATCTATATTAACGTACCCGGCCGTACCAGCACCTAGGATTTTTTGAAAACGCCGTACCCCGTATCCGGTACCGTACCCGTACCCGGTACCGTACCAGTACTCGTGCATCCTAGACGCATCTTCTCATCTTATTAACCCTAGTTAACCCTAAATCCCAAAATATATTTACATTTAAAATTTAAATGTATAAATTTAAAATTAAAATCTTATTAAGCTAATTAACCCTAGATCTAATTAACCCTAAATCCCTAAAAGATTTTAATTTTAAATTTAAATGTTTAATTTTTTTTAATCCATGTGTATTTAAAAAAAAATAGAATAGCCACGTGGAATAAATGACTCAGCAAAAATTGTGCCACATAGGCTGGAAACACGAGTAGGGACTTATTCTGATTAAAAAATATTTTCCAGGGATTCGGAATCAGAAAAAAATTTCAGGGACTTATTTTCATACGACAGACAATTTCAGGAACCTACAGAGTATTTAAACCTAAAAATAATAATAATGAAGTTGATTCCTTCTGGTTTCTTTCCTTTCTTTTTAGCTGGTTGGAAGTTTAGAATCATCACAACCCCGCTTTATATTACTAGGAAGGATAAAGAAACATGCCTCTTCCAGATGATCGATTACCACCTAAAGGCCAACTTCTTGCCTATCCAGAGGCGGTTCTACTTGTCAATCCTATCGAACAAGAATTTAAAGGAGAGGTATCAATATATATTAGAAAAGAAGAACTTTCATAGTGACGTGTCAGCACCAGATTAATTCTCATAAAAATTATTCCACGTGTCAATTTGTTAGAGGATATTATTTTCAATTGATGTATGTTTTAATTTTATATATTCTAACCTAATTAATTGATATTATTTTAGAAGATATAATTTTCAATTGACATATGTTTTAATTTTATATATTCTAAAATAATTGATTGATATTATTTTAAAAGATAAGATTTGGTCTTTTAATTTATTTTAAATTGATATTATTTTAGAAGATATAATTTTCAATTGATATATGTTTTAATTTTATATATTCTAAAATAATTGATTGATATTATTTTAAAAGATAAGATTTGGTATTTTAATTTATTTTTAGAATATATTGATTAATTTTTATTGAATTTTCGAATTTTTTATTAATTCGGGATTTTATGAGTTTTTATTGTGATTTGCTAGATTTTTTTAGTTTTTATCTATCTTTATTTAATACCATTTTTAATATTAGATTTGATTGGGATTTAGGTTGTTTATTTCTTAATTTTATTTTATTTTAAATCCAGGAAAAACTTTATTTTATTTTAGATTTACTTTTAGAGTATATTAATTAAATTTTCTTAAATTTTCGGATTTTTAATTAATTCAGGATTTTATGAGTTTTTATTGTGATTTGCTAGACTTGGTAGGTTTTATCTATCTTTATTTAGTACCTTTTTAAATTTTAGATTTGATTAGGATTTAGGTTGTTCATTTCTTAATTTTATATTATTATTTATTTAATTTTACTTCCAGGAAATATTTTATTTTATTTTACATTTATTTATAGAGTATAATAATTAATTTTTATTCAATTTTTGGATTTTTAATTAATGCAGGATTTTATGAGTTTTTATTGTGATTTGCTAGATTTTGATAGTTTTTATCTATCCTTATTTATTATTTATTTAATTTTAATTTCATGAAATATTTTATTTTATTTTTGAGTTACTTTTAGAGTATAAATGAATTTTTATGGTATTTTTATTGAATTTTCATATTTTTATTTAATTCAGGATGTTATGAGTTTTTTTATTGTGATTTACTAGATTTTGGTAGTTTTTATCTATATTTATTTAGTACCTTTTTAAAGTTTAGATTTGATTAGGATTTAGGTTATTTATTTCTTGATTTTATCTTAATTTATCTTATTATTTATTTAATGCTAATTCTAAGAAAAAGGAGTTGATTTGGTGCTGAGGGTCCACAAAGCTACCATGGACACGCAGAGATTTGATAGCTGCTATTTCTACCTCTGCCACATGTCGCGATCAGGACAGAGGTATGCCGTAAGATGATGTTACGTGAAGAAGAGTTTATCATGTTGTGATTGATGGTTTGTGCCGTTTCAGTTTATCCTTTGTTCGTAATTCAATCCTGGATTCTTAAATTTCACATATTTGTGTGTTTTGATCCAAAAGTTTACAAATTTTTGTATAGACCCTTTAACGAATCATTGTTGAAGACGTAATGTTTTGATTCTGATGTAATGTTTTTTCTATTGTTCTTCTTCCGTTTTTGTATTTCTTTAAACCAGATTTTAGTATAGTTTGTAGAAATCCATGCGTGTGAAGTCATTCTAAACCAGATTTTGGTATAATTTATAGAAATTTACGAAACTTAGGATAGCCAGAATTTATATTCATTTCTCAAATTTTGCACGTTTTTATTCATCATGTTTGAGCTGTGTGTATAAGCATACTATTTGCACTGTATGTGAATGATGCACAACTTACTTTCCTCAAACTCATTAATTTTGCATATACTCATGTTTTAGTATGCCAATTGGGTGACTTATCTTACTTTGCTCTATATATTTCCTTAAGTTCAATTTAAATTGATTGTTAGTATAAGTTTATTGGTGAAGTAACCACAATTATTTTGGGTGGGAGAATTATTTTGTTTTTTTCTCACATATATAGATAATTTGTTGGGGTGCGCACATATGGGGCAATACACCATTTTTTGTTTCTCTTGACTGAAATGTGCCTTTGAATTTTTGTTTCACAAGGGTTCCACCCCAAGATTCACAAATACACTAAATACAATTCTTTCACCACAGTCCTTTCAAATTGGTGAAGGAGGGTATTTTGTTCTTCAAGACTTCATTTTGGGTTTCTGTTTCAATCTTCTTCATGAATTGATTTTGTTCTTCAACTAATTGTAAGATGTCATATGCTTCAAGGATTCCTGCTTTTCTCTTCTTAATCAAAAGCAAAAGGATTGAGGAAAATAAAATCTTCTAGGGTATAGAATATTCACTAATTGGAAAAAAAAATAACACGTGTCATTCTCAGATTAATTCTCATAAAAAAATACATTTTAAAATTTTAGATTTGATTAGGATTTATGCTGTTTATTTCTTGATTTTATCTTAATTTATTTTTAGAGTAAAAAAAATACATTTTTAAATTTTAGATTTGATTAGGATTTAGGTGGGTTATTTCTTGATTTTATATTAATTTATTTATTATTTATTTTAGAGTATTAATTAATATATCCCAAACTTTTTTTTTAAAAAGAGTGAGTTTGAAAGCTATAGCTTAAGTTAATTTGTTAATATATTCCCAAATAATAATAATAATAATAATAATAATAATAATAATAATAATAATAATAATAATAATAATAATAATGATAACATATGTGTGCGGATATGGGCCGGTTGGGTACTATAGTGCCCATACCCGCACTCATACCCATTATTTTTTGCGGGTAATTATCTATACTCAACCTCATACCCATTTAGCGGTTTTTTACCCTACCCATAGTGGGTATTTTTTGCGGGTACCCTATGATTTTGAGACCCATTGTCATCCATAGATTTAGATTTTGGCAAAGATGGATAGCTTCATGTAATGACATTGAATTGTCTAAAGGTGGAGAGTTTCGAGTTGCTACCCACGTGAGTATGGAGACGGGTACATGTAATTTTTAAAAACGCGGGTATGGAGATGATACTATAGTACCTACCCATTGTCATCCCTACTTAGTTGGAATAAACACAATAATGTTATACTTTATGATATATCTTACACAATCCTGATTTGTGCTACTATCACATTAATTTTTTTTAAGATTAATATGTTCATAATTCCTTATATCTATGATTTGTGTTATCGTCTTCATATTTTTGAAGAATGTGAAACGAGTTCCTCTTGGTCTCAATCGAGCTTAGAAGAGAAGTCTTTATATCCACTTTACTCATCAATACTGACTTTTCTATTTCATTCGTTGTTTAATATATTTTTAATAATCAAAGTATTAATTAATGTATCAAATACAATAGACATATTTCCCGTGCAACGCGCGGGTAAAAAACACTTGTATTTACAATTTTTTTAATTGAGGTATATTTACGTTAAAAATATCTTAAATTGCTAACTATAAAGGGGGAGTGTTCCATAAGAACATAGATATACTTTTATATAAAAAGGAGAACAAATTTGAAGAGGCTTTAATTTCCTTTGTGATCAATGTTTATTGTTTCCTTTTAGTGTGTGTTTACTACTTAGGTATCTACTACTTCTTATTCTTGAGTTTGGTTTTTACTATTCCTACAAGACCTCCAATCGCAACTCGCCACGTGTCCTGCTTTTACTTACTTTTGTTTTTTATTTTTTTTTTCAAATTACCAGACTCAATACGACGTCGTTTCTGAGTTTCTCCTCATCTCTCATGAATCCCTTTCGCGTGTATCCTCTTCCACCTCCAATCAACCCACGCTGCCGTACCATGCTTAGCGTGTTTTCCTTCCCTTTCTACCCACTCTGTCGTCCTTCTTCATCACCTTCCTTCCAATCAACCCTAGCTGGCATACCCTTTCCACCCACTTCTCACCAATCCATCAATTGCGTCCTTTCCGATTGATCTGATGAGGCTTTCCTCTCCGCCGCCGGTTACTGTTTGCCCGACGATTTGTATACGGTGGAACCATTCACGGTTCTACATCTCAAACTATCCACTGTTCATTCGTCATTCTTTCAATACTGTGATTTCGTCATCGGATGCGTCGCCTGCCGCCGGTTCACATTCGTTGAGTACCACACGACATGGATTGGTGGAGCCATATCAACAGGTTAGCTTCCCTATAAATACTCTCATGGTTTTACTTTTTCCCCATCCTGCATATGTGTTTGTTGCTTTCTCTGTAGACATTTATTTGTTACTGGCTTTTCTTTGTGCGTTTTTTTTCTGTTGCAGTGGACTACTGGCTTGGCGTGGTAGGAGTAGATGGAGTTTGAAGCAATTCTGGCTGGGTTGTGTGTGTTGGCGGTTAATTGCGTGGGAATGAAGGGGCAACCTGTATGCGTTTTTGTAAGTTTTGATTGTACCACCCTGTTTCCCCTTTTTCGTTGTTCTGTTTCTAATTTGATACTCTCCCCCTGCCTCTACCATAATCATGCAGCAGTAGCAGTAGCAAGTTCTTCTCCAGATTAACTCTCCTCTCTTTGAACATTCTGCAACATGAAACGCCCCCTGAATGGTGAGAATCTTCCAAATCTTGAATGTTATTTAATTAATACTTTGCATCCTTCAATGCATGAGTTGCTGGTCTGTTTCATTTTTTTTTTGCTTTATATCTCCATACATAGATGATTCTATGTGTATTATATATCCTCCAAGATTCAGTCATATCCTTTTTTTTTATGTTATAAACCTACTTAAATGGTATGAAGCAAGTGATAGAAGATAATCTGAATTTAAAGGTGAAAGGTCTGGTATGACATAGATAATTTCATTTTCATCACAATTTAACTAGCTATGTCACCTCACACTCCCCAATTTTGAGCTCCCAATCTTGAGGATTTTTTTAGTTCAGTGGGAGATTACTAAATATGATAACAAAGCAATTCATCATATTTGTGCATAAAACAACTAGGCCTCACACAACAATTACACTACATAAAAAATGAAAGAAAGAATGTGAACAACAAGAGGAAGAATACCATAAATCAACCTATAAGTTATATGAGGGCAGGGCTCAACTAACTGGATCTGCAGGAAGCCAAGTATATAGGTTAACACAAACTTTGATTCTTTATGTGCAACATTAGGAACAATGTTTGATCAGAGCTGTTCAACTTAGACAGTAACAGGTTTGAAGCTATATTGAGACAGCCTTTTAAAAAGTTTCATCCCAATATTGAGAAAGAAAGGGAGGAGGAAAATATATATAAACATGGAGTATTAAAAGAACACATTCGGATCAAGAGAGTGACTAATTTCTTTTGAAGATAATACTGAAAATCCATTTAAAAAACAAATCAGAGCCAGTTATTCTTCATTTCCGGTTGTGTCTAAATGGCAGAAAAACAAAAGCTAGGAGGTGAAAATTCTTGACTTATGCAGATAATTAGGGGTCTGAAGTTATGAATTGTAGTTGATAAAATCTTTTTAGCTATTTTAGTGTTGGTATATAGTTTTGTAAGACATCAAAGATTTCTTAGCTCAAATAAAAACTTTGTTAATTTCATTTGAGTTTTAAAAAAAAAAAGAACTGGCACACACACTGATTCTTAATGGATAGAATAATTATTTCTAATCTCCTTAAAGTTGTATGACATGTTTCCAAGTTGTTTAATTTTGTTGCTAATTTGGTTTTGTCAATCTCATACTGTTGTAAATTATGAACAGCTTTAGGTAGGTAACAAGTTCAAAAAAGAAATATAATTAATTTTAATCTCCACATCCGGTTCACCAATATCTTCTTATCATACTTTGCATTTGTCTTTCATTTTTGATACACACAATACCTTATTATCATTCAGGGGAATGTATTTTGATGAATATAGATGATAATTTAACCATGGATTTGATGTAGTTGTTATTTATGTAGTGGAGAAGAACATGATGAAGGTCCTACTCTTAAGAGTTGTTTGATGAGTAGTTATACGAAATATGATAGGATTAGTAATACAATCATTAGAGAAATAACAAGAGTGGGAGAGAGAGTTGGAATAGCTTCAATACTAGAAAAGGTGGTAGTGTTTGGTATTAGGTAGTTTGGGTACGTGTGGAGTAGAAGCATCTCTAATTAGGGTTGATTAGATGATAGAGAGCTCAGTCATTAGGGGGAAAGTAAGACCTAGGGAAAATTAAGGCAAAGTCATTAAGAGGAATTTAGAGGTAAATGACCTGTGCAAAAACTTAATATATGACAAAGCATTATGGCTAGAGTGATTCATATAGCCAGCCGTGGGAAAAGGCTTAGATGATACTGATGGTGATTGACTAATTGGAATGTTGTTTATTCTGATCCAAATAATTTCTACTGAACTCATTTATCCAAATGCATTTTAAGCATTTTTAACACTTACTTGCCTCTTTCATAGTTTGTGAAGGCTATATTTGATGATACTTGCCTCTTTCATAGTTTGTGAACGCTATATTTGAAAGCATTTTTAACACTTACTTGCCTCTTGATGAGTGAGAAAGAAGTCCACCTTAGGGGGAATGATGCGAAATCTAGACATCTACTACTTCTTATTCTTCAACTACTTCAATTAGCACAGAGGAATTTTAAAACTATTTCACTTTGCTCATGGATCTAAATGAGAGTTTGATTTTGATTTGTAGGTACGAGTTGATGATTTATGCTCACAAGTTGGTTTATGTTCTGCCAAAAGGGATCAATCTAAGAGGTTAGGAAGTTTTCCCCTTTTACATGAGCAATTTTACATATCAATGTTTTGCATTGGTTTATTGAATAAATATGCTTATCATGGTTTGTTTGCGATTTTGTTGATTTTATTTGCAATGAGGTGGCTGGCCACTTCTTTCTTCCTCTGCTAATTTAATTTTTTCTGTGAGATAATGACAATCAATTTAATTATGATTTTATTCAAATCATAAAAATGGTTCAATTGTTATAAATGTCTGATTTAATGTTGGGAACATGGAATTAAGTATAGGTAACAGTCAATCCTTCACGTTACCTTTTTCCATTCAGTTCTTCCTTCCTCTGCTAATTTAGTTTTTTCATCTGCTTGGCTGAGTTTAATTTTTCCTACCTTCATTATTTTTTCTATGTTTTGACAGTGAATGTTCTCTTTCTTCTCTTGGACCTTTATCTTTTGTGTTATTTTTTCTAATACTATTGTTTCTGTGAGAGATGTGTGTTCATCTTGAATGGAAACTGTTAAGGTTTTCTTAATTATTTTTAGTATTTGGCGTTTTAGTGAAGTTGATAATTATGAGAGAAGAGATACATCTTTCTCTTGGCAAGAGGATTACCATTATGGTGTTGATTAGGGTGAACTACATAGCTACAATGTGCCCAGCGTGTTGATTAGGGTGAACTCTTAATTAGAATATGCTGATTTTTTGGCGATTGTGATCACTCTCCCTTTTCAGTTGAGTTGTCAAAAGGAACTGATTGACTGTCAGATAGAGCTGGATTTAAATGACTTAGTTCAATTCAACACAATTAGAAAATTAACTTTTAATATGAGTTGACTCACAATGGGTAAACCCAACTTTTTATGGTCTATTTTAGAATTGAGTAGAATATCTTAATATAAACTAATTTAGGAAGTATTAACTTAAAAAGAATGTATTTTGATAATGTTACTGTAAGTTTGAAAAATAAATTTTAATTTGGATGGTAAGATATAATTACTTTAGAATTACAAATATGGATATATTTTGTAAAACTCGCAGCCATAATGAATTATTCTCAGTGGGAAAAAATCACTTCCATAAGGACATTCTCAATGATAACAATTCCCTGTTCAATTGTTCAACCATTGGATAGAAAGCTAACTCTCATTAAAGGTACTAAAATCTCATCTTAGGTAGTTTAAATATGACCAGCAAAGGGCATTCACCATTTGGAAATATTCCCATGGGTAGAGGTAGAAAACAAAACTTAGTTCAAATATGTTTGTTTTTCAGTTAGGGCTCCGTTTTCTCACATTAGAATGTCAACCATATATGTTTGTTTTGTGTTTGGGTTTAACTTTGAACCATAGAATAGTCCTTTGGCTTTTGTGTGATAGATATTAGTGTCTTTATACGATATCTGCATAAATAATACATTTTTTTATCACTTATTCTTGGGAAGAAACCCACATTTATATAGTGAGACTATGGTACTTTGATCGGGTAATCATTCCAAAAAAAATATGTGCAGATTGATCATTGGATTAATCTAAGAGCGGGGTACTATTTTTTAGAAGACAAAAAATATTGATTTTCGTGTTTTATTGTGTTTCATTACCAAGGGAGCAAATGTCAGCAAATCAACAAATCTTATGATATGATATCCTTCTTCCCCATTCCTGGCCTGCTCCTCCTATTTGCAGCCTTATGACTATACACTCAACAGAACTCTTGAGCCTTGACTAAATGCAAGGAAGTTTACCTTCATACTGAAAAGAAGGCAGCTTCAGTTAGACCTTGGCCAGCCACATGAACTAAAAAGAAGAAAAATTATGTACGCTTTGGATGTGATGCTGACTTAGCATCTGGATTATCTTCAGATGATGGGCATATGAAGCAAATCAAGTCACCAAATAACCAATTTGCATGTAAATCATCATTGTATCCTATCCCTTTTCATTATTTGTTTTTTTATTTTCTAGAACTTTTTAAACTGCCAAATAACTGGCTACTAAATGGCATGATAATTGCTATTTAAGTTTGTGTACAATATTTAGTGCAGAATATGATCACACATTGATGAACTTCATATTTCATATAAATTTGTTGTGTTGTGTGTGTATTCTACACTATAAGTTTGCTGCCTATCTAATGCAGACCCAAGGAATAAAACTTGGGTATTTTTAGAACTGACAGTATATACATCTAATTAGTAGTTCTCACATGTCGTCGAACTGACTGTATATATTGCTCTGCTTTCTTATATTATATTTAAAGTTATATTTAAAGCTTTAACCTTTTTATATCTTTCTTTTTGTTACGAGATTAGGATGTTTTTTATCAACATGGTTAAACTTTTATTTGTTCTACTCCTTGCCTTGGTTGATTTCTCTGATTGTTTTGCCAAGATTTTTCTTTTTTATGTTAATGTGTAGCATAAGCACTGTCTATTACATGACAGTTAGCAAAATTTTATTGTCTTATACAGTCAAGAAATTGGTCTTTGATTGAGGAGTTATGGCCTGATGCTTGCTCTTGGTTCCTCATAGAGAGAAAAGAGAGATGTTTTGGTAATTTTATTGTTGATGCATAATTAGTGTAAATGGTTCTTAGAAGAGCATCTATGCAGGAAAAATTTAGATGCATTTGATTGTTTATAGTTCTTTCAAATGCATTGCAAAATAATTTTTTTTGTTTATTTTATTAGAGTTAAAGACGAGAAAATATCTTATACAAGAGATATTCCGTACATATTAACAGAGTTGATTCTCAACCCTATATATATATATATATATATATTATTTTCAAAAAATAATAAGAGATATTCCTATTTTTTTTAGTGAATTTAGAAAAATTTCAAATAAATGGCTAATAAATTGTTCCCTGATTTTATGAAAAACTGTAAACAATAAAAGACCATGAAGCCAAACCGCAAAGCGTAGGTTAAATTTATTTTTTCGAAAGTAAAAGAGTGTATTAATATCAGCTTTGAAAACCAAGCTAAAAGGGAGATAAAGAAAGCAGGGTGATTAGTAACAACAAAAAGCTAATCACTCCACAGCATAAGACGGTCCCCAAGATAGCAAACCAAAAAGATATACAACAATCAAGAACCCTAAGCTCAACCAAAAAACAAAGCGTTGGTTAATTCATTTGTTAAATTAAATCTATATGTATAAGTGTTCGACTAATTAAAATTGTATGCCTTAGAAAATACATCGTTGTATTATTCCATATATATCAAAAATTCAATAATTGTAATTAACAGTAGAGTTCGTAAAACATTATCCGTGCATCGCACGGACAAACGGGTTATATCCTAGTACCTCTAAACAGAGCGAATTGGGTTTTCACGTTGGAAGGTTTCTGGGCCTTGGGCCTTTTATTTGAAATCTGAGCTACGTTGAGAAAAAAAAGTGTTTAGTAACTTTTTTTTGGTACAAAGGTCAGCAGTAATTTTTTTTTTTAAATTCAACTGCAAATATATTAAGAGTCAACTGGCTGAAGGTTCATTACATCGGTATCAACCAAATGAACAGCGGCTAGTGGAACCTCGTCCACTCATACCATATTGGCATAAGTGTCTGCGTTCCTAGCAAAAAAGTTTGCAACAGTGTTACCCGTGCGACAGACAAAATAAACAGAAACTATGTCAAAACCAGAAACTAACATATAGCAATCACTAATAATAGAACTCAAATAAAACCGGTCATCCTCATGCTTCTTCCAATAATCAAACAACTGTAAGCCGTCAGTCTCCAAAGAAATCCGACGGAAACCTAAATCAGTTGCTAACTGCATCGACCCTCTCATAGTCATCTAATAAAGTATTTAATTTTATCACATAAGTATTTAATAAACTTATTAAATGAAGATCTTGTTCTTCTTGCGAATCTCCTTGATGGTCTAGGAAGCTTATTGTTAGCGAATGCTCTGGGTGTCTCCTTTGTGAGATTCTAGTCTTTCTTTTGTTGTTTGTTTTGCGTTGTATTTGATGTTAAGCACCAAAAAAAAACTTCTTGTAAGTTTAACCAGAACCTTTTTTTTAAAAAAAAGTAACCAGAACCTACTTAAATGTTTATTCTTTAATATAAGTTCCAAGGACTAAAGACATTTTTAAGCCATGAAAGAGTAATTATTTTGTAAATTATGGCTTAATATAAATAAATATGACTTTAATATAAAAAAAATTCGTTTTCTTCCCCATTAATTGTCAATGCTTCCCCCACTTGCGTCCCCACAACTTGAAAATAGCATGAATTCAGTCCCTCATGTTGAATCCACTAACCT
Organism: Lotus japonicus; assembly: GCF_012489685.1. Lineage (NCBI taxonomy): Eukaryota > Viridiplantae > Streptophyta > Magnoliopsida > Fabales > Fabaceae > Lotus > Lotus japonicus. The sequence goes on along the minus strand of NC_080041.1, from coordinate 90,832,881 downwards.
TATGCCACATCATCCTGACTTATAACTAATTGTCCGACATGTCAAATTTAATCATATGTGTATTAACACATATATTTTTGGCATAATTAATGATTTGATGTCTAGGTGGATGACAAGTATCAATATTCATGTGACAATAAAGATAGTCAAGTTCATGGATGGACTAGAAATTAAACCCGTGCGTTGCACGAGTTTGTTTTTAAGTTATGTGTCTATTATTTGTAGAAATAATTTTTGAATATAAAAAATTATTAAATAATAGATAATTAAGAATATGATAAACATATGTAATGTAATAACATTAATGAAGCTAAAAAAAATTATTGTACACTAATTTTTTCGTTTTTTTTTTGGTATAAGAATTTGGTACCGTTACCATTTGGATATACCACAGATTCGAGATTTAGTCAAAATTAAGGCTCATCATCCCTCCCCCAGAGTGTACTGTGTGGGGATTGAAACCGAGAGCTCTTCATTCACACTCAGCCTGCATTGCCAACTGAGCTACCCCTCTTGGGTTAATTTTTTAGTATATTAAAACACATTTAATATTTTATGTTTATTTAATAAAAATTATTTTCAATTTATTTAGTGATTATATGTTTAAATAGTAATGCACTCTCAATATTTAGTAAAATGATGAAAATATATAATTAGAGCTGAATAATTTAGTCCAATGTTTGTGTAAAATCATCTATAAAAGTAAAAAGACTTTTATAAAGTGATATTTATATATTGCTTTCATGTTTTGGCCAAGAAAGTTGTGTTTTCGGTTGATAACTCTATGGTAAGTGTGCTAATAAAAATTTAATGTCGAAACATATTCTTAGTGACACATATAAAAATTATACTATTTATTGCATATGAGTATTTAATTAGTTAATATGCAGTTTGTAATTTGTAAGAGCATATATTTTTTAACTTAATTATGAATTAGGATAATAATTTAAATTATTCGATAATTTTTTATAGTTTAATATAAAGTAAAAAATTATAGAACCTCGTCACACAATTTGAAAACACAAATCGTTCAACCTAATGAATGTCTATTACAATAGTTAAAATGAACTCTTTCGATCCCTGAGATTCCGTCCTTAAGGAATGCACTTTATGATAGACCTTTAACTTTCACTACACTTGAGTAGAACTTGATTCCCTCAGTAGATGATACATGTGGTTAGCACAATTAAATTATAAGGACTTAGTTAAAAAGATTCTTAAACTCATGTACCATAATAATGTGTAAAAGTGAAAGCTGGTTAAGAATGATTGTTATTTTTTATCACCGAAGAAATATTGTAGCTATATGACTATATCAAATATAATTTCATTTATGAAATTTATTAAATACCATTGCATACTACATTTTTAGTTTGTTGTAAATGAGTGCAACAATGATAAATCTCATAGGAGGTCATAAACTCATATTATATATTATTAGAAAACATATTTTAAATCAAAATTATAACTATTATCGATCAAAAAATTTAAAATTAAATTATTTTATTATTTTTTATAACTAACATGACATGCATAACATATTTAGTATATATCTCCTAATTTAATTAACTTATTTTTTAATATATTTAATTTATTTATCATCATATATTTAGTTAAACAGAAAAATTACTTTATGATAAGCTTAACCATCAATAATGATTTAATAACAAATATTTATTAATTTTAAATCTATTTTATCTAAATTAATTAATTTTAATTCTTAATATTTGTCAACTCAAGTTATTTTTAAAAATTATAACTATTATTATTTAATATATATATTTTTGTGAATATTTAATGTAGGTAGCTGAATAGCTTTTGACAATACAATTTTTTTTCAGTTTTTAATCTTATTATTTAATATATTTATTACAAAGATAATTTGTTATTACTTAATGCACTATCCGTGAAACCCGCACTTTTATTTTCCAATCATCTGCAGTGGAAGATAGTTCACTAAGGAATGTGAGTTTTTTGTTGTTGTTGATGACCTTTCTCCTGAAACAAAGAAATAAGAAATGAGTAATAGAAAAAATAAAAAGTGTTTAAATTTGCTAATGTGATGGAACATGACATACTTGTTGAAATAGCTTGTGACAGTTGCCATTCTTTTCCTGTAGGATGTTGGAGTCTAAGATATGCATGATTTGAGTGTGAGTGGTTTGTTTATATAGAGATATGGAGTAGGGCCTGATTTAGTCTAATACATTGCATTTTTTGAATTTAATGTTGGTAGATGGATAGGTTCTTGACATTGCCAATTTATACCGTTTTTAATTTTATTTTCATCTTTGTGGTGCTGCATACAAAATGTAACTAAATTTCTTTAATTGCAATGATTTTATTTTTTCAAGTGAATGTTTCAATTGCATGGTGTTATTTTCAAGTGTAACGTAATGTTGCAACTTTTCTTCAGATACCTTCTGCCCGTAGTTGTTGTGCTGCTACATACAAAAAGAAATTGAATGTGTTTAATTGCAATCATGCTCTTTTTTCAAGTGAATGTAATTAATTCCAATGAGACTATTTTTTCAAGACTGAATGTATTTAGTTGCAATTTTTGTGGTGTTGCATACAAAATGTAACTGAATGTATTTAATTGTAATGATGCTATTTTTTCAAGTGAATGTAACAATTGCAATGATATTATTTCCAAGTGTAACTGCAACTTTTCTTCAGATACCTTCTGCCTTCTGCTCGTAGGTGTTGTGCTACTACAAACAAAAAGTAACTGAATGTGTTTAATTGCAATCATGCTATTTTTTCAAGTGAATGTAATTAATTGCAATGAGACTATTTTCAAGTGAATGTAATTAATTGCAATGACACTATTTTTTCAAGTCTGCTTTACTAATATATATAGATTTGCACAGACCCGGGTGTGGGGTTTTGGCTAATTACGCCTAGCAATGAGTTTCGATCTGGTGGACCCTTCAAACAAAACTTAACTTCTCACGTGGGACCCACCACACTTGCGGTAAGTGCTTAATAAATCGAATTTGAATCCTTTAAATTCAAATCTCTATTAGTTGATGAGTGACTGATAGAGATTTAAATTAAGAGGATTCAAATTCTAATAAGCTAATGATGAAATTGTTATTTATGAGTTGGATCTTTTTTGAATTTAATGAGTTGGATCTGATTTTAGAATGTTGTTGGTCCAAAATAACACAATCAGGTGTTTCAAAGTCCTCATTATAGCGGACAAGATCTGGTGCCTAAGTTCCAAGCTGGTGAGGCATAGAAGAAAGTTTTTGGACCAGTCTTCATCTATTTGAATTCTACGGATGATAGAACTGTTGTTCCTAAGCTATGGGATGATGCTAAACATCAGGTTCAATATTACATACTCTAAACCTATTTGGATGCTGTTAAAATTTATCTTATATTTTTTTAGTAGATAAGTGATCGGGGTGACCAAGCCACTCGGAGAGCGAGAGTGGCGGAGAGGAGTGGAGAGGTGGTGAACCGGCGACCTGGACGATCCCGGGAGGGGCTCCTGCAAGGGACTCCAATGCCAAAGTAAGTATGAGAATCACGAAAGTATGGGGTGAAGTGAAGAGAATATGTTCCCTTGGTGTAGGGAAGGAGCCTCCTTTATATACACATAAGGATATTAGGGTTGGAGCCATGCAACGTCATGCATGGTCCGTACTAATAGGTTCAGGACCGTTGGATCCTCTGCTTCTCCTGCTGCAAGCAGTGATCTAACGGTCTATGATTTTTGTAACGCCCCGAATTTCGGGTGTCACTTTAGTAACCTATTAAAGTAAATATGCAATGTTTTCCAAAAGAATATATAAACACAAGTATATTTTTTTTCTTTTCAAATGCACTTCCAAAACATGTCATGCATACTCCCAACTACAAAGGGATTTACATCAAGCCTTGAACAAGGCGAGTACCCGAAACCCCAAATAGAAATTTCTAAACTCATTGTGCAAGCTTAAACCAATAACGGTAAGCTCTCTAACCCAAGGCTCTAGCCCTACACACGACTCTATTCTTCGAGTCATCCACATTTCTTCAAGTTCTTCTCTCCGACTCGTACGAAGGTCAAGCTCCATCGAAAATTCTTCATCGCCTAATAGCGTTAAGCGCCCAAACAACAAGTAGCAAATAGAAAGGGTTAACTCCATGCAATTACCACGTAGAAAAGAGAAAAACATGTTATTCAAATTTAAGTGCATATCATGGCACATAAACTAGCAACTTATTTCAAGATAAATGACAACATATATCCAACAACATGAAATCAAATCATATATCAGCAAAATCAACGATATGAATTTAACTCAGATATCAACAACTTAGCAACATAGATATCACGAACAGATAAGCTAACAATAAAATCAAAGATAGATATCAATAGAAGCAGCAACATAGAATTAAATCAGATATAAACATAATCAACAACATATCATCAAATCATATATAAACAAAATCACATCTAATCAGATATCAAAAACCTCAACAATATAATACCAATAAACCAAAATCCAACAACATAGGGTTAGGTGTTAGTTCCCTATAATGCAACTATATGCTGCTACCAAAATGGATCGATCAATAGTGTCTCTCAAGACGGGACAGAGCGGGAAACGGACTCCCCTGAACTATCACCAAATAACGCCCATAAAAGACGGGACAGACGGAGAACCGAACTCCCCTGAATGCCACTTAATAACGCCCATGAAAGACGGGACAGTCCTGTAAAAATATCCACTCCACTGCCACTTAATAACGCCCATGAAAGACGGGACAATCACGTGGGACAATCACCACCACACTGCCACTTTAGGACATCCCGAAAGATGGGACGATCACGTGACACCGCCACTTTATAACGCCTTAAAAGACGGGACAATCACGTGGGACAATCACCACCACATTGCCACTTCAAGACCAAGCCCTAAATGCCAAGTCAATCAACAACAATCCTCAACCTCAGTAATCACTCGAACAACAGTCTCAAATCCAACAATCAAATCAAGGTAAACCACATGTTATTCATATTATCAACCAACATAAATCAACTCAATTGCATACCAACTCAGTTCAATGACAGAAACCAGTAAACGGCCAAAGCCTCTCAGAAAACGGAGACACACGTCTCAATAAGTTTACTCAGCCGAAGCCTTCAGAAAACATTTGGCACAAGCCTCAGAAACAATCAACATAAGCAAGCATAATAATCATAATCCAATGCCAATCAATATAAACATCTTCATCTCAAACGCATGCAGTGCGATTTAAACATGCAAGACTCAAAGACACTCTAAAACTGAGTTACCCTTACCTTAACCAATTTCTTCCTAAACTGCAACTTCAATCCAATCACATCTTTGTTTTCCACGTCGGCTCGCTTCCTTCTATTCTTTAGCTTCACCGCGAGGCGCTTTCGCCCTTCGTAACCTTCACAAAGTTCATATACTAAACCTTAGCCTCTAAGGTCACATCCAAAGTTCCAAAACAAGCTTAGCTAATCTTTCTAACTTACTTAGGCTAATTCATATGCTTTATTGTTTCAAGGACTAAAGTCCAAGAGAAAATATTTATGAGTCTTAAAGAAAGGTCCTTTAAGAAACGCATTATGCAAATAAGTCCTCAACTATAAATGAGTTCTTTTTCAACCCTCAATCTTTAATAAATTTATCAAACAAACCTCAAGACTTTTAAAACACAAGTTTAACCCAAAACTTCTAAGCATATTGTGTTTTAGGCCCTAAAATTATTTTCATACAATTTTCATCCCTAAAACACATTCACAACTAGATCCCCAAATAGTTTATAAAACCTTTCAGCTCAAAAAATAATATACTCATAAAAAGTTTTAATTCCAAACTTAAAATCCTCATGATGCTCTCGGCCCTTTTCTTTAAATGTCAAGGTAAATATTTCTTCCAAAACTAATAGTACACAAGTGAGACAAATGCAAAAACCATGAGGAAAACTAGTTTTAAAGTTTATAATCACTTCTGGGAAAGGAACACTTTTCAAAACTCAACTTTTTCTCCACATGAAACTATTACCATCAGCCCTTTTGAAATCAAAAGAGCAAAACCATCTTTAAAAGAGAAATAGCCACACAGTAAAGGAAAACTAGAAACAATAAAAGTTAGGAGCTGTTTTAGAAGGATTTAATACCAAAACAAAAGCCAATAGTATTAATTAGAAGCAACCTATGGTGATGGTGGCCAGCGGTGGCATCTCGTGGAGAGGGAGAAGAGGATCTACCAAGAGGGAGAGTAGAGGTGGTGGTTCGCTCATGAAAGGAGGCGTGGCGGTGGTGACCAGCGGTGGCTGTGGTGCTCGCGTGTCCATGGCTGTTTGGAGTGGCCATGGTTGGAGCTTTTGTGTGTGGTGGTGGTGGTGGCTCATGGCTGGTTGTCCATGGAGAAGAAAGGAAGAAGGAGCAGAAATGGGTCTGCTGAAGAAAGAAAGAAAACGTGAAAGAGAAGAAGAAAATGGGTCTGGCGTTGGGAGAAAGAAAAGAAACGAGAGTGTAAGGTGATATGCTGGAGAAGATATTTTCATGAACAAGTGGGGGGCCGTGGGTCATGAGTCAGAAATTGAGAAAGAATAGAATAAGGAACTTAGTAAGAGAGAATTATAAAATATTTGTGGTAATCATCAGAATGTGAAACGTGGAGTAAGCATAACCAAGGTAAAAGAATATTCCAAGTTTTGTGGGTGTGAGTTGATATGGGTAGTGTAGGATTTAACTTATAGAGCTAAAGAGAAAAATATAAGCATGATATATTACTATATTAAAAATTATGAGGAACTCTATGAAATGATAAAATATAAATTTGAATCACTTTGAGCAAAATAAAATGATCCATAAACCAAGAAATGAGTAGAAACTGAGTTAAAGAATAATTATGAGACAATTAGAACAAATATGACGTTGTCATATTGTGCGTCTAAGCTAGAATAATTTACAAGGAAAATGACAATAGTAACTATTATCATTTGAGAAGAACAGTTTATAGCAGTGCGAGTGGCTTTGGCATCAGCCACATTCTCTGAACTTCAGGTACATTAATTTTTTTTACTTAATTTTATGGGTTGAATTGATGGCAATACTAATTACGTTCAAGCTTGTTTAAACTACTCTGTTTTCAAATTTAAGGTTCGAGTTAATGATCCAAACGCAAAACGTCCTCTATTTTCAAGTGGGTTGATAGGAAGGGATAACTCAGTTGCTAGACATGGAATTCATGGGCTTTATTGGCTTTACAATGTGGACATACCAGGCATTAGGTTTATTGAAGGAGATAACACCATCTTCTTGAAACAGGCAAGAGGCAGTGGCCCATTTATCGCCATTATGTATGATTACATTCGTCTAGAAGGCCCATCCATCATCTAGTTACACAATTACTGCGTTTGGACCCATCAGAATTATGCAGTGAAGGGTGCTTTGAGCATAGTAGCACTAGGACGAGTTACCTCATGAGAAGTCAAGTGTTATATCCCTTTTAAAAAAACCTGACAAAAAAAGGGCATTGTGCTATGTAAAAAAAAGTCTCTATTTGTTCTTCAATTATTGCTCATTGTGTATGCTGAAGTCCACCTTGAGGACATGCACGAATTATATCATAATAGCATGGTTAAATATATTCTAGGTCCGAGACATATACGCTTTGGTCTAAATTCGTCACTGTAAAAGTTTTGTATAGTTTTTTGTCTCTGAAAAATCTTCTTATTTTAAATAAGGACAAATGATGTTATGGTGTTTATTATGACCAAGTGTGAGAGGTGTATTGCTTGGATGGAAATTAAAAATAAGTCACATGTCGTGCTGAGTTGGATTTTTCATCTCATTTGGAGGGAGAATTCAATGTTAAAGACTAAAAATGAAACTGATAATATTGGAGACTAAAAACAAAAAAATTGCAAGGACTAAACATATAAATAGAGTATATTTTAAGGACCAAAACTTATTTAAACCAAAAATTAAATAATATTTGAAGTGGTAGTCCACCAAACCAACTAACTTTTCGCATTTATTTAGTAAAATGTTTTCAAAATTGTGGTCAAATGGTTCCATCAACAGTGCACTAGAAGTTATAATCATGATCTAGTTGAGAATCTGTTGATTTTTATTTAACTTGGACTTTAATATGACAAGCTAACCAAATATTGTTTGCAAATACAGATGCAATTCACACAAATACAACTAAGAGCAATCATTAATTTTAGGAAAATAAAAATACTCAAGAGGCAAGGTTAATAAGTGCACAACCGATGGTTGCACAAAAGAAGAAAAATTTGAACCACAATTGCTTTGCTGAATAAAGAAACACTCACTTCTAAAAGTTTTGGGTACAATTATTCTTTGGTTCTCTAAAAGACTGTTTGGTTTATCTATTTGTGTTGACGCAAGTGAGAAAACACACATTCCAATTCATTATAGCTAAAATTTTGTCACATTAACTTAAACATGGATCAAGTTCAAGATGGAGTAATTCAAACATCCACATTTAGTGCCGTGGCGTAAATCCCTTGGACGGTTCTAAAGTACCAATTCATAGGGCAACCCGTGAGGACTGTGAATCTGTGATAGATAGTTCATTTGTCACAGTGCTAGCTACAAATAAAAATCCAATTGAAAAACAATTGGATTGGTAAAGAAATAATCATGGTTTGTCTTCTGTTGAAGAAAACCAGACCAACAAGATTCTTGGAAGCACTCTTTCACATGACTTGGAAGCACTCTTTCCTCCTTCATGTTACATTGTACCTAACTCATTACCTTACTCCATCCCCCCTCATTACCCAATCAAGTTCCTAATTCCATTAAAACCATCTAGCTTCTCCTTCTTTCTAACTGCCACATGCTTCTCTTGTCAAACAACATAGAAGCTACCGCCCACAACACATGATAAAAGTCAAGCTAAAATAACTTTAGTTGTTCAAGGACAAATCACCTACTCATGCTTTAAAGGTTTCAAAGCCATCTAAGGTTATGTTTAGTAGACATTTATGAATACATATATTTATATGTACTTTAAGATAAATTAGAGATAAAAGTTCGTTCATATTGGATTCAATTAGTATTCTAATCTAAACACACTAAGTTGTATATTTTATTAAATTTTTGTTAAAAAGATTAAGATAAATTTTATAAAGTAAGTCATAAAAAAATAAATTTATCTTCTAAATTAATTGATTTTTGAATGATGGGGACTTTATTAACTTTAATTAGTCGTGCTGCACCTTATTAATACTTTCCTTGACTTCAATCTAGAATTAAATTTCATTCTCCTAAGGGATGATTTTCCTTTTTACCAAAACGTTTCTATGAAGCTGTGCAGATAAATCCATAAAGACAAGGAATCTGAGAGTAACATTTGTCTTCAAGCAAACTCCACAGAAGGTGAAGCTTGAGCAGGGGACAGTAATGGAGTTCGTTAATCACTTCATGTTCTTGATGTTGCAATTCATCATTGTTCTGGCTTATGCTACCAATCCAGGTTCTTCACTTCATCTTAGTACCCTTGTTCTGTTTCTGTGTTTTCAGTTTTCATTTTTGGTGGGTACCAACTACCAAGTACCAAGTATTCTCTGATCTGAGGTTAAAGCATGTCATTCATCATCAGGGGTTCGATTGGATATTCAAGAAAAACATGTAATCCACTTCTGCAATGGCTTCTTCTCTAATCACATGTATTATTACAATTTAAGAGGCAACAAACCATTGCTTGTTTCAATTTTTTATCTTTTGAAATATCTTATCTGTAATTTTCTCTGTTCTGGACCAGGTGGTGATGGACAATGGCATAGTCCAGGTAACCTTATCCAATCCTGAAGGAATTGTCACCGGAATTCAATACAATGGGGTGGACAATTTGCTGGAAGTTCTTAACCCTGAAGCTGACAGAGGGTAAATCAATTCAATTTCATGAATTCAAATTGGTAGCTATAGAGAGCTTCAATTTTTTCCTTCTTTTTTCACTACCAATTATTCAATTAACAATGTGTGTAGGTACTGGGACATTGTTTGGGACCAGGGTGGGAATAAAACAACGAAAAAAGGAAAAAAGGGAAAAGGTAAATTTGACAGGTATGATTCAATGACCTTGTTATACCATTCCAATTATATGTATGAATTTAACTTTGAACAAAGCCAATGAATGATGTATTGTTGAACAGAATGGAAGCTACAAATTTCACTGTGATTGTGGCAAATGAAGAACAAGTGGAAATATCTTTTACCAGAATGTGGAATTTCTCTCTTGAGGGGAAGCTTGCTCCACTCAATATTGATAAAAGGTTCTTCAATTTACCTACTGTGTTTGTTTTTCAGGGTCAATTGCAAAAGTAAATTGTGTAAATAATTATGATGATGGTGATGGAAATTTTGTTTTGTGTAGGTTTATAATGCTTAGTGGTTCATCTGGGTTCTATACCTATGCCATTTACGAGCATTTGAAGGAATGGCCTGCATTTGATCTTGACAATACAAGGGTTGCATTCAAACTTAGGAAAGACAAGTAAGTAACAAAGTGTGTTTTTTCTTGTGTTCTATTCAACGTTTTGGAAAACAAAAGACAAAAGCACATTATTTACTTGTTTCTCTAATGTTTGACTTTATTGTGTTTTAATTAATTGTTTAAGGTTCAATTACATGGTTATAGCAGACGATAGGCAAAGATTTATGCCTCTGCCAGATGATCGGTCACCGGAAAGAGGTCAAGTTCTGGCTTATCCAGAGGCTGTTCTGCTTGTTGATCCAGTGGAGCCGGAGTTCAAGGGGGAGGTACTATTCTATCCTTGACTTTTTTTGAACATACTTGACTTGTATACTAAAGTCAATGCCAAAAATCCTTTTAATATGTAATATATCTATGTAGTTTAGCAAAAACCAAGTAGGTCTTTTAGGGAGGAAGTGGTGCAACATTTCGCGTCTTAAATAAGTGGTTGAATGTTTGATTCTCAATTTATGCAAATAGAAAAAAACACATTGATCAGTTTCTTAATACATGCTGATAGTGAGGTGATATGATAAGAAATGTAAAGAGATATGAAGAAAAAATAAATGAAAATGAGATGAAAGAGTAAATAGAGTGTGAATGAATAATTTATTCATGTAAAAAAAAGTAATGTATAGAAATATTTTCTAAAATGAAAAAAGTGATAATCAGGTGGATGACAAGTATGAGTACTCATGTGAGAGCAGACACAACAGTGTTCATGGCTGGATTTCCATCGATCCATTGGACTCCATTGGATGCTGGCTTATTACACCCAGCCTAGAGTTCCGATCTGCTGGGCCACTCAAGCAGTACCTTGCTTCCCATGTGGGCCCAACCATGCTCTCTGTAAGTTTTTCTTTTTGTGTTATTAATGGCTTTTAATTTCTCTTCTTCTTCTTCATTGATTCAATTCACAAGTTAATTTCATCATATATCTGAATGATGAATCAGGTTTTTCATAGCACTCATTATTCAGGGGCAGATCTGATAATGAAATTTGGACCCAATGAGCCTTGGAAGAAAGTATATGGGCCCATATTCATATACCTTAATTCCCTCTCTAATGGGTTCAGCCCAATCATTCTCTGGGAGGATGCCAAACAACAGGTGATTATACAAAATTGTTTTTCTTTAATTTACAATATATCATGATATTGACTTACTAAAATTCAAAAAATGACATACTAAAATTTTAAAACAAATAAATTTCATTTTATGTATTTTAAATAAAAATTCACTTTAAAAGAATTTATTTAGTATTATTAATTTATTACTATTGGTTTTTTTTTTACAATTGTGTGAAGTAAGAGTATCCACTTTTATTTGAAAAATAAATTGCAGACGGTGAATGAAATTGAAAGCTGGCCCTATACATTTCCAGCTTCTGAGGACTTTCTCTCGTCTGATCAACGGGGTAAAGTTGAAGGAAGATTGCTTGTCCGAGACAGGTAGTTGTCACTTGCTTAACCTTCATGTTTAGAACTTATCATATTGCCTATGTTGAAAAATATGTATATCTTCTCTTAACTTTCACAATCTTTATGATAATTTAATTATCTTAATTACTTTACCTGTATAGGTACATTAGTGATGCATTCATCCCAGTCAGTGGTGCTTATGTGGGATTAGCAGCCACAGGAGATGCTGGATCTTGGCAAAGAGAATGCAAGGTAACCTTTTAGCTACTTCTTTGCATCATTCGATGTAGGGAAAATAATATTTTTTTTTTCTGAATTAAATTGCTCTCATAATATAAATTTTGGGTGTATTGAATGTCAAATGTCTCTCAAAGAATACAGCTCTGAAATATTCAAACAGTCACTTTTAACCACTGCCACCCGTCACCTATTAGATGAAAATAATATTTTTATTATTTCTTTGCACTTTGCAGGGTTATCAATTTTGGACTGTGACTGATGATAAAGGCTATTTCTCAATTATTGACATTCTTCCTGGGGACTACAATCTCTATTCTTGGGTCACTGGATACATTGGTGATTATCAGTATGAGAATGTCATCAACGTAACCTCAGGTCTTAACAGATTTATGAAGCTTTTTTAAAGTTCCAAATTATATGGTATTGTTCTAAACTCACTTAATGAAGCAAATTAATGTGTATCATAATAGGTTGTGAAATTACCGTGGGTGAGCTTGTTTATGAGCCACCAAGAGATGGCCCAACATTGTGGGAAATAGGCATCCCTGATCGCTCAGCTGCTGAGTTCTATGTTCCTGATCCAAATCCCAAATATGTCAACAAACTCTATGTTAATCATCCTGACAAGTTAGTTCCTTTTTACCTATTTGAACATAATATTAATATGTCAATGACTTGTCTGTTGTTGGATTTCCCTAAGTTCACTTCAGTCACAACTTCGTAGCAATCTGACCAAGATTGTACTGTTCAAATTTAAAATCCAATTTCAAGTGTATATTCATTGTCTTTAAATATATAATTCATCGAATCCTTGGATCAAACAATTGTGAAACTATGCTTAAGTGAATTTAGGGAAATTCAACGTTAGGAAATCCAAATCTGGTGTAACTTTTACATGTCTGAGTTATAGAATAGCTCAAAGTATGTTAGCTCCATGTAGAACTATGATTCATTCACTCTATCTTTTCTTTCAATCATATCTCCAATCTCATCCCCTTACTATATTTCTATTTTCTTCCTATCTCTCTTTTCAACACTTAATTTCCACTTACCACACTTTAAGTGGGGTGTGAATAAAACTTTATCCTTATATATACCTGACAGGTTTAGGCAATATGGCTTGTGGGAGAGATATGCTGATTTGTACCCAAATGAAGACTTAGTTTACACGGTTGGCACTAGTGACTACAGCAAAGATTGGTTTTTTGCTCAAGTTACCAGGTTTGTTTTTTGCTTTTCTTTTACCACTTCCAATCAATGCTTTCCCATGTTTGTTGTTTTACTTAAATTTAGCCCAATGCATGCTTTCTTTCCATACCCTGGTCCCTTGAACGCAATGTCTTTAAGAAAATCTATCTCAAACATTTTATAGTGTGTTTGGATTCGCGGTGGATATACAATCTAAAGCACGGTAACTTTGTAGCTTATGGTCAAAAGTGATTATGGGGTTTACTACTGTAAAACCAAACCCGCCATTAATTGAAAGCACTTTTGTTGTCTCACATTGTCCTCTCAATTAGTTTCCTTTGCTGTTTTGCAGGAAGAAAGACAATAACACATACCAAGGTACCACATGGAAGATTAATTTCAATCTTGACTATGTGAATACCAGTGGAACTTACAAATTGAGACTAGCTCTGGCTTCTGTTCATGCTGCTGAGCTACAGGTATACAAGTTTGTCTTCATACTTTGATTTATCTTACTCATAGCATGTTGAATCAAACTCTTTTTCCTTAGAATCAATTTTGGAACCTAAAAACTACTCACTGAAGCTTCTTTTCAGAATTGATTCTGACATAATAATAAATTGTAGAATTATTTCCAAACATGCACTTACTAAGTGGTGATTCATTTTATGTTCCACTTTTCCATTTTTATCTAGATTCGGATAAACAACTCAGAAGCAAATCCACCTTTATTTTCTAGTGGAGTAATTGGAAAAGAGAATACCATAGCCAGACATGGAATTCATGGACTCTACTGGCTATTCAGCATTGATGTGCAAGGAACTCTTCTTGTGCAGGGGAATAATACCATCTTTCTAACCCAAACACAAAACATAAGTCCTTTTCAAGGAATTTTGTATGATTATATTCGTTTAGAAGGTCCCCCTTATGTAAATTATGAAGACAAAAACTCGACATTTTTGTGAAGAAAAATGCGATAGGAAAAATGACATAAATTCATTCAATTATAATCAATGGGAAATTTACATATTGATCAGCAGATTGATTTCAAAATTTTCAGTTGATTCAAACGTGATGATTCACTTCCAGACTCTTTCCATGATTCATCTCAACATACTTAAAAACTAAATTCACAATTTAAACATTTTTTAACAAAAAATTGTCCCTCCACAATAATGAAAAGGAAGTTTAACTTACTTTTTCAATAAAGAAATGAGATTTGATGATGAGTAAGCCGACACTTATATGTACAATTTACTTGCGTGAGTCACAAGTCACAACTAACCTGCCTTTTGGGAATAATGGGGAACATCTTAGACCTATATTAGAAATAACCTAAAGTAATGGATACCATGATTCAAGCATTAATCTGTAGAGGTAAAAAGAGGAATGTATTTTATTTTTCACTAAATACACAACTTGTAAAAGAATGGAGAATCTCGTACAAGCATGCCCATCTTCGTATTCTAAAGCTGATTTAGGAAACTTAGGAAAGCCAATAGACCTAGCTTAATTTCTCAAGGCTGGTACCACTATATACCAATCTTTTCACAATGCTTACTAATTGAATCAAATGATTCAAACTTTACATCAACTATCACCTCAAATGTTATTCTTACATCATGTAACATATACACATGACATTAATGAATTAATTTTAACTAGTCCGATAACCCGTGCGTTGCACGGCATTTTATGTTAGAATTTTTTAATAAATAAATTAGTTTTCATATATATGTAATTTTTAAATTATAAATAAGTTAATCATACAAAAGTCAATTGTGTAATAATATATGAAGAGAAACATGGAATAAATAAATGAAATTGTGTCGTATACAATAAACATTTCGAAAAACTTTCTTAAACACACATTTACAGTACTTGTCTGTTGTTTGCCCGACTCAATACAAAGTTTAAGACATTTTCTTGAGTGTATTCTAGAGAGAGCTACATATATCTGACCATGAGTGCAGACGCGCCTCGGAAGGAAGAACCTAACCCGAGATAGTGTTTGTCCTTGACTTTTGTTTATGATCATCGCAAAGCATACTGCAATTGAAAATTGTCTTCTTCTAAATTTAATTGGAAATTTGGAATCATAAGGAATTAAGTCCATTCTTGAAATGTGAACTTTATCATTAGCATTTGTTCTCGTGATAACAGTTTCACCAATAACATGTTCACCAAGTTCATCCACAATTAACCTGGTTCCATCACATAAACTTGCTGCTTGGTCTATATTTCTCAAAAGCATGATTGGAGTACCAACTTTCAATAATAGTTTGTGGTTTTGGATTCCCGAACTTTTAGTGTTGTTCAAAAATTCTGCGGTAAACCACTCACCTCGAATTTCAGAACTATCATTAGATTGCAAGGCAGAGTCAAAGCTCGGATATTCATGCTCAGATTTCGTGATTGTGGGAAATTGAATTTTTTATTTATTTAAATTGACTGACATGATAAATCTTTGAAATATGATTGATTGATTATAAAAAAACTTTACATTGTCTGTGCATCAAAATTAAACTCAATAAAAATTACTATCGCCTCCATACAATGCCTCTCTAATTTACTTTTAAAAACATTGGATAAAATGTATTATAATACTCACATTAATATTTCTTCATATTCCATTAAATATTGAAATAGGGTCTATAGTGATGAAAATATTATAAGTTTTATATATTTTAAATATTTCTTATACACTTGTTTTAGAGTATTTTTTTTAATAAAGAATAATATTTTCAATTTTCCATAAATTCTAAATTATTTTAATACCAAATAAAAAAGTAATACTTTAAGAATTTTAATTTAAAAAAAAAAACCTCGTTGACTTAAATTTTAAACTCAAAATCTTTTTTTAAACTCAAAACCTTATTTTAATTTACTTTACCATGTAGTTCACATATAAGCTATAGTTGTTTCACTCATATTCATTGTTATGATGTTTCATATTTAAATAGCAAGCTTCAGGAAAAAGTGTTGCACTATTTATTAGTAAGTGGTATTATTGGATTGATTATTTGCAGGGAAACCACATAAACGTAAACATTGGTCAATATCTCATCGGTCGGGTTTGATCCCAAGTTTTGTAAATGAAAAAATTCATTGGTCATATTTTACTGTTTAGTGAGCTGATAATGAGATGATAAATTAGTCTTATAGCTAACAACCATTGGGATATCTTGATTAACACTGGAAAAAATTAGCAATCCAAGTCCTCCCCGTCCTTGCTTCTTTGGGGTTGGTTGCAAAAAATTAGCTTAAAGAGGGTTTCCCGTCAAAATTGTGGTTGGGGATATCTACTGTTTGGGGTTAAATTATCACAAGCATGGATTAGAAAAGAAAAGAAATAACAAATGATAACTATAATAAGACACCACACCAAACAAAAATGAAAGGGAAAAGAAAAAACATAATGGTAGAAGACACTAACTGATGCAAATGTACGTCTTCAATGAATTTCCAAAAAAAATTACAATTCATCCCAACCAAAACAAATGAAGTGATAGACATTGAATCTTATTTTTTCAACCTTCGTGATTAGAGTTATTAAAACTATAAAAATAAGCTTTTTACATACTTCATGTGGCACATTATTGACATAGCTAGCTCCAGTTTGGTAAGAGTAAAAAGGGGCAAAAAAAACATGCAGAACATGGAAACACTAACTGTAGAAGTTACAGAATCATACATAGATCAAATATAATAAAAGGCTCTTGAATTTTGCTTTAGTAATTGGTAAGACCAGATGAGGTGCAAAATAATAGACTTGAAAAGTCATTTGCAAACGAAAAAATTAATTGTGGGATACATAGGAAACTTTGGAACATATGTCTCATTGTGGATATATGAGATAGAGTCACTCAAACAGATAACTACCAAAATGAATAGTCAATAAATTTCTTCAACATGAAACAATTTTGACACTCAGAGTTCACATTTCTAAAAAAGCAAAAGAAACTCACAATTTAAGAGAGTGCTATTTTTACATTAGAAAACTATAAAGGTTAAAGACTGAAGACGGCCTGAATTTATAGGGTCAGGTGCCATAAAAAAGAAAGATCTGGAGATGAAGTACACTTATTGTCATATGTAATTCAGTAGCCTTTCTGCAAAATAGAAATGCAATTTTATTTTCCATGAAATATAGAAAATCAAACTTTAGTAGCTAGAAGGAACAAAATGGTGTGGGATCAAATGGCACGGGTAAAAATTTAAATGTACTACATTCCATCATTACTTGATTGTCAGATAAGACCTATTAAAAAAAATAGCTTCCTTTCAACTCTGCAGGTATTATTAATATGTTGAAAGGAAGCAAACTAAAGTTTGATCACTTAATGCACCACTCATGATAATATTTTTCAAGTGACCCAGAAACAAAAAGTCACCTTTCATGCTTTCTTCTAGTCATATCCCTCATGTTACATTTCTCATAGCTAGACACATTCTCAAGGGAACTTTTAGTGCGAAGCAGCAGTGCAGAATCAAAGCACAACATTTTTATATCTGTGAAAACTCATTTTTTGGAGCTAAAGAGAAAAGACAATGAGCCCTTTAGTTGCACTTAATTGGTAACGTCCAAAGAAGAGGGCTACTTGGCAATGACCTGGAATCAAACATTCTTAGGAAGCTAGTTGTCAAGTTGAAGAGTAGCTAGAAGCAAGTTCTAGGATGGCAAAGGGGCAATTCATAGTATAGCTATGATTTGAGAAACAATGATCAGATGTCATGAAAAAATGAGCAGTAAAAAAATACATAGTAAATACTCAGATTTCTCACATAAAAGTGATCAAATAACTATCACTCATCCCTCACAAATCATGAAATCAAACATGTGCTAACAATCCGTTATTGTAATTGAAGAAGATAAAGTGCCCATTTGAATAAACTACGTTAAGTGGTAATAAAAAAGTTCATTTTCACCTAATTAACAACGTAATTGCCTTGAACTTCATTGTTGGAGCCCAACCAAGTTAATCTAATTATGCTTATTCAGCTTGAAGAAATGATGAAATGATAGAAAATTTTACCTTTAATAGGTTTTCTGGAGAAGGAGGTTGCAGTTTGAACTAAATGGTCACCCAACGTGCTTATTTCTTTATCCCTCCTGCCATCGTTGAGCTAAAATTAGTTCAGAAAAAGTGAAAATAAATAACCAAACTGAAGAGAATAGTATAATTAGATACATACTTCAACGCATAAGAGAAATAAGATGGTACTCCAATATACTCCTTTTTCATATTCTTTCCACTGAAAAGAAAATGATTCAACAGTTAAACTCACAGATAGGGAAAAAAAAGCTTTTAAAAGAATGAGCACGGAAAACAAAAAAGGCTTCAAAGGAACATAAAACATAGAAAAGAACATGTAATGGAATTTGTGCAAAATTTAACTTATATAGATGGTAGTGCAGTTTCCTAATCTGGGGCGGCATAAGCGAGCTCTGAGAACGAATTGAAACCATGAACACTCAGAAGATAACCAATGCAATGAAGCTTGTTGGCTGTGACCAGAGTTTGAAGCTTGAGTGCTGCAAACAAAATCGCAATCTATTCAATATTTATATACCTTATGAAAGCATATAATTAGTGCTTTGACTCTCTCTTTTAGATTCATCTCTTATCAGTATCAAAATACACAATAAATTGTTTTCCTGCTGGTGAAATACAAACATTTGAAATAAATCATGTGAAAAGGGGCAAAACTGTAGGTGAAGCAGATAGAGAAGAGAGAAGAGGCCTACTTGAGATAGCCGTGAAGAGAAGATGAGAATCTGGAGGGGGAGAAGTACAGAACAAAGATAACACAGACAAATCAAATTTAAAAGGTGTGAATGGAAAGAAATTTGATGAGAAACGTAAAAATAGAACAATGAGATAATGAATTGATGTTGTTAAAGTTTGAATTCAAAAATTGCTATCAGGCAATT
Source organism: Lotus japonicus (assembly GCF_012489685.1). NCBI lineage: Eukaryota > Viridiplantae > Streptophyta > Magnoliopsida > Fabales > Fabaceae > Lotus > Lotus japonicus. Next base: position 90,813,616 of record NC_080041.1, on the reverse strand, counting down.
AATACAGAAGAGAAGAAGTTTGAAATTCAAATTGAAAATAAATGCAATAAATTTTGAAGCTGGAATTAAGAAGAAAGGGAAGTTTTGATTATACCTGTGATAGCGGATAATATCACGAGATTCCATCTTGTTACCAGGAATCTAGGTTCGAAGCTCGGCATGAACATCGCCGCAAAATTGAAGAAAGGTATCACAGGAGACCGAAAGAAGAACCCAAATCAATGAAAGATGAAAATAAGGAGGAGGAAGAAAAGCGCCAAGGAATATATGGTTTAAATCTAGCAAGAGAAAAGCAAGAGAAACTCAGATATCATGATGCCTATTGCAGTCTCAAGAAATCAGGAAGCATCAAATGATCATGAAAGCAATCAAATCTTAGTATTTTAAATAATTCACAAACCAAATAAAAGGTAGAAACTCAATGATTAGTTCAGTACTGATTTATTCGTCAATATGACAAACATGGAATAAGAATTCATTCTAAAAACTACCATAAGGCATAAGAAATAGAAGATAAACTTAAAGGCGTTTGATAAATAGGTGTACCTGATAATCTCTATCAAAGAATAGTACATCCGAACCAACAATCACTTTCATTTACGCAGTGTGTTTTAGATGATTTTGTGTAGATTGAAGAAAGGCGCCGTAAGGAAGAAAATTATGAAGCCAAGATCAGTGAAGGCCAGATCAGAAGAAAGTTGCGTGTATGCATCTTGGGGGCTGAGTGTATTGGTGGATATGTAGTAACACTGTGGAGGATGAAGGCCAGATCAGAAGCAAGAATATTTATAGCATTGGTAATATGGGAAAGGCGGGATTATATGAAGAATTTTTTTTTAATTTTTTTCAAAAAAATAAAACATTGATTTCGTAATTATTGGTATATTCCAAATTTGAGATGATATTCTTATTTGATAAAGGCTGGCATTCAATATTTTTTTCCACCCGTATATAAATTATTGGTATGTCTATTTTTAATTTATTCCAAACTTTGACAATTTTTAATTTATGTTTATTGTCAAAACGGTGTGAATCTTCAAAGCATATCACCAATTAAGCCTATTTTTTAGTTTTGTTAATTGTCATTGACAATTTTTAATTTATGTTTATTGTCAAAACCGTGTGAATCTTGTATGAACAAAACCATGTGAATTAAATGTGCCGATTTAAATGACTTGGACCAATAAGAAATTGACATATGGAAATTAAGTGAAATCAACCAATAAAAATGCGACATTTGGAAATTAGACTGCAACATGGCCCACTTTGGAGGATGGGCTTTATATATTATTAAGATTAGACACACATCAGTTCATCACATATATTTTATCTTCCATCTCATTTTCACCTATTTTTTTTAATACCTCTCTTATTTTCTTATTACATCACTCATCGCATCGCTTACTTTTCTCTTTTCTCCTCATACTTCTCTTTCCGTGGGTGAAATGGGTGTGAGTAAAACATTAAATAGAAAGCTTTGAAAACCATTAGTGCAAACTGCAAAAACATGAGACTAAACTATTGTGATTATAAGAAATTGCAGGCCCAATCCAATCCACCAATATTTTTACAACCAAAAAAAAAAAGAACCTAAACCCCTTCCCTCTCTCTGTACAAGGCGACACCACAGGTATTGGATAAGCAACCAGTTCAACACACTTCACCTCCATTCTCTTCTTCCCTAAACTCAAAACCCTAATCTCTTTCTCTCTCTGTTCCACTGCGTCTTCTCGTGGTGAAACCAAACCAATGGATTTGGTAGCACCCCACGAACAATTTTGCTCAATTCACCACTTCCACACAGAAACCACAACGTGTAGCTTCAGAGCCAGGGTTTCATGCCCTTTCATTGTATCTTCTGACAGTGTTTGTCACTTCACAAAACTGAACAAGAAGAAGGCTTCTAGTTCTAGGTCTAGGTCTAGCAAGCATTTGGGCAATCGCGTATTCGCCATTTCCAGGTCTGAAACCTCTGGTTTGAATGGCAAATTGCAACACTTCGGTAGAACCCCAAATAGGGATTTCAATGGCATAGAGTTTTCTCCCAATGGGGGGGTTAACGGTTCCGATAATTTCGAGGATTCTGAGAGTAACAATCATCTCCGGAGACTGGTTAGAAATGGGGAGTTGGAGGAAGGGTTTAGGCTTTTGCAGCGGATGACTTACCAAGGCGATATACCGGATGTTATTGCTTGTACTTGCCTGATTCGTAATTTTTGCAGGACCGGGAGGACTAAGAAGGCGGCGCGAGTCATGGAGATTCTGGAGGATTCTGGTGCTGTTCCTGATGTTATTACCTACAATGTGCTGATTGGGGGGTACTGTAAATCAGGGGAGATTGGTAGGGCTTTGCAGATGTTGGAACGAATGAGTGTTGCGCCGGATGTTGTTACATATAACACGATATTGCGAAGTTTGTGTGATAGTGGGAAGTTGAAGCAAGCAATGGAGGTTCTTGAGAGGCAGCTGCAGAGAGACTGTTATCCTGATGTGATTACTTACACTATATTGATTGAAGCGACTTGTAAAGAAAGTGGGGTTGGTCAGGCGATGAAGTTGTTGGATGAGATGAGGATCAAAGGATGTAAACCTGATGTGGTTACTTATAATGTTCTTATCAATGGTATTTGCAAGGAAGGTAGGTTGGATGAGGCGATTAAGTTTTTGAACAACATGCCATCCTATGGTTGTCAACCGAATGTGATTACCCATAATATTATTTTGCGAAGCTTATGTAGTACTGGAAGATGGATGGATGCTGAGAAGCTGCTAGCTGACATGGTTGGAAAGGGATGTGCCCCTAGTGTTGTTACTTTCAATATCTTGATTAACTTCCTGTGCCGGAAAGGGTTACTAGGAAGAGCCATTGATATATTGGAGAAGATGCCAAATCATGGTTGTACTCCAAATTCCTTAAGTTACAATCCATTGCTTCATGGGTTTTGTCAAGAAAAAAAGATGGATAGAGCAATTGAGTATTTGGAAATAATGGCATCTAGGGGTTGTTACCCGGATATAGTGACATATAATACTTTGCTTACAGCGCTATGCAAGGACGGGAAGGTGGATGTTGCTGTTGAGATACTGAATCAACTAAGCAGCAAGGGGTGCTCTCCTGTTTTGATTACTTACAATACTGTTATTGATGGGCTTTCTAAGGTGGGAAAGACAGAGGCTGCTGTGGAACTCTTGGAAGAGATGTGCAGAAAGGGTCTTAAACCTGACATAATTACATACTCTTCACTGCTTGGTGGGCTTAGTCGCGAAGGAAAGGTTGATGAAGCCATCAAAATTTTCCATGACTTGGAAAGATTAGGTATTAGGCCCAATGCCGTGGCTTACAATGCAATCATGTTGGGACTCTGCAAGGCTCAGCAAACGAGTCGCGCTATTGATTTTCTGGAATATATGATAGGAAAAGGATGCAAACCTACTGAAGCTACATATACCATTCTAATAGAAGGCATTGCTTTTGAAGGATTAGCTGAGGAAGCTTTGGAGTTATTAAATGAGTTGTGCTTAAGAGGATTTGTGAAGAAAAGTTCAGCTGATAGGGTAGCAGTCAAGATGTAGGACAAAATGCATTTTTACATGGTACTCCTCCTAGATAGACATGTTATAATTTTGAGCACTTAGATTTTGTTAGACTGCAATGTTAGCGACTTCATGGTCTGAATTTTGGATTATTGTTTTGAGCGGAGAGAGGTCATTGTGAAATGCATGTCAATCTTTGAGTCAGATATTTTTATCCTACATTATATTTTATACTGCTTGGGCCTTCCGTGGAGATTGTTTGTGAGTCTCAACTTGTAAGATATTTAAAGGATGACAGTTGCTTGATTGGAAATAGGGATACATTAATTTCAAAAGGCAATTTCAGACACCTCATTATTTTGTTTAGAGCAATTTCCTTCTTGGCAAATGGATGTAAAGAACATTACCTGTTGTAAAATGAAGTAGTGTGATTTATCTTCTGCTAGGGAACTGGACCAGAATTGAAAGATATGATGGAACAACTTAAGTTATATATCTTCTGTTATATTGATATTAGACAGGGGTTAAATGTGTGAGATTGATTACCTAGAACCTATGAAGCACGGATACTTCTCATAGAAGACGTGTCCCCATGTCGGATACCGACACGACACCGACACTCGTACGATACCCGTACGACACGTATCCGACACTTTTTTGCGGTGTCCGAGCAAAACGTTTTTTTTCTTCGGCTCGGACACTTCCAGCTGATACCTCTTGTTGGCTAGACATCTATGGGACACTCATATTACTATTATAAAATACATTTTACATTTAGACATGGTGCTTACTTTGTAAAATAAGTCTTACTTTTTTGTAATAAGTTCATTAGTATAGAGCATAGGATGTTGTTTTATGTTTTCTTTATAAATACACCCTAATTTGTCTTGATTTGAGAATGTGTGTATATTATATATATATATTATATATATATATATATACGTGGTGTCCCGTATCCTGCTTTTTGAATGTTAGCCGTGTCGCAGTGTCCGTATCGTGTCTGTGTCTGTGTCCGTATCCGAATCCGTGCTTCATAGCCTAGAACAGAAATTAAGATTGCCCAGGCAATTTCAAGACCAGGAGGGCCTAATTCTCTCTCTTAGTAATCCTTACATTTTCATGATGGATTGTTATCTTGCTGCCCCAAGTTGGTGGAATTATATTACACAGAAAGCCCTTGTTCATTATTATCACTCCAACCCTTGACTACAGCTTTCATGGAGGCTTGTAACCTGGATAGCTAAGATTTCTCTTTGAAAGTAAGGGCTTTCCCAGCTATTTCCAACTTCAATGTTCAACTCCTTGAAGTCGGCTATAATTTCTTCATGTCCCTCCAACCGGTGTAAACTAAGCACCACAGCAGCTTCCTTACAAATATACCCTCCAGCCAGTGTAAACAAAGCACCACAACAGCTTCCTTACAAATAAATAGAAATCAATGGCGTACGACACAGGGGGTGGGGATTATGACAGGTAAATTGATGCAGTTAAAGAGAGGAGTCTTGGCAAGATTGAAGAAGGGAGTCGAGAACTTGGTATGATGTTACAAAGGCCCGACAAATGACACTTACAAGATGAACAACATAGAGCCTCCAACCACTTACTGCTGAAGAGGAGTTCATATGATCCATTGTTAATGAAAAAATAAATAAATTATTGATAGCATGTAAACCGGTTATTCTAGCATTTTATGCACATGTATCTGTTGTTTGACAAAAAAAATCTTAAAAATAATATATTATTAAATATTAAGTGATATATAACTTATAAGATCTGTATACATATATCGTTGCTGTATCTTGGATATTTTATTTTAAATGTAAAATATTTTGTATTAAATAAAAAGTTGAAAACTAACCAAAATTAAAAGATTGTATAAGTTTCTTTAAATCCTCCCACTCATTCCAATATTTGTTTTAAAAAAAAGTTACACTTTACCTAGTTAGTATAATTTTTTGAGATGAGTATTGTGGATGAGAAAAATACTTGTTAGAAGAGTTAATCTCATCATGATGTGAATGTTCTCGGCTCGAATAAAATTGTCTCCGAAAAAGTATATAAGTAATCACCAAAACAATTCTCAGAAAAAAGCTCCTAATTTTTTTTTTTGAAACTATCCTTAAACCTTAAAATCAATTTTATATCTTTTATAAATATACATACAACTTCTTTTCCAAGTCTTGATTTTTTTTAATAATAACTATAACTATATTTGACATAAGTACCAGAAATTAGAAAGCCCACTGTGACAAAGAAATTAGAAAAGCCCAAGCCTGCGTGGGAATCTATCATTGTCGAACACATACATTCAGAAAAACCCTCACTCACTGTCACCCCCTTCCTTCCTCGCAAACCCAATCAGAAACGCCGTCGTCTCCATTCTCCGGCGACTCAGTGAACGAAACCATGGCTCCGAATCTCGAGTGTCGCATGTACGAAACCAAGTACCCGGAGGTAGACATGGCGGTGATGATTCAGGTCAAGAACATCGCCGATATGGGTGCATACGTCTCCCTGTTAGAGTACAACAACATCGAAGGGATGATCCTGTTCTCGGAGCTCTCCCGCCGTCGGATTCGGAGTGTCAGCAGTCTCATCAAGGTGGGTCGCATTGAGCCGGTGATGGTCCTCCGTGTTGACAAGGAGAAGGGTTACATCGATCTCAGTAAGCGTAGGGTTTCTGAAGAAGATATTCAGACTTGTGAGGAGAGGTACAACAAGAGCAAGCTCGTTCACTCCATCATGCGCCATGTTGCTGAAACCCTAAACATTGATTTAGAGGTACATACATACATACCCTAGATATTTTTGCTTGTTTTTTCAATTTTTTGGTTGCTTGTGATTGTTAGGGTTGCAAAAAGCTTGATTTTTTTTAAGCAATTTAAGTTTCATCGTATTGGATTGATTGTGCTTGTTTTGATTCATTTTGCTTATTAGGGTTCATCCATCATTGAATTGACCATTGAGGTTTCCCCTTTATAATGCTTATGTTGTAGAATTGTATTGCCTATCAATTCTGTTAGAGAGTAAAGGATAATAGAGAAACTCTTAGTTCTAACTTCTAACTAATATTGCACACACAAGTGTTTAGGGAAGAAGTCATAGAGCTATGTGTATAGTAGAGTTTAAAGTCATTCACATCCTTTTTGAGACCCCAAATTTGAGCTGAAAGTTTCACAATGAGAATCAGTACAGCTAATTGAGCCAAGTCATTGAAAGTAAGCCGTAGATATCGGATGAAATCCAAAATAACATTTAAGGGTGTGGTTTGGATATGGACAAAACTTTGAACAAATCTCAAATGTATCCCTTTTACCTGCACAGAAAAAAAAAATCAATCCAATAGTCAAACCAGCAAGTACACGCAACGATTATTGCTTAATTTGTTTTGAAAATGAGAAAGTTTTGGACTGACCAGGATGACTACTATTTTAGTAGTGTATCTTAATGGGAGGAAATTTTTAATTCTAGTTCAATTAATTCGGTGATAGTAAAAAGCTAATTCTGATTAATATATTTTCCGCCAATAGGTATGGCATACCAAAACAAGTTTCATATGGCCCTGTATTGGTTGAACAAGTACAAAGAAGTCTTATTACTATGATTAGTACTTATATATGTTTAGTTCAATTGATAGAGCTATAAGCAGGTTATTGATAATGGAGGCAGCATCTCAAAGAGTTCCTTAGTTGTATCTGCCAGCCCTTAGATCATTAATTGTTTATGTATCACATGTAGGATTAAATTCCTTTTGTGGGTTTTTCTGTTTTAGTTTATTGACCTAATTTGAGGTGGCTCTGTGCAGGAGCTGTATGTTCACATTGGATGGCCTTTATATCGCAAATACGGTCATGCTTTTGAGGTAAGCATTTGTTTTCTTCTAATTTTACTCTTTGATAGTTCTATGACTTTTTTGGTTGATACATAACCTTAATGGCATGCAGGCATTCAAAATAGTTGTGACTGATCCTGATTCTGTTTTGAATCTTCTAACTCGTGAGGTTAAGGAAGTTGGCCCTGATGGGCAAGAGGTAAACATTGTCTTATCACTCATTAGAGAAATACGTGTGATATGAATCTGGCTGATGTCTAAAGCTATGTTTTATTTTCTCTCATAGGTGACCAAGGTGGTACCTGCTGTATCTGAAGAAGTGAAGGATTCTCTTGTGAAGAATATCAGAAGGCGGATGACTCCCCAACCTTTGAAAATTAGGGCGGATATTGAAATGAAATGTTTCCAATTTGATGGAGTTCTTCACATCAAGGTCATAAATGTTTCCATTCCTCTTTTATTTAGTATAAAGATAAAAAGTTCCCCTTTTCTTTCTCAGTGTCTACTGTGTATATCATGTGTTAGTTATTTATTTGCTATAGCTTATCTTCCTAAATCCTAAGAATTATGAGGTTTAATAATTATTTGGTCATGCAGGAGGCTATGCGTAAGGCTGAAGCTGCTGGAAATGATGACTGCCCTGTGAACATTAAACTTGTTGCGCCCCCACTTTACGTTCTTACCACACAGACCCTTGACAAGGTTAGTGCAGTGTTCTTGTACGTTTTGATTGTGATAATTAGCTTTTTGAGCTGAATTGACTTCATAATTTGCCTTTACAGCCTTGTCATCGAGATTAGGGATTTTTGGTTGTATGAAGTTGTTTTTTTATGTTGGATTGTGGGGTGTTATGGATTTACATCTAGGTTAGCAGTTGTTATTGCCTATTATGATTGCCAACTTAGCTATTTATCTAGTGACAGCCTAATGTGCATCAGTGCAGTTTTGATACTTGCAATTATTGGCAATCTCTAATGTCTCATGTCTCATTATTATTGTTCATCTCTCATGCCTTCAATGCATGTAGATTTACTAATTTACGTTAAATAGATCATTAAGTAACCTTGCTATTCAAAGTAATTTGCTTATTTTGTTATTGTTTTGACAGGAGCAAGGAATATTGGTTCTCAACAATGCCATTGTTTCTTGCACTGAATCAATAGAGAAACACAAGGGTAAACTTGTGGTGAAGGAGGCAGCCAGAGCGGTGAGTTTCAACATCCTATTTATTTGTTTCTTTTATCCTCTATTTATTTCTGCTCATGTTCAATTTGACTATCTTTTGATGATGGAGAGTAGAACTTACCACTATTTTATTTTTGGATTTGAGAGTTTTGACACTGCATTGTGATTCAGGTGAGTGAGCGTGATGATAAAGTGATTGCGGAGTACATGGCTAAGCTACGCCAAGAGAATGAGGAGGTGAGCGGCGATGAAGATAGCGAGGAGGAAGAAGACACAGGAATGGGTGAGGTTGATGTGGACAATGGCTCTGTTATAACAGAGTAGTTGGTTGTGGGTATAGCGAGAAATAGATAGTAGCACAGGACGCCTTTACTAATTTTGTCCTTGATTGGTTTCTTTTTAAACTCTTTTGATGCAGTTGTATTACACATACTCTGTTAAATTATTGTATGTTGAGAAGCGATTTTGGAGTTTCTTGCATAGGGTGTTCAACCCAAACTGAGGAATTTTCAGAAATTCTCTTACCTTGATGCGATCTTCAATTATTTGTTTTCATTTTTTGTCTGTCGACAAGGTCGAAAGAGAAGAAAAAAATAATCATTCCACACGTTTCATTTGATACCAAGTAATTAAATGTGTCACAATTTCGTGAGCTATATGGTATGGCACAACACAAGTACCGACGAATATATTGACCAAAAAAAAAAAAAAAAAAAAAAAAAAAAAGTACCGACGAATATTCTCTTTCATAAACTCCAAAATTTGCCCACTTGCCGTGATATATCATAACAAATGAGTCCCATGTGCAAATTAGATTATTTCAACCTCATTCAATCACTAACCACTATCTAAAACATATGATCAATACTATTGGTTAATTTCTAGCCAGAATGTTTCCCATATGGGCTCGAATAGGGTAGAAAGTTCTGGTCTGTGTTCTACATTTGAGATACTATAGTCCCAACTTATGTACACATATATAGTTCTATAGTTCTTACTTCTTTTTTGACTATGTAGTTCTAATAAGAAAACCTATTTTTACAGGGGGTTATTATTCTCCACTTAAAATATTGGGCTATTGAATACAGAAAGTGACATGTTCCCGATAAGTTATAGCAAAGTTTGGATCATATTAGATTTTTTGAAGGATCAATTTTGACGCCCAAATTTATTTGTTTGTGATCATGTTACATTTTTTGATTAAGTATAATACACACATTTGTGGCGACACCATTTTTTAGACATACATTTTTTATGTCTGGTTATAACCTCCACACAAAAAATTGAGCATTACAAATACGTATGTCCGCCAATTGCTGTTGTTCTTGTGAAGTTAATTGTAGAAGAGTATAGTAGCTACTTTCGGATTCATGAGCAAAAGTTCCTTCCACACACGTGGTTTCACCACATGGGAAATTTAAATGCACCATTTCCCTTCTGAGATTCTCTTCACATCGAAGAGGACCAATTCTTTCGTTCTTATATGATCAAGCCCAAAAAAGGTTTTTCTTAAATGATATTATTCTCTACCACACAAGCAAAATCCTTAGCAAAAGAAAAGTGGTGAATAAGAAATGGCCCCACTGAAGTTTTCGTTCCATGAAGCTATCATGGAAAGAAGTTTATCATCTCCTAGAAGGAAAAGAGAGGGAGGGATGCTTTCATGTTGGAGGTTTCTCAAATTGAAGCTTCCATGGGCAAAGAGAACCAACACTACTTATGGTTATAAGTATGACCCTTTAAGCTATGCTCAGAACTTTGATGAGGGTTGTGTCGAGGACGACGATGAAGAAGCTTTACGCCATGGATTCTCTGCTAGATATGCAGCACCATCAGTTAAGTCGCTGAAGCAATGATAACGTTGAAGCATTAAGGTCAGCCAAAGTATATATAAGAAACCTCTCCTTTCAAAGCATTCATATATAAGCCTTTTTTGTATAGTTAGACCCCCCACCTAAAACAAATTTGTACTATGGTTTTCTGTGCGTATTGTTTGTTGATTATCAAACACATCGGATTCTTGAATTATAATATATTTGATTTCACGGTGAAATACTTTAGAATCACTTCTATTCAGAAGCTATAAGTCTTACCTTTCAAGTAAACATGTTTTATACTCTATAAACATCAACACTCACTTTTAACAATCATGGTTATGTATAATACAGTGTATAACCAGTTTGTATTCAACACCTATGGAGGATGTTATTACTGGAATTGATGAGTGAAAGCTCTTTGTTGTAAACTTACTATCATCTATTTATTCAGTGTCCGGTTAAAGTGAAACAATTCCTAACTTGAACTCGATTCCTCTTTTGTCCGTGCAAGAGCAAAATGGTAAATGTTTATGGGTGCAGAGGATACATGTTGTTCCAATTTGACCAATTCAATTTCTTACTAATCAATCTGAATCATTTAATACCTGAATCAAGAGCCAATAATTTGCAGTGACGGTGAATATAGCTGCAAAAGATCCATGTTGTTTTCCATCTTAAATGTTGGGCATCACCGTCGCAGTGGTTGCCTTGCATCTACCAGAATCATCCCCTCTTCCAAGAAAACGAGTAAGAGTATGTTTGCATAATTGACATTAACAATTACTTCGAGAGTTAGAAAGTAAACAAAATTCTTCTTATGGATTGAGTTAAATGAGCGTTCAGGTTAACTCCACTGATATCAAGAGCTTTTAAAATAACTAAAGGCTTAAATAAGTTTTTGGTCCCTAACCTTTACCAAATGATTGGTTTTCGTCCCTCGCCGGAGCAAAGGTGGGTTTTAGTCCCTAACCTTTGTCAAAAGGTTTGGTTTTGGTCCCTCCGGAGCTCTTGGTCAACGCCGGAGCTCCGGTTGCCCATGTGGCATGGCCACGTGGGATTAATGAGACCAGGTGTTAATTTTTATTTTATTTTAAAAAAACTCATAATTAAAACCTTTAATCTCATCATTTAAATTAAATCTTTCACTTAAACCATCAAACTTAAATCTCAAATTAAATCTTCATCTTATCATCTTCAACACCATATCATCCTCAAACCCAGAAAACAAAATCTCAAACCCAGAATAAAATCTCAAACCCAGAAACACATTTAGCTATGCAAATCAGAGGCATAAACCCAGAAAAAAAAACCCACATTTAAATCCATCATCTTCTTAACAATTTATTAACACCATAGGCATTGATAGAATAAGCATAGAAGGAGACAAAGCTTCATTTAAACCCAGAAGGCTAAACAGTAAACATGCATAAGCATGAATAAGCACAACACAACAAAAGAATAAGAATGGTGCCAACAATCAAAAGCCAAACAACCCCACCAAAATTAAAACCCAACAATCATAACCCACCCCGAAACACTACAGAGCACACACAGCTAGATTCCGAGTGAGCCAAGTTGCCGGAGAAGACGGTGGTCGATCATCAAATTGATTTAGGGGTTTTGAAGCTGGCTTCAAGGGGATTCTAGTCGCGACACCGATTTCACCATTAGCTCATCCATCTCGCCGGATCTCGCTGATAAATAAGGGAGAAGTTAACAGTGGTGGCTCCTTTTGCTGTCTTTCCTACAGTTGGTGGTGACAGCTTCACGGTCATGAAGAGAAGCCCGCGGTGATGCCGGTCGTGCTCGCGACTGCTGCACCTGTTGGCGGTGGCGGTGGTGTCGCGTGATGGTGGTGCCCGTGGCTCTGGAGTTCGCTGAACAGAGGAGGAGGGCGACGGTGGTTGCTGGAAACAGAGGAACTCGTTGTGATAGGGTGGTGGCTGTCGAGAGGAAGATGAAGGAGCGGTGGTGTTCAGGTTGCTTGGTTGAAGCAGAAGGAGAAAATGGTGATGGTGAGAAAGAGAGGTAACAGAGAGAACGTGTGAGAGAATGAATATATGTAGTTAATTAGGTTAGTAAATTAGGTTTTAATTAGTTATGTTAATTTTCTTTTTTAATTTAAATGAAAAGAAAAAGAATTAACACCTGGCCTCATTAATCCCACGTGGCCATGCCACATGGGTAACTGGAGCTCCGACGTTGACCAAGAGCTCCGGAGGGACTAAAACCAAACCTTTTGACAAAGGTTAGGGACTAAAGCCCACCTTTGCTCCGGCGAGGGACGAAAACCAAACATTTTGTAAAGGTTAGGGATCAAAAACTTATTTAAAAGATATAAACAATCACAATTTAAAAGGTCCAAACAAGACACTAAAACAACCAAATTCAAACAGTACTTGCAGAAACATAATTCAGAAACTAAATGTAATGAACTATATACAATGACTGATATATGGTCATCAAATCAAAACACAGGACACCCCTGACCAACATCAATCCCTTTAGCAGTTGGACACTTAGCAAGGTCACAATGCTCACTTTGTCCCCACCAGTCCAAGCCTATTCCCTCCATGTTAAGTGCAAAATACAGAAGAATCGTCATGAAAGCCAATCCAGCATCCAAAGCTGCTGCAAGCACATAGTTATACCTCTGCCACCAGTTCTTACGATACTTGAATACAAAATAGTTGAAGATTGTGGCAACAATGATCCATGAATTGAAGTTCACTGTGCTGCTTGGTGGCATGCTCCCAGTTGCTCCGAGAATTACAGGAATGTGAATGAAGGAAATCCATTTTTGACTGGGAAATACTCTATGGAGGAGCCACACAATGAATGGTCCCAATGCTCCAATGAGGAAGAACCAGTTGAGTTTTCCGTAGTTGCCAAGTGAGCCGAAAATTCTTTTTGGGCCAACCAATCCCCAAATCACGGATGCATCAAAGAAGACATTGTCACCAGGACAAGTCCATGGACTGTTCGTGGGCAGCAGTTCTTCGTGGCATATGTTTTTGATTGAACCAAGCAACCACCATCCCACAACAAGATTGACTGTTCCAGCTATCACAGTCCCTAGAATCTAATTCAAATTGCAGAATATTACAATTAGCTAAGCAGGGTTTTATTTTGATTATGCAATTGGGGTGTAAACACATTAATTAAACAAACACTTACACCCTCCGATCACTATTATAAGCAAAAATTTGCTTTTAGATTCATTCAATAAATGATGTATGTGACCATTTTAATGACCACATACATTATTTATTGAATGAATCTAAAAAATTAACTTTTGCTTATAATGGTGACCGGAGGGTGTATGTCAATAAACGTTTATCTCATAACCGCATATAAGATAATTCGAAAAATTTATTGAAATAAAGTGTAAATAGTATTGATAAACATGAACTCTTAGTCATAATCAAATATGAAATTATTCATGATAATAAGCTTAAAAAACTTATAGGAAAATTATAAGCTATTTATATAAGTTCTCTCATTTACTTAATAAAAGTTTATTTAATTCAAATAAGTTCTCGCAAATTTGAATATCTATACTATTTGTTTGAGTGTGTTGCATAATGTCCAATTATTGTCTTGAAAATGGGATTGATAAAATAAATACACCTAAGAATCTTTCCAATACACCCATTGTTCAACAAATTTTTTATGGATGGCATATTTGTTTGAAAATCAACATGCTCCTTTATAAAATAATTAATTTGCAGGGTAAGTGTTGAATACTGTTGATTTTAAAAAATGGACCAATTATAGTGTGTCCAAAATTAAAGAGTGTCCACTTCTTTTCCTCTTTAAAAAATAAAGTGCCTTTATTGATGAATTATCAGTGTGTTTGAGTAAATAATTTAATTAATAAACACTAATGGCATAAGCGTTCATGAATAAGTGCTTTTTATAAGCTATTTTAGAACTGGTTGAAATAAATTCAAAGAAGTTAGCGCTTATATACCTGGACTATGAACATTGACCGTGGCGGGACCTTCATGTAATGTCCCAGCTTGAAATCAGAAAGAAAGGAAATAGCCTGAGTCATGCTCATGTAACCATAGGTCTTGAAGCAAACATTGGCTATTGGTTTGCCAGGTAAAATAACCCCCATGATGTACTCAGTAATGATATTTAAACCTGGAGTCTGAAAATGGAAATGGAAATGGTATTAGTCAACAACTCTTTATTTGGTGCCAACTAAAACAGTAATTAGTTGTTTCTTCTTAATTACCTGATTAGTAGTGGCTGTAATGATGCTAATGGGTAGAGTAAAAATTAATGCAAGCCCAGCTGAAAAGAAGAGACCCCACCATGGCATTTGCACCTCATCTCTCAAGAAAATACACATTGCAAGTGCAACTAGAAATGATACCACTAGCGAGCCATGAAACCACCAATTAGGAATGTCCTTGTACTTCCTCATCAATCTTGTGTGAACGTCTACCTTTCCAGATTGGGAAGATTTGAATTGTTGATATATCTCCCTGTGTTAGCCAAAAATTAAGTCACTTATACTTAAACCTCCAAGAGATTTGGTTTCTATAAAGCCATAGTCACTTTTCAAAGGCAAAATAAGCCATCAGAATTCGTTCACTAAGAAATCAATGGTTATCAAGAACCATCATAGTTTATTAAACAAATTAAATTCAAGTGTATTAGTACAATTAAAATCATAAGTCCTCAATAAATAATTAAGATAGTTCATCTTGTCTTATCGTAGAAGAGTCAAATCAAAACCTTAAAAATGAGTTGGTTAATTATTACTTCTTATTTTAAAGAGTAATGATTCGTGTACATTTAGACACTTCAAACATAACCAAAAAAATTTACTAAATTTATTTTGAATGTAATTTTTTTTCCAGGAAGTTAGGGTGTTTCTGCCTGGTGTTCGGAAGGTGCGAGTGTTATTAATCATGTAACACTTCAAATCTTTTTTAAGATACTCTAATTAATTAGTTGAAATTCATAAGTCTCACTACTCATATTTTTTAGTGAACTAAAATATAAATTTCAACCGATTAATGTGAGTGATGTTAAAAGAGATGAGTATTGTCAATTTTCATCATAATTAAATTAAAATTAAGCATTACCTCCCATTGAACAAGGCAACGTGAGTGAGGGTAGAGATAACGCCAGCAAAGCCAATACCATAACTAATAGCAAAGAACACACTTAGGCTGATTCGACCTCGTTCCTGGTAAGCCTGCATGTCAATCTCAAACTTGTCATTGACAATGGCAGTGACATTGTAATCTTGACCTTGAGCAGTGAAGAGCTTTGAGGAGAAAATAGGGAAATTCTTGGCATTATAGAGATTAAGTCCCCAGTATGAGCCAGGGATGACCAAGTAGATTAACACAATGTAGCCAACGATGATGTTTGCGACGGCAAAGAATGGAACAACCAGTGGATTTCCATTGAATCCAGCAATGGTGCTCCAGTCAAGTGCAAAGGAACCCAAACCTAGTCCCTTTAACCCGGATCCAATTTGATGGGCTGTTACTGATCTAGGAAATATCCAGCAAACAACAGAAATAGCTGTTAGAGTGCCGAAGAGGTAACCGGGCACCACCGCCCAGGCAAAGCTGCAAAGAAGAGCAATCAGAAAGAACTTCTCTCTGGACATGCGTTTGCTGTCTTTTTCATGCATAGTCCTGCCAAATGTGAAAATTGACCAAGAGAAAAGTTAGTTTAGTAACAAAACAAAACAAAAAAAAATTCACACAAATTTAATTTTTAGCTGGGAAAAGAGCAAAAGAGATGTGGTAATGACTATAGACAAGAAGAGAATTAAGAGACTTTCGTCAAGGAAAAAAATATTTTTTAATTAATTTCATGGGATTGATTTGTTTTTGGAAAAAATAATAAATTTCACTTGTTGACTTTTCTAAATATAAGTCAGTCACTTTTTTTTATAAGCCATAAGTTTTTTTTGAAAACTTTATAAGCCATAAGTGAGTCACATAAAATGTGTTAAAGTCTATATGCCAATTTGGATTAACAATAAAGAAAAGTTATTGGAGCTTCTCTACTAAAAAAATTAGAAAAATTCAGTAGATAAGCTCAAATAGTCACTCTTTGGTCCATACACATACAAACTATGTATAAAAGAGTATGTTAAAAGACTTAACAAGACAGAATCAAAAAAATTGTTTCATAAGAGAAAAAGAATATGGGAGTCTAGACCTGAAATTTCTTGTTGTGTTACTAGTATATAAAAAAATATCAATACAATTTTAATATCTGCTTTGTAGCATTGGATATTATTTGTACTATCGACCTTTTATATATATATATATATATATATATATATATATGGTTGGATCTAACGGTCGTGATTTATTCTCATTTTCTCACATAAGATTATATTTCTCATAAGATACATCCTCTATATATATAACTTTTTAAAAAAAAAATATCGGAGTCTACACTTGCAATGCGTGACTCATTTTCCCGCCTATTTTGAGGGTGGAAATTATTTTACTCACTCTTCTTTGGTTTTACTAACAAAATATGTAAAGGGATGAAAGCGTGAAATAGGGACTCTGTTGAAATTACCTAAAAAGTGTTAAAGTGACATAAAGACAATGAGATATGAATAGCTTAATATCCTCATTCAGTTAAAAACAAATGGAAATTTAACGAGTGTGAATAAAAAAAGATTTCTTTTTATGACTATGAATAAAAAGAGATTCTGTATATATGATCTCGTAGTTTATTCCTCTACCAATTCAAGTATACGTTTCTTAATTTGTACCATTAATTGTTAGCCACATTAGTTATATAACTTATATTCTTAAACATATAGTCAAAGCAACCAACAATGACAGCCACTAAATTATTAAAAATATTTTCCTATTTCCAGACCCAAAAAAAAATTAACATTTATTTCATTTTTTAGTAACATTTTGAATTTTTTTTAAACATTAAACAAATCACCTTAAGAAATAATTGCATTGAATGTTATGATGAGTGGATTGCTCACATTCCAAAATTTGGATCAGGCGTTTGAAAAACTCAACAAAACCGCCAAATTACCTGAACAAAGAGACCTGCATGAGAGTGGCCGGCCACCACATCTCCGCCGGATCCACCACGTACTTCCTCATTATCCCCGCCCATCCATACCCCAATACCTGCCAATTTAACCCCAAACATACAATCAAGACTATATTCACGGAAAACACACTGAGTTCAACAGAAATTCAAATATCGATTCAGATTACTAAGTCGGTTACATACATTGATCGCGCGCCGAAATTCAAATACAATTTCATATTGCTAATTAGATAATCAACGAAATTAAGCATAAGCAATTACCTGCGTTGTGATAATGAGAAGCCAGCTTGCTAAGAACGTGATCCTCCTTCCATAAAAGGCACGGATGATATCCACAATACTCAACGCATACGCAGCGCCGTTACCAAACGCGGAACCCGCATTGGCGAAAATCGAGATCAACACATGCTCCTTCACGTTGAACGGACCAGGATTCAGTGAAAACTCCTTACCAAACAACCGAAACCGCCTCGTCGGAAGCACTCGCGCCATGAACCGCCCGATCGGAAGCGTCGCCACCTGAACCGAGATCATCGTCACCGTCAGCGGCTGCTTCCGGTAACTGAAGAACGTGTTCATGAACGACAGCAACACCACTGATATAATCCCCAGAAACCACATCCGGAACGTCCATACCGGGAGGCTCGGATCGTCGTCGTTCGGAACCGCCAGCCGAACCTCCTCGATCGGCGAAACCTCCAACTCCTCCGCCGCCGCGGTGTACTTTTCTGTTATTCTCTTCTCTTCGTCCTCCATGGAGGCCATGCCGAATCGAGAACTGTAACAGAATCAGTTACGCGAGAGTGAGTGTGAGTGAGAGAGTGTGTGGATTGTTACGTTACGTTACGCTCTCAATTGTATTTCAACGCTGATTCTTTTCGCTTTTTGGACTCTTGTGATTTGCAATTTATAGTAAATGTTATTAATTGTTATTTATTACATTATACGAGATTCCAATACTGTGAATAATATGAATCTGAACCTTTATTCAGTGTATATTCACTATTCAGTCAATTTCAAAAAAAAAAAAAAAAAAAAAACTATTCAGTCATAGGTGTAATTTTTATGTGTAACCAATTGTTTTCCTTTAATATTAGTATTCACCCACTAGAAAAGTCTAATTAGATAAGAATTTATTCTATCAAAAAAAAAAGATAAGATTTTATTCTTGGAAGCCCGTAATGGTTTTACATAAATCAAAGTTGTGATAACATTTCAATAAATCATCAAAGTTGTGATAACATTTCAATAAATAAAAAGATAAGAATATATAAAAATTGAAGAAACTAAATAATGAAATCAAAAGGTGTAACAATTAAATGTCAAAAGCCACAACATTAAAATTTGAAAAATGGGATATTAAGATTTGAAAAAAGAAAATATATATAACCTTTCTTAAAAAAAAATTGATCGAATTTTATTATTGTTTGCATCTCATTTTTTAAATGAACAATATCTCTAATTTCTTGCTAGCTTGACTAACTGAATAAAAAGGCCACTAACTTCTATTTGAGTTATCTAATCATATCTACCATCCTCTTCTTGAAATCAAAAAGCATATATCTATCAACATCTATCAACAGAACCCGGTAGATAGATAGTTGAGCTTTTTAAATATTTAATATAAGTTTTGACATATAAAATTAGTTGATCACACTCACTTGGGTTGGTTTTGACTTGTGTAGAGCTCTCTCTAATAGAATTCACTGTGTGAACGTTACCATAACCTCAACTGCAACCGCCACCAACCACCACCCTTCGACGGATTCTAATAGCCGTCAGGTGAGGCTGCCAAAAAAACTGTCAAAAAGTGTGCTTGTCCTGTCATGCAAGTCCTCCACCGCCACAAGTGGTGTTTGCTACGTTTACGTGCTCGGCACCTATCATTTGTCTGAGGTATTTGTGTTTGGGAAAATAACTTAATTACATGCTTATATTAATCATAAACATAAACACTTATTCTACGCTATTTTAATAATTTATTTCAATAAAGTTAAAATAAGTTATAAATAAGCATAAACTCTTTTTCATAAGTTATTCAAATAAGTTCAAAACAGCTTATACTTAGACAATAAGCTCTGCTATTTACTTGTTCTTCCGGCGAGTGTTTTGTCAATTCTTTTCCATGTGTGGAGTCTAAAAGTTGAGGACTAATTTATGGTTCCCTCATTGTCAATTTGTCAATAAAAGATAATTAGTTTTCTTTTTCCTAATATGATTTTTCTACATTCTTCTCAAAAGCATTTGTTATTTTACTATCCATTGGCAGAATAATATAGATGGTGAATTGGTGATAGAATTAGAACTTGACATTTATGCTGAACTTGAATATGTTGCAGAAATCACAGAGAGAAGCTAAAGCTATAATCAGTTTTCTAAAACCAGAGGTGATGTTCTCTTTTGAACTACTCAGTAGCACTTTCATTGCTGGATGTTTTGATTTCATGTCGTGCCTTTCTTTGTAAAAAATTTATTGGTCAACATGGCTGGCCTTCTATTGCTACAGGTTGTCTTCTTAGAATGTTGTAGCAAGAGATTTCTTCCCCGCAATAATCTTAAGGTTCCTGTCTACTCTTGAACTTCATATTATTATGATTATTATTATAAGCAGTAAATTAAACAAATTAGTCTCTGAAAGTTTATGTCACTAATGATTTGGTCCTTAGAAGAAAAGAAGAAGTTAAAAAAGGTAAATTATGTGGTACCCACAAAATATTTTGGGTATGGTACCCGCGTTGAGTAATTTAATAGATGATTATTATATTTTTTTAGGTAAATTTTACATTTTCGCATTTCATTTTACTATTCAATTAATTTCATCTCATAAAATTTGTTTTTTTAATGAAAAATGGTTTAGTTGCAGAGATGAACAATGATGGTTGAGATGCGCTCAAAATGACTATGATTGACGGATGAACAAAGCCTAAAATGAAACATTGCATCATGTCTCTAAAAATGAAACATTGCATCAGTACGATAAAATAAGACTTAATCCAGTTTTTGGTCCCTATCCTTTGTCATAAATATGGCTTTAGTCCCTCGCCGGACTAAAGGTGGGGATTGGTCCCCAGTTTTTTGCAAAATGATTGGGTTTGGTCCCTCCGGCCGTTTGGGTCAACGTCGGAGCTCCGGGAAGCTCATGTGGCATTGCCATGTCATTTAATGAGCTTATGTGGCTTTTCTTTTTTATTTAAATTCTAAAAAAATATAATTAAAACCCTTAAATCCCCTTCTTCCTAATTAATCCTTCACCTAATTAAATCATTCATTTAATTAAAGTAAAACAAAAATCAATTAACACAAAACAAAAAAAAGAACTACATGATTTTATGCAATTACCCTCTGATTTTCTGCAATTACCAAGATTAACTGATACAGGTCCTATCAAAACTACATGATTCTTAACTAGGTCTGGTTCTTTCTCTACTTTGGTTTTTAAAACCACATTGTCAATTTCAGATTTAGGCTTTCGACTCCATGCCTTACTACCATTAACTGTAGCTGCTGCCGTTTGATCATGATGGGTTCCATATTGTTTATTGACATCATTTTTTGAAATTGGAGTGGGCAGGTTTTTATGCAAACCATTGGCCACATAAAAAAGGGAAATGAAGGTGAATAGAAACCCAGAAAAAACCTTTCCTCCTTCCTCCTCCATTACCAAAAACAAAAATCCACAAT
Source organism: Lotus japonicus (assembly GCF_012489685.1). NCBI lineage: Eukaryota > Viridiplantae > Streptophyta > Magnoliopsida > Fabales > Fabaceae > Lotus > Lotus japonicus. The sequence continues at coordinate 90,792,496 of NC_080041.1, read as the reverse complement.
ATCCAAACCCAAAACCACAACCTGAAGAAGAGAAAAACACAGATCAATGAAAATAAAACTCAATCTTTAACCCCATTACCCATCTGAAACCACGACTCCAACCCAACCCGCATAGTTTCGCTGCTTGGGGAAGAAGAGATAGGGAATTCGCGATTACTTCAATGATGGCTTGGTGGAGGTAGGTCGCGGTGGCTATTAACAGTGCAGAAGCAGATCTACAACGTGAAACCCAGATTTATACCGTGAAGGAGAGGGAAACAACCAAACAAGAACCAAACCCATCTCCGACCCAGAACCACCACCCATCGCCGCGAGTCGCCGCTCCATGAACCCAGAATTGCGAGCTCGTCTCTTTCTTCCTCTCGATCCCATACACTCTGTTCTACCATCTCTTTTTCTGCCCTATCCCTTTGTCTGCTTGACTGGTGGTGGTGCGGTAGAGAGAGGACAAGAAGATGATGAAGAAGACGGGAGTGGTAAGGGTGGGTTGATGATGATGAAAGATGTGTGGATGAAGATGATGATGAAGAAGATGTTATGTGGATGAAGATCCAGAAAATGAAGAATGATTTTTTTTTAATTAAATGAAGGATTTAATTAAGGGCTTAATTATATTTTTTAGAATTTTAATGGAAAAAAATTTCCACTAAAGCTCATTAATTGACGTGGCAATGCCACATTAGCTGCCGGAGCTTCGGCGTTGACCCAAACGGCCGGAGGGACTAAATCCAATCATTTTGCCAAAAACTGGGATCAATCCCCACCTTTACTCCGGCGAGGGACTAAAGCCATATTTATAACAAAGATTAGGGACCAAAAACTGGATTAAGCCATAAAATAACATCAAAATTATAACTTATACATGCTTCTTTATTATTGAATTATCTCATTGTAGGTACCATAATGTCTTAATTTGAGTTAAGGTACGATAGCAAACATAAAAAAACCTTCATAATGTTAAATTCTGTCATGTTATTACCTGAGCGTTTTCCTCTTGTAACAAAAAAAAATTGTTCATCCCTGAGTTCTCATATGTTAACGAAAGTTAATGGATATTTCACCCAAAATTTGGTCTGTTCTGTACTAGGGCAAGCTTACGTAAGAGAAAGACAAAAAGTAAACCCTAGCAGAGCACTAAAATAGCAAAACTACCATAAAAGGAATATTCTCATTAATGCTGAAAAAGTTGGTTTCGTACAAGTGGATGACCTCCCCTTTTATAGAGGGGGTGGTCATGATATGGATCTTTCCTATATTTGGGCCTGACAATTAGGGCCCAAATCCCCGTACATATAAGACAAATCCAAAGGAATCTTCCAGCTGGCTTTGTGGGTCCATCACCTAAGGGAGGGTAATGAAGCTCGTCATGTTGCCTTTCCCGCCTTGGCTATCGTCATTGGTTTATTGTTCATTTTGGGCGGGACATAATCTTCCTTATGTCCCGCCCAGTCCACATGCCCCCAAGACATGAGACTCGAGTAATTGAGTCGAAATGTCTTTATCGTTACCCAGTAGTTCGCCTCTATTGTTTATTCATTCATCGCCATTTTTCTTTCGTTGTTACATCGCCATTTTCACACTTCTCCACCTTTGTTGTCGTTTCAAAGATATGTCGCCTTCAGTTTAACCGTCAACCACGTCTTTTCAACTGACGCACGTATCCTTATTTTCCGGGATTTCGTCATCATTTGTTATAAATGCAATCTTCGGTTGTGTGTCTCGAGGAGTACGTCTTTTCGCTTCCCACCTTTTCGAATTTCAAATCCCAAAATCCCACGATCTTCCCCCATTCGTTCTCTCTCCTCCTTTCTCTCTATTAAAACCCCTTTTCACTTTACATTTTTCACTTTCTTAAAACTTTTGCCCTGAACCTTTTCACCGCAGCTTTCATTCTCTTCTTTGAACTCCGGTGAACCCTTTCTTCCTCCGGCCGTCGTCATTGCGCGGTGCTCCCCTATCGCCGACGTTCTCCTTTCTCAAATCCATAGTTCTTCCCCTGGTTAGTTTTTCTCTTTCCTGAGATTCTTTGTTTACTTCTTTTCTCTGACTGTTCATCTTCTTTCTTCTTGACTCTGTTCATCTTCTTTTTTCTTGACTCTGTTCATCTGCTTTTTTCTTTTTATGAAACTGCCTCGCATGTCTTTACCAAACGCCAGCCTTTCTTCCCTAGAATTTTCTTCGCCCTCTACGGAGGAGGAAGTTGTCGCCCCCTCTATCATTGAAATTCATTCCTCGCCCTCTACCCATGATGATTCCGGTCCCGCCGGCTCTGTAGACTCAATTCTCTCCTCTAATGGAGATTTGTCTTCACCTGAATGGCGCTCTGACGTGCATTTAGTTGAAGATAAATGTCTGTTGCATTCTATCTGGGGCAGCATTGGGAGCATTAATTCGCTTCGAATATCTGCTCAAGGGTTTACGAAGATAAATCCCGCCACCTCGAATAATGAAGATCATCTCTTGAATGTCCTCCCATGTGGCGAAGATGACTGTGTTCTGTTGCGTAAAGAACCAGCCGATGAATCGCCCGATTTCTTCTTTGTTTATGGCTATTTCTTCTTAGACTTGAACATCAAACTTCCTTTCTCGCCGTTTATATGTCACGTTCTTTCTTTTCTGAATGTGGCGCCCTGCCAACTCCAGCCCAACGCCTGGGGTTTTCTCCGCTGCTTTGAAATTCTTTGTGAACACTTGAGTTTCACTCCAACCTATCCTTTGTTCTTCCTGTTCTATAAATCAGTCACCACTAAACCTACTTCTGTGAAATGGGTTCCACTATTAGCCCGTAAGAACATGAGTCGGTTCACCGCCCTTAAAAGTCATTACAAAGTATGGCAGAAGAAATACTTTAAAGTTATGGAGTCGCCCGAAATAAAAAACCTGTTCCGAGATTCCGACAATAACCCCCTCTTCCCTTTTTACTGGACAAAGAACCCTCGCCGAAAAATATCCGTTTCATACGACGCCTTGGATGAATCTGAACAAGGCGTCGCCGATTACCTCCGCACACTACTAGTATTTTCTGGTCACGACTTGATTGAGGCGTCGAAATCCGGCACTTTAAATCAATTTTTTAGTAAGTTTATAATCTTTGTACGTAACTTCTTTTTCTTTTTGTTCATGTATCTCGTCTAATTGGTGTTTTCCATACAGCTACGATGGGAAAAGGCAAGGTTGACGCGAACCCACTCAAGATGAAGGAGTACCTCGCCCAGTCTGCTGCGGCGGCGAAGAAGAGGGCCGCCGAAACTGAGCAGAAGAAGAAGAATGAAGGTACCTCGGGTTCTGACAACGTCAGGGACCCTAAACGTCAAAAAACTTCAGCTGCTGCTGGTGGTAAGCCTCTCCACCAATCGACTCTTGATTCAAAAAGCCGTCCATTTGAGAAAAAGAAGGGACATGACAATGTCCCGCCCCCTCAACAAGATTCAAGCACGCTGATCAACCGCCCATCAACTCCATTTGGCCAGGCTGGCCCTAGTTCAGCCATTGGTGGCGAAGCTCCTCCCCCCTTGCTGAATTTGTCGGATCCTCACTTCAATGGGCTGGAATTCATGACCCGTACTTTTGACAACAAGATCCACAAGGATGTTTCGGGTCAAGGTCCCCCCAACATTGCTTCTTTGGCGATCCATCACGCGCTTTCTGCCGCCAGCACTGTGGCGGGAATGGCTCAGTGTGTGAAAGAGTTGATCTCAGCCAAGAACCGTTTTGAGAAGAAGGCAGCTGATTACAAGACAGCCTATGAGCAGGCTAAAACTGATGCTGAGACTGCCAACAACAAGCTGAAATCTGCTGAGGAGAAGTGTGCTAAGTTAACTGAAGACTTGGCTGCTTCGGACCTGCTTCTTCAAAAGACAAAGTCTCTTAAAGAAGCCATAAATGACAAGCACACTGCCATTCAAGCCAAATATCAAAAGTTGGAGAAGAAACATGATCGCCTGAATGCTTCCATCCTAGGGCGTGCTTCTCTCCAATATGCTCAAGGCTTTCTGGCGGCCAAAGAGCAGATCAGTGTAGTTGAGCCGGGCTTTGATCTTTCCCGCATTGGGTGGCTGAAGGAGATCAAGGATGGTCAAGTAGTTGGTGATGATGACATTAGCCTCGACCTCCTTCCCCAATTCAATGATGAGAGTGAGCCTGAAGAAGATGGCGAGGATGGGAATGAGCAGCACAGGAATGAGGATCAAGGGAAGGAAGATCCTCAAGCTGGGACAAGCCAGGGCAACAACGCCAACAACGAGAACCTGGCTTGAATTTGTTTTTATTTTATGTTGAAATTTTTCTTTGGGCATTGCCCTCTTTTATTTTCGTTCCAAATTATGTATGGGCATCGCCCCCCTTTTCTCTACTTTAAATGGATATCATCTCAAGTTCATTCGTTGTTTTAGTTGTTTCCAACTTTCGTTGTTATATATCTTAGCCGATTTTTCAACGAGGCTTGGTTTCTAGTGGCCACTAGAATTGCCAAGGCTTTTAACTTTTGAAGGCGATACTTTCTTATTCCGAAAGGTTTACTCGCGGTATTGCATACCTTGATACGATTTGTATTGCATGAACTCGTAATAAAAATTCAAAAAACATAGATTCTGTTGAAATGATCTTTTCATTAATTTTCTTTCGTATGGGAACAATTGTCCCTTCATATCCCCACAGACGGCGCCAATGTTCTGTACTAGGGCAAGCTTACGTAAGAGAAAGACAAAAAGTAAACCCTAGCAGAGCACTAAAATAGCAAAACTACCATAAAAGGAATATTCTCATTAATGCTGAAAAAGTTGGTTTCGTACAAGTGGATGACCTCCCCTTTTATAGAGGGGGTGGTCATGATATGGATCTTTCCTATATTTGGGCCTGACAATTAGGGCCCAAATCCCCGTACATATAAGACAAATCCAAAGGAATCTTCCAGCTGGCTTTGTGGGTCCATCACCTAAGGGAGGGTAATGAAGCTCGTCATGTTGCCTTTCCCGCCTTGGCTATCGTCATTGGTTTATTGTTCATTTTGGGCGGGACATAATCTTCCTTATGTCCCGCCCAGTCCATGGTCCATACATCCGGTTTCACTTTCTCCCCCGCTATTCCCATCCACCCCTCTCCCTTCTCCCCCCGCCCTTCCCTTTAATGTGTTTGATAAAATGCTTGAAGGAGAATTGCTTTGGTTGTGGTGACCGTTGATAATAGCTACTTTTTATCGAGCTAAGTGGCAGCTATTGTTCCTTTGGCCAAATTCGTTCCTAACAGTGTAATTGGCGGCCAAGTTAATTTTTGAATGTGTAAATTGCTATTCACCAGTCAAGTAAGTCTCTATAGCTAGATCACGTGTAGGACTAACTAGGCCGACATTTGACACAATCAAGGACTTCGACGACACATGATCTTTCTGAAACAAATTTAGTAATTCACTCTTTAATTTTGGTAATACATTGGCTGATTTACCTCGATAGTATGAAGACTTATAGCTTGCAACGTATGAGTAGTTATTTTTGACTTTGTATTGGCTACTTATTTTTGTTGTTTAATGTTATATATATACATTCAACCTTAGCATAAAGTAGTTTATTAATTTCATCATTACTTTGATTCTTATTGAGTTATCTATTCTGTTCGCATGTTATTTAACTTCTGCTTCTTCTAGGTACCCACTGAAAATAGTTTGATTGGAAAATTGAAGAAACAAGGTACACCGTTGAGAGCACTTTACTCCTGGAGAATGGCCAAGGCATGTTTCTATTTTTGCAATAATATTTATCATCGATCTTTTCCCACCCCTTCAAGTGCTCAGAAACAACTATGGTGATCTTCGTAAAATCATTAAAAAGGTAAACTTCACAACCTTCATACACAAGTGATAAGTGTTGGTAATTCGTAATCTCCATGCACTAGTAATAAGTGTGAATTAATCGTCTGAGTTAGTAAGTTTTTGTCTATATCCTAACTTGGTTTTGCTTCTTTAAATTGAATGATAGTGACTAGTGACAATAATTATCATTAAATTGGTTCATAAGCTTTATGCATTAGTGGTAAGTGTGAATTAATCGTTTAAGCTAAGTTCTTGTCTATATCCTAACTTGTGTTTGCTTTTTTTAGCTGAAAGACGGTGACTTGCTAAATCATCAGGTTAATATATACTGTGAGGAGTTCCCAACTGTAATGGAGACGGGTGCATGAACGAGATCAGTAAGTTTTTTTAATTAAACTTGCACTTTCATTTCTTGTATTAATTTGTTCTTTAGAGAATGTTTCAGTTAAAGGGTATGATGTCATCCAATTGATAGCATTGAATTGTTGACCTTACTGATGAGATTCTTCTTAGCTAGGATTGACTAATGTACTAGAATTCTGGTAATTTAAATGAAATAGTTTCATTATAGGGTTTTATCAATAAGTTATATATCCTAGTCCCTAACCGAATGGATGCTGGGGCCAGTGACAATTAAAAGTATGTGGCTATTTGAACCTCTAAGTTGAAAGTTCGATATAAAAGAGAGGAGTCGCACTAGTCTACACCCGAATTAGAATTGTAAGAACAATTTAATACAAATATATAGATATATATAAGCCCCTAGCATCATGAGGAATGAAAAGAGTTCTCCAAAAACACTGATATATTATCATTTATCTATGATTGTGGCTACGTAGTTCCTACTAGCCTCCTCTTTGTCTAAAATTTGTCTACAATACAGTTCGTGTCTACATATAATGCATGACTTGACTTATATTGTGTTAATGTAGGTACATGTCCTCCTTGTTATTAAAGCATGCAAGTAAGAGCAGATCTGTTGTTGCTGTTGTTGGAAGGGGACACCTAAAAGGAATAAAGAAGTACTGGAAGCAACCAGTGGTACGGTGAATATTTAATTCTGTTATACAATTGCAGTGGTGCATTTGTACATTTCAATATGGATATAGTGGAATTTAGAAGTAATTTTGGCACAAATTGCATTATTCTGCTCCTCCCATTTACCAATTATGACAAGAACATGATCATTTTAATTTAAATTCATTGCAATTGTTGGTTCCTACAGCCACTGCAGTGAAGTTTTGCACCTCTGAAAATTCAATTTTGGAAGCTATTTTCACTTGTGGAAGTGAAATTCTTTTGTGTTCTAGAAGTTCAAGAACTATAACAAATATACTTCCGGATATGAACTTTTAGAACAAAAAAAATTCAATTATGAAACTAGAAGTGAATATAGCTTCCGAAAGTTGAACTTCTTAGAATGCAAGATTTGAAACCAATGACAGCAGTAAATTCAAATTTGACCATTTTCTCATATTTTGCAAAAAGATCATAGTGTATTATTTTGTTGTTATTTATTGTCAGATTTTCTTACCTCAGTTTTCTTAAATGTTCAGGCCAAGGATCTCATGACAGTTCCAACTTCCAAACCAGGCCGAGCAACTAGATTATGGAATATGCTAACCAATACTCGAATGTTTCGTTTGTTACAAACTTTTAAGAAGTGAATTTATGAAATACGTGAGTGAGAAAAAGGATAGATTATGGATATGGATTATGGCATTTTGGGACGGAAAGTTGAATGACTTTTTTCTTGTGAACTTCATCCCTGTTATTGAAACTGGATATGCAATCTAATTGAAAATGAAAAGTCATCTATTTGGGCCAAGAAATTATTTATAGGATGGTGCTTATTATATTTTGTTTTAATTCATTCCTTCCATTTAGGGATTAGCTCTGACGCAGCTAACTCCATGAGTTCCAGGCGTTCATCTTCAATAAGTTCAATTGATTCTTTGGCCATTTTACAGGCAATAGCTCTCTCGTCCGCAACTTTGATCCTAGCTGCCTCTTTAACCCTGCATATATAGCTCTTCCTTCCGTCTCAGTTTCTCAACCTACAAGAACAAGTAACGAATAGCATAAGCATCACTTATTTTTACATGACAGATTGGAGTAAATTGGTAGAACAATCTTACATACTCTGATTGATTCCTTCATTAAATTTTTCTCCCGCCGCTCAAGTTCTCGCAATAACATTTCCTCTTCCTTCTGCCTCTCCATCTCTTTCTTCATTTGCTCTACTCTCTTGATGTATAGAAGAATTTAAGCTAAAGAATATAGATAAACATCAAAGGGGGGAAATAGAGACTGGCCCAAGCCTTTTGCCTTAGAATATCCTGTTTTTCAAGCTCTTTTCTAATTCTTTTTCTCTTGTGCTTCAAGTTCCCCTTGCATTCTAATTCTACCCCTTCATTCTGTGAGCCACTCACACTACCAGAAATTAGTTGTTTAGCAACGGATTTAGCGACCGAAATATTTCAGTCACAAATAGCGACCAATTTTGCGACAGAATCCATGATATTATTGTCATACTCCAAGTTCGACTTATTAGCGATTGATTTAGCGACGGAATTATTAGCGACCGAAATTTCCGTCGCTAAAAAGTAGAATAAAAATAACAAGGCAAAGTAGCGACCGTATTAGCGACGGATTATTTAGCGATCGATATATACTTCGCTATTAGGGACCGCAATACTAGAATCTTCCATTGACAATAACGTTGTGAATACCTACCAAGACAAGTATTTACTCATATTCAATTGTATGTGGCGCTTTCAAGATTTACAAGCAAACAAGGGTTGAAGATTCTTGCACTTGATGATGAAGGAAAGGCATGTTCAACAACAACGAATGTAGTATACAAAATGTTTTTAGTAGGATTTGATTTAATTATTTTAAATGTTTTTATTACATACATGTTTAGTAGGGTTTCAAGGTTTCATAGTTTCAAGGTTTCAGAGTTTCAAGGTTCAAGTAAAAATGAATGGTTTATCTCCTCTAATATTTTGTTTTATTATTTTAAAACATCACTGTTAATATGAAAAATGCAAAATAATGTTGTTGGATTGTTTCGCCCTTGATTTCGTGGATCTCGCGCTTCGGTTCATGTATTTAGCACTACCTACTTGCTAGTAATAGGGTTGAGATAATCACATTGGCTTTATGTCTCTTGATATAGTTAAGTTTAGTAGTATGTTGGAAGTATTTTGCTTCAATGAATTTTAATTCACCATACCATACACCTCATTCTAAACAGGGATTTTTAAGGTTTTAGGGTTTCATGGTTTCAGAATTCAGGGTTTTAGAGTTTCAGGGTTTCAAGTTAAAATGAATGATTTGTCTACTCTAATATTTTTTTTATTGTTTTAAAACATCACTGTTAATCTGAAAAATGCAAAATAATGTTGTTGGATTGTTTTGCCCTTGATTTCGTGGATCTGGCATTTTGGTTCATGTATTTAGCACTACCTACTTGCTAGTGATAGGGTTGAGATAATGATATGAGCTTTATGTCTCTTGATATAGTTAAGTTTAGTAGCATGTTGGGCGTAATTTGCTTCAATGAATTTTAATTCATCATGCCATGCACCTCATTATGAATAGGGTTTTCGGGGTTTCAAGGTTTGGGGGTTTCAGAGTTTCTGGGTTTCAACGTTTCAGAGTTTCAGAATTCAGGGTTTCAAAGTTTTAAACCATCACGCCATGCACCTCATTCTGAATAGGGGTTTTCAGGGTTTCAATGTTTGGGGGTTTCAGAGTTTCTGGGTTTCAACGTTTCAAGGTTTCAGAATTCAAGGTTTCAAAGTTTCAGTGTTTCAGGTTTCAAAGTTTCAAGGTTTCAGAGTTTCAGAGTTCTAGAATTCAGAGTTTCAGGGTTTCAACGTTTCAGGATTTTAGAGTTTCAGGGTTTCAGAATTCAGGGTTTCAGGGTTAAGTGTTTAAACTTTAAACATTTTAGGGTTTTAGAGTTTCAAGGTGCAGTGTTTCAAGGTGGTGTTATTTGCCTTCTAAATTACAAAGGGATGGAGATAGACCATTATGAATTAACCAAAATATTAATGATGATAATATTGCGTCTGCATGCAAGTGGGATTGTAGGTTGTGCGCTTTTTAAAAATTCAAAATTTCTGACTATGTTTTTTATTTTTATATATTCAAATTTAATTATTTAAAAATTTAAGTATCAGTTATTAGAAAATAATGAGATTATAATATGAAATTGTGTTGCATACCACAACTCTAAAAACTTAATAAAATTGCAATGTTTAAAGCCATTAACTAATTAAAAAAGAAAATTATAAGACAATAGTGAAAGAAATAGTGACTCTTCTTCTATTTAATATATTTCTTATATTTATAAAAAAATTATAATTTATAAAGATCTTACAATAAAAAAATACAATTTAAAACAAATATGTGCATTTGAGTTTATATGTAAAGGAGACTTGGTCCCCGTAGGATAGCTCAAGTTGTAAGAATTAGGGACATATAAGTTGGATAGGGGAAGGTCCAAGAATCGATTTCTGACGAGTGCAATTTATCTTTCCGATGTACAAAAAAAAAGTGAAGGAGACTTGAGTTTTACATTAAATACATTAAACTATAAAATAATAAATATTTATTTTCATTTGACAAGTATTAAATATTTATTTAAAATTATTTAAGTTTTGCATTTTAACAAATATTAAAAATTAAAATTATTTTGAAATTGAAAAATGCTGCTACAAGGTATTTAATATTAACTATAACATATATGTGCATTATTGAAAAAAAATATGTTTTTTTATCTATGATATATTAATAAAATTACTCAAGGAAGCATAATAGAGAAAATAATAATGATCAAAGTTGAATAAATGTTTGATGTGAGAGGCCTGGTCTATCCACTTAACGTGATCGTAGAGCCTCAAGGAATTAGTCTCATGACTATCGGCTGTGAGAAAATACTCTCAAACCTAATAAGTTGAAAAAAAATTAAATTTACAAGATAATATGTTGGGTTTTTTTTTTGTAAAAATTTTATTTAAGTTATCACTTATTATAATTCAAAAATTTAAAATTAATTTATTCTTCTTGGTCTTGATTTATCATACCAAATGGCTTTTCCAGGTAAAAAAATATAAAAAATGATATTAAAACTTATTTCAAGACATTAAACACTTACTACAACATTTTTTTAGTAATTTAAATATTTCAAATTAACTTAATAATTTTTCATATTATTAAATAAATAAAAAATTTAATTGTTAAAACTATTTTATGCTAATAATTAAATTTGAGTAATATTAATTATTTATACAAAATGAACTATAATAATATTTATTGAAATGTCTTGGCATAAATTTTTTATATTTATAGTGAAAAATATTTTAATTTTAATTATTTAACTATAATAATTTTTATATAATGTTAAACAATATTTTAAGTAAGCTCGTGCATCGCACGGGTATGATATCTAGTTAAATAATGTACTATAAAGTTATGTTTGACCTAAAAATTAAAATCGTACTGATACTGCTGTTTCTATATATTGATTTCACGGGAGATATGTTGCAAGTTGCCACCATTATATTTCGTGCGAGGTTAATTTATGGTTGACTTTGTTTTAGGGTTACAAATTCATGGTTGACTATATCCTTTTTTACTGAAACTTGGTTTCATTCAAATCAAGAAGAAAACATAGAGGCTAAAACATCACCTGGATGACAGAGGTAATCTCATAAGGCTAAAACATCATCTTGACTTTATCCTGTACTAACCTGTATTTTTTTTAACTGTTCACGTATGTTAAACCGTCTTTATTTATAAAGGTGTAAAATAAATTATTTAAAGTATTAATCTCAGCGCTAGTTTAGAATAAAAACAAGGGTCAACATTTGGAACATGTTTTCCTGACGTCAATGGATGATGGATCCCTCCTCCACTATAAAATAAACAAAACAATACCAACTGTATCAAAATTATGGATTATAACTTATAATATAATCCATTGACTTTGAAACAAACCCTCCGTCCTCGAAGGATAGATCAAGTGGTAAGAGCTGAAAGACATATGAGTTAGGGAGGGGATGGTCAAAGGATCAATTCTTGGAGGGTACAATTTATCTTTCCGATGTACTAAAAAAAACCACATTTCGATACCCAGTTATGGCTTTGACAACAACAATTAGGGAGGCTTCGTGCTTGAGGTGGGCAATGGAACTAGCTACTCAACTTGGGTTCAGGAGAGTGTAATTTGAAACTGATAATTTACAACCATATCATCAAGCTTGGACGAGGAGAAGGGGTCTGTTGAGATTTGACTCATTATATTTTGGGCTAAAATCTTTAGTTTATTAGGATTTGATTTAATGTAGATTGTAAAAGGTTTTAAGGGATTGTTATAGGATTTATTAGGATTTTATTGTAAAATAGAGATCAATAGAATCCACTATAAATAGGATAACAATGTAACCCTAAAAGTTGTACTTGGTACCACATGCTTCATGCCACAAGTAATACTAAGGAGCATTTGGCCGAACTGCGTGACCAAAGATGTTGTGTGCTTTATCTGTGATTTCTCGCTCTACTACTTCGTGCAATCGAGGTGCTTGAATCCCCTACAAGTGGTATCAGAGCCGATTGTTTTTCTTTATTTTCCATTTTAGATGATTGTTTTTCCTTTATGCATCTTTTTTATTATGTTAACTTATCTTATATGGCTCGGAATGCTTATTCTCTATCGGATGTTGTTTGGTTGGAAGAAGGTCCTCTGGGTTTGCTGAATTTTCTTCATCATGATGTAATGGCTTCTATGCCAACTTAAGTCTTTCAATGAATTATGTTTAGTTAAAAAAAACATTAAATCGAAGTGATGTTCATCATCGATCGTTAGCACTAATACAAACAAATTTTAGCACTCACTTAGAAAAAGTGAATGGAAGTCTTCCTATTGATTGGGATGAAAGTCAATTCTCATTGCACTCAACTAACATTCAAACACACACTAAGAGATGCAGGATAAATTTTAGTGGAAGAATTGACAAACCAAAGCTATAGAATTACATACAACAAACATACAAGATGATATATATGTATAAACATATACTCACTTTACCCTCTTTTGAATTTGGACTTGGGCGGGTTTGAAGGTACGATGAAGGTTGGGGCCAGGGCAATGTTCCTTAAGTGTGTATTTTTGTTTCCTTTTTTACTCTTTCAATATGCTAAGAAGCAGAAGCTATCTTGAGCGCCTTTTGCTTCTAGTCTTGGAGACCTTTGATTTGGTTGATTCATGAGGCGGTTTCCAGATTATATCCTCCAGATTGCCACAAAAGTTCTTGTAAAACTGCAACATTAAGGAGTTTATCTTTCGTCGTGAACTTAAATCAAGCAAATGAAACAGCAGAAGCGAGGTTTTCAAAGACTTACCTTGAGGTATTCACCTGCATCTCCAGCTGCTTTCTGAATGTCCACCATGTAAAATGTGGGAGCCACTTCAAAAATCTTCGAGTAGTAAAAAAAGAGAATCATTTTGTTAGCCAAAATTTTAAGGGGCTGCGAAAAATTTGGTAAAGGGATAGAAACTAACTTCAAGCATAACCGAGAAATGAGAAGTTTTTTTCGCTGAAAGACCCTCTACCCTCATCTGAAAAATCATTAAAAACCAGTTCAGATGATTAATAACATCAGATGCTATAGTTGAAAACTGAGTGAGTACCTAACTGGCCAAAATAATGGTGCAAAAGAAATGAGAGCAGTAAAAGAAAGCAATGAAAATAACAAATAAGGGGGAGGTGCAAAGTGATATATCAATAGGTATGCATATTACAGGCTATCCACCTTGTAGTTGCGAATATGCGTCTTAAATCCCATTGATTGTGCCACAACTTCCATACTAGACAAAACCACCTTTGCTGGCTTTTGAGTGATAAAGCGGGTTTGGTACTTCATAGAGTCCTGTAAGTATATTTGACATAAATGTGATATCATACCCCTAAATATGGATACCTTTAAATGACAGAATATTGGGGATTAGGATCCTCTCATATGAAGTTTCTCTCATGTATTCTCATGTTAAAATTGTGTCTATCTCTCTCTTCATATTTATGTATTAAATAGGTATAGGCGGTACCCTTAAATGTTTATGAAGAGAGAGATAGACACAAAATTTCAAAATGAGAGGATCATGATCCGAATTCGGAGGTCCAAGAATATGTTTAACTTCACAGCATGCTTGTAACATGTTAAGGAGTACATCAATAGTTTTGGAAAAGTTCCTTCGGGAGTTGGGATATTATGTGGGCTGTTACTTGATCATTGAGCCTCTCACCGAACACGATAACATGAATAATACCTGTCCACGGTCAAAGATTGCTGCAAGGTTTAAGCCTTGAGATAGAATTATCAAGTCAAATGCATTTAGCATTAAAGGACCCATGTCCTCATGATCACACTGTTGATTAGCCCTCTGTTCCTGCAGTGACAAAATAATCAGCATGTCAGCAAAAATAGGAAGATAATTATTATGGGGAGAAAAGCTTGCCTCCTTAATTGAAATGAAGGGAGAGAAATGTGAAAGTGACAAAAGTGGTACTTTTTGCAACTTACAAAACAGTCAGTTTCCTTAACTTTACTATCCCATTTCTTCTTATTGATGTTTCTTCATTATGCTAGAAGTTTGATGATGCTTTGCCAGCAATGGAATGGTTTTCCAGGAATAAGATAACTCGAAATATGTTTTACTAATTATTGTTTACAATTCTTTGATATGCCTCTTAATGAAATAGAATTGCAGAGAGGCTAGACAAAGCACTCATTACATATGATTCTAATTCTAATAAAGGACAAGAACCAAGAGTGCTCCTGTTGGCGAGGTACTGATACCTCTAGGGAAAAGTGCTCCTCTGACTTAGGTTCCCGATATAAAGAAAATATCAATTTCAAATAATCCACAACAGCAACTCAAATATTTACTTTACACTAATGGTCTATAGACTCAGCATATCCAAACATCCTACTAAGATAATCTTATTATAAGCTGGAATAAGATAGTTCAAAATAGAATAAAGCTTGTGTGTTTATGTATAGACTAAACTGACCTCGGCATCATCAAAAACAGCATTTACATCATCCAGATTTACATCCTCATACTCGAGAAGACTGACAGGAACATAGCCTCTCTGAAACCATTCATCATTTCGTATTTGTTCAATGGTTATACGCTGCAAATGGACAAGTGCACCAATATTAGTAATAAGATTAAATGCATTAGAAAGCCAATATTAGAATATTACACATTGGCATGACACGTAAAGAAAAACAATGTTCAGTACAGATAATGGAAGAAATCCTAAACTTCATACATGAATAGACCTTGTTCATTCACACGTGTGGTGTCAGTAAGTACTGAAAAAATGATCATGAACTATTGGGCGAAACACCACGTTAAGAGATAAATAAGTTCCAGGCCAATAAAATAAGTGTAATCAGAAACATCAACATTTTATAAATAACTCGGGCATAGCCTTTCCACATAAAAGAAGTCCTATGTTATTTTATTCAGAGCATTGCATATTAATCTTGTCAGAAATTTAAAATCATTCATGAGCCTTCAATAAAACTTTCAGCATTTAAGGAAGTTGGCATTTGCCAATCCCACTCTTCATAATTAAATTAAATTCAGCACAAAGTAAAGTGGGTTATGCATAGTCTATACTTCAAGCCCAAAGTAGTCTTCTATGAGGGGACATGTTATGGACTAAATTGTCTAACCACTTTTGTATGAAATAAAAATTTTAACAGCATGTCATCCGTTTTACTGTATCAATAAATTAATCTCAACTCTTGATAAAGATTAGCATTGCATATCAACAATTTGAGATCAATCATTACAATGAACATTATGCATGTCTTAACACTGAAATAAACTAAAATTAATGGAGAAAAATAATCAAAACATAACATTCCACAACTGAATATTAGGTCCTTGCAATATTAATACAACTTTTTTTACCATTTTCATTCACTTTTAAAGGGAAAAAGCTGTACTGTTCACAGTAAAGCGTGGTTGCATGGGAACCACATATCATTCTCTTAGACTATGTCTGAATATCTAATGGTGAGTGGAATGGAAGGGAAATGAATGAAAAATCAAGAACTTCAAATACGTGCATTTGTATGATCCCATACCCTCAAGTTCCATTTCATTCCATCCGATTTTAATAATATAAAACAATAGAACTTAGGTATTTTAAATATGTGCATTTGTATCAGAACATGAACCATATTGAAGAGCTGACTCATTTTCTGTTTCTGTGGTCGCACAAGATTAAATTTAAAATTGACAGTCAATGGCTGTGCCCTACAACTCTTGTTGCGAAAAGCCAATACTTACAGTTTCAGGATTTGGGTCCAAAATTTTATGTATCAATGTTTTTGCACCCACGGGAAACCCAGGAGGGCATGAATACTCTGCTTTCTCAATCTGCAAGAGAAACAAGGAAACCCAAAGAAAATTCATCATTATAAATAACAATCTGAATTTGATGTGGATAAAAACATTATTGATTAGCAAGCATGGCTAGTGAAGTATTTCTTGAGTCTTTGGGCAAAGACTAAAAGTTTTAACTACAAGAACTTGTGGCTGATCTGAACTGCAGCCAGCACATATTAAGAGATGTAAGAGAGAAGAGACTATAGTCCGTCCTCTTACCAAAAAATTGAGGGTCAATTCGCAGCTTTGATCACTCTTCAACCACATAAATAACTTTACGACTCATTATCATGTTAAATTGCTAATAAGAAATATTTGATGTATTTTCACATATACAAATATTTTGATCTGCAATCCAATCTATCCTACAGTAAAATACGCATTTGACATGTTTAAATTCATGCCTTACTGTATAAGGAGGTTAGATCGAGCTCATCAAAGGGAAGATATCCAACCAATAGGACATAGAGGATAACCCCACAGGACCAAACATCTGCAACAGCACCATTGTAACCCTTGTGACTGAGTACCTAAGGCCACAAAGTCGAATTCAAAACACACAAGGCCGCAAAAGAGTAGTTAGCATCTGCATTTGAAATAAACTCAAACTTAACTAAACAAGAAGAAGTCACCCTTATATCTACCTCAGGAGCTACATAGTTTGGAGTCCCACAAGTTGTCCGAAGGATACTCACTCCCTATCAAAATACTCAACAAGTAAGAAGCCCTTTGGTATCACTTCATCTACATAAAAAATTGAAGTCATGTACAAAAGCTATCCGGTAACAATCTCACCTGTTCAGGCAATGCGCTCAATCCAAAATCGGAAATCTTTATATTTCCAAGTGAATCAAGTAAAAGATTTTCCGGCTGCATAAAAAAATAAAAAAAATAAATTAGAAGAAATCATGATAAGGACAAGTGACCAATTTTCCAGATCCCATCCATCCAATGCAAACCTTCAAATCTCTATGATAAACTCCCTTACTGTGGCAATAATCTACACCATCAATCAACTGCTGGAAATATCTTCTAGACTCAGCTTCACTAAGACGCCCATGACGTATCTGCACAATCATACCATTCACCATCAACATCACCAAAATCTAATTGACAACAGTTAATGGTCAAAGCTACATATAAACAAAAAAGGTCCATCTTGAGCTACTTACAATTTTATCAAACAATTCACCACCAGTAATGAACTCCAATATGATATAAATTTTCGTTCGGCTCGCAAGAACCTGAAGAAAATAAAACATTACAACAGAATGAAGTGCTTGCAATCAAAATGATAATTAACTATAATCATCACATACCTCATAGAGACGAACAACATAAGGATGTCTAACTAGCTTCATAATGGAAATCTCCCTTTTGATCTGCATAACAAATTGAGAAAGAAAAAAAAAAAAAAAAACCAACTACAATTATACATAACACAACACAGTGATTCATGTTTAAGGTTTATGTTTCACTACCTGGTCGACCATGTTGTGCTTGATGATGGTGTTGCGATCAAGCACCTTCATGGCGACACTCTCGCCAGTTTCAGTGTTCTGAGCGAACTTCACCTTCGCGAAGGTTCCTTCCCCAATGGTTCTCCCAATTTCGTACTTGCCCACTTTCCTCAGCACCATCGTTCTTCTCTCTTTCTCTATCTCTCACTCTTCCACCATTCCCTTGCAAACCCAGAAGCATAACACGAATCAAGCTTCACTGACAAGTTTCAAGTGTGATTTGTTGTTGACTTGTTTTGGTTTTTGGTATGAAATGGATGCTGGGAATTGGAAAAACTGAAAGAACAACTTTACCTTTGAAATTGATGTAAAGCTAAAAATAAAATGATATAAAAACCAAAAGTGGATGGGAAGGGAAGTGGATTAGTAGGTCATAAAGCAAGTAGAATATTAAGATACTAAACCTAGGTTAGCTACTTTACTAGGCATGGTTAGCATAAGTATAATGATAGCTCAAGTACGAAGAATTATGAGACATGTGGGTTGGGGTGAGAGAGGTCATGAATCCATATCTAGATGGTGCAATTTATGCACACAAAAAAATGTTTGTGTTTACACTCCAATGTCACGTTGACCTAGTAGAGAAATGAAGAAATAAGTGTAAAATATGGGATATGATAGATGATGTGATTGGAAAAAAATAAAAATAAAATATAAGAATGACTAAAAATGATATGAAAGAAAAAAAAAAAAGTGGTGTGAATGAATCAAAACTCTTTAACATAATTCATCATAATTGGGATGACTGCTTCAATAGATTAGTAGCTAATTAGCAATTAGTGAAAAATATTTTGTTGTCTATTTGTTACTGAATATCAAAGTGATTTTTGTACCTGATAATTAGTGTAAGCGTATAAAAGTAAAAAAATTTCATCCAACAAAACTAATGTTTTAGAGCATCTCCAATGATAGTATCTAATGTTAAATATATACTTATATGAGTATCTATTACCATTGGAGTACATATTCAATTTCAACATGACAAAAATGAGTATGTGAGAATAGATACTCTATACTAGACTTGAAAAGTGAGCTTGTATTTATTACAAGCACTTATAATTAATTAAAATGGAGATAAATAATAAAATATACAAATGTGATGTTGATGGTGGGATCCATTATTGAAACTTTTAAGAGTTGTTGGGTTGGAGTAAAAAATTAGTAAAGTGATGTAGATGATGTGGCATTATGAATAATTGTAAAAAATGAAGTGTTGATATTTTAGTGAGTACTCTCTCCGTTCCAGAAAGTATCTAGTTTAAGGCTGTGGCACAATGATTAAGAAATTAATTATTGATAATATAATTTGACTAGATTGTCCTTATTTAATTTTACTAGTATGATGTGAAACTATTAAATTATAGTTAGATAGAGAGTTTGTAATTAATAGAGAAGATTTGTGGTTGGTTAATATGAAAGGTGATAAGTGAGAGAAAATGTATTAAATGAGGGTATATGTGAAAAAAATTAGCAAAAAATGCATTGATTTTCTAAAATAACAAACATTTTGGAATATTAAAAGAAGGATAAAAACAACAAATTTTCTGAAAAACGGAGAGAGTATGATGGATGTAGATGCTCTTACTTTCATGTTTTGACTTTAAAAACAATGTTTTTCCATTGAAATTTTATTGGAATATGTGATGATGGGGTTCGGACGTGTATGCAAAAATCCTCTAAATTTATTATTGATAGTATTTTAGTGTATTTGGAATGTTTTCATATTATGATAATATTTGTTTTTTTTTTTAACCACAATGGATGACACAAGTGGTGAATGTACAGTTTTTCAAGAGATTTTGTCTATGCTTCTGACCCGGGGCCCGAGTTCGATTCCCTCTGAGATCCAAAATAATACTTTTGTGGTTATGAACATTACTACCGTATCCTAAGTCAGATTAGTCACGTGAGACTCATTTCCCCGTGGAGGCGTGGAAACCGGTTGCAAGGAAAAGAAAAAAAAAATATTTGTTTTTTGTTTTTTTTTTTTTTGATAAGCAAAGATTTATTAAGGGGTACAAGGGGTACCACAAGCCCAAGGATACAAAAGATAGAAAAGATAGATCAAAGTGATTTAAACTATGTATTTCAATGCTCAAAATTAGATTTATTCATCTTCATATAGTTTTTCAAAATAAATGAGACAAAAGATCATTGATTTTCAAAAGAAAATTAATCTAGACAAGAAGAAGAATGAGGACCTAATGGAAGATTAATAACCTCTCTTTACCTTCTACGAAAAAGAACACAAAGAGAACAAAAGAATAAAAAAAAATGATTGTTTTTGAATATGCTATTAGCCAATTGAAAAAGAGTATCTATTATATGATCTTTTTTCTTTTTTCAATTTTCTCTCATTTATGTTCTTTCTCAAGATGTTTTTTTCTTCTGGGCTAATGGATGAGCTTATTAGTTTTGGGCATAGCCGCATAGATGAGAAGGAATAGTATCTAAGGAGAAAAAAAAGATGGAAAACGTTTTTGTTGATCGAACCTTGAAGGAAATGGATGGATTCTTTGGACATGAAGGAAATTTCAACTCATTCCGCTTAATTCAATTTTAACCTCTCATTTCATTAACAATTACAAAACTGAAATGCTATTTTACATGTTGTGAGGCTATATTTTATCTTCGTTAATCATTGAATATATAAAAATATGCTTTTTATGTTGCATATACAAACTACAGATTAAAAGAATAAAAGTTTAAATAGGAGCTACAAAGATAAAATTGTATTTTCAAAGTTAAATTAAATATCGACAAGGTCATGAATTCATACAAGCTACTTGAATTTGCTGGTTGTGGAGTATAGAACCTTTTGGTCTCAATTTCGGTCATGTTGCCGTAGAACAACAACTAATAGAGTGGATGACTTTATGGTTAATTTATGTTTTCATATTCTTTTTAGTGTTAATTAAAATATTTTCACAGATATGACTAATTTACCGTTCCATTATTCTCGATTTGTAAGAGTTTAGAATCGAACCTCTAACCAGTGACGGATCCAGAAAATTTATATTGTGGGGCAAATCTAGACATGCATATAAAAAAAATTAATAATGATATACTAACAATGTAATATTTTTACATAGTCATCCAATCAAAATCAATTATTTTATCACATCATAAATAAGTTAAAATAAGTTTAAATGTTTTCCGATGTATCAAAAAATAAATAAGTTAAAATAAGTGGAGAAGTGTTTTCTTTACATTAGAAAAATAAGTTACAGTCCTCTAAGGTTTAATCCCTGAACCTTACCCTTCCCAACTTATATGTCCTCTAACTCTGATCATGAGTTATCATTCGGAAGTGATTAAATAAATGTATAATTTTTTTGCATTATATGTGCAGATAAATAAAATCCAATGAATTTTTCTATTTAAAAAAATTTAGTTACAATTTATCTTCCTATTTGGCCTCAGATTCTACTCTTGTCAATAATCTACTCTTGTTGAATATTGTAGACGTACAACTAATGCAACACATATATGTATATATCATCAAAAGAAAAACAGGTGGGGGCAAAGTTTATATATAATTCGAAGAAAAACTAAGGATGGTCAAGTATATATACATTTAGAATAAAAATTACGTGGGGGCATTTGACCCCATACTCCCTCACGTAGATCCGTCCCTGTCTCTAACCACTTGTTCAAGATAGGAAGCGGTTAACCACCACACGAACCCAATTGATTAAAAATAAAATCTAACAACTGAGTAAAAATACCATATTTCTATTGAATATACAACATATGAAAGAACAAAATTTAAATAGAAACTTCAATAACAAAGAGTCGTACTTTCAAAGTTAAAAACGCAACATAAAAAAAACTATGCAGTTATTTCAGTGATAGTAGCTCCAATTCGATCAGGCAAGATCACACATATGATAATAATGGAAGCGTTGGTCACAAGATTCATGCAATTATCACCACTCGCGCCCCCAGTGGACGACGGAGATACCAAGGTATTTGAATTCTCCCAACGGATAACTAACACTAGTTTCCAGTACCGGTGACGGTGAAGGCGGCAACATTGGAATTATGTCAGTTAGTTGATTGTCTTTTGCATTCTTCTTCTTCTTCTTCTTGCTTCTTCTTCTTTTTTTCTTCATGTCGTCACTTTGAACTTCCTCGGTTCTCCTCCAATCATCTAGTGAAAGCAGCTCGTTTTCATCTACGGGTAACTTCCAAAGCACATCGTCGTTTTCATCTTCCAGTAACTCATATATCATGCTCTTGAGCATCATATCTAATTCAGACCAAGAAAAATCATCTGATGAAACAACACCATGTGAGGTTTTGACATTGGAAATTGACGCCATTAGGATTTGGGAGAAGTTGAAATGTTGAATTAATGGAAAGAGAAAATGTTTGTGAGTGAAGGAAGGCCAAGGACTAGCTATATTTATAATCAATTGGCTTAATCTTATTTAATTAAAGTTTGTTTAGATTTAAAAAATTGACTCTCAATATGACACTAACTAACTACTTGAATCCGTTCGAAATTAGTTTTGTCATCATGATATGATATGCAAAATCTAAAGAGTCACATGTATAAATATTCGCATCGTAAAAATAAAAATAGATTATTAACTAGATTAATAAATAATAATAGATTATTAACTAGATTAGAAAATATTACGAAGATTGTAAGTAATCTAACACTTGTATAACTATAATGTAACAAAAAAAAATCTACACTTATATAATTATTTTTTCCCGATTGAAATTAAGAGTTGGCGTTAAATAACTGAATTGCCTTGATTTACTTGATAATTGAAATCTTTTCATGATAAGATTCCCGAGATATTCTCATCTGAACTAAATTAACTGATAAAAGTGATAAAACTGTAGATATAATTTTACTTTTTTTAGTTATGATGTGGGGTTAGATTATGATATATAGTAAGTAAACATCTATATATATATATAAAGCTCACTTGAGCTATAAGTATTAAATGCATTGCCCAATTAAGTTGAACAAATTAAATTCTATTTTCTATTCAACTTGCCAATTTTTTTTAATTTTAGACTTTACACATGCCAAAGTAAAGTAACTTTTAACTAGAGATTATTTAGCTACCTACATTAAATAATAAAAATATAAACTAAAATTTGAAAATTTTTTACATTACTCATTTATTATTTATTTATTTTAGGAAAAAAATCATCAACAACAAAAAAACTACAATAAAACATGTGAAAGTACTATATATTAAATTGTAAAATAAAAAATACGTTAAATGATTAAGATAAAATAGTCTTTAAATAAAATGTGTCGCTATATGAGTATAATATATGTGCATTTGTTGAAAAAATTATTTAAATATAAAAAGTGGGAGGCAGGATGTCTTATGGGTTATGTGTAGCATAGTGTAATTACCTACATGAGGGGTTGTTCTCATGATTTATTTTTTTCAATAAAGTTTTGTTTCAAAAAAATATTGATCTATTGTATATTAGTAGAAATGACTTGAGAAAGAATAACAGAGCAAAATAACTATGATCAAATTTGAATAAATTTAAATTTACTAAATAATTTTTTACACTAGTAAAATCATTTCTTATATAATTTTAAAATTTTAAATTACTTTATTAATGATATAAAGTATAAAAAAATTAAATTCTATTTTCTATTCAACTTGCCAATTTTTTAAATTTTTGACTTTACACATGCCAAAGTAAAGTAAATTTTAACTAGAGACTATTTAGCTACCTACATTAAAAAATAAAATTATAAACTAAAATTTGAAATTTTTTTAAATTACTCATTTATTATTTATTTATTTTTGGAAAAAAAATCATCAATAACAAAAAAACTACAATAAAACATGTGAAAGTACTATATATTAAATTGTAAAATAAAAAATACGTTAAATGATTAAGATAAAATAGTCTTTAAATAAAATGTGTTGCTATATGAGTATAATATATGGCATTTGTTGAAAAAATTATTTAAATATAAAAAGTGGGAGGCAGGATGTCTTATGGGTTATGTGTAGCATAGTGTAATTACCTACATGAGGGGTTGTTCTCATGATTTATTTTTTTCAATAAAGTTTTGTTTCAAAAAAATATTGATCTATTGTATATTAGTAGAAATGACTTGAGAAAGAATAACAGAGCAAAATAACTATGATCAAATTTGAATAAATTTAAATTTACTAAATAAAGTTTTACACTAATAAAATCATTTCTTATATAATTTTAAAATTTTAAATTATTTTATTAATGATATAAAGTATAAAAAAATTAAATTCTGTTTTCTATTCAACTTGCCAATTTTTTTAATTTTTGACTTTACACATGCCAAAGTAAAGTAACTTTTAACTAGAGACTATTTAGCTACCTACATTAAATAATAAAATTATAAACTAAAATTTGAAATTTTTTTAAATTACTCATTTATTATTTATTTATTTTAGGAAAAAAATCATCAATAACAAAAAAAACTACAATAAAACATGTGAAAGTACTATATATTAAATTGTAAAATAAAAAATACGTTAAATGATTAAGACAAAATAGTCTTTAAATAAAATGTGTCGCTATATGAGTATAATATATGACATTTGTTGAAAAAATTATTTAAATATAAAAAGTTGGAGGCAGGATGTCTTATGGGTTATGTGTAGCATAGTGTAATTACCTACATGAGGGGTTGTTCTCATGATTTATTTTTTTCAATAAATTTTTGTTTCAAAAAAAATTGATCTATTGTATATTAGTAGACATGACTTGAGAAAGAATAACAGAGCAAAATAACTATGATCAAATTTGAATAAATTTAAATTTAATAAATAATTTTTTACACTAATAAAATCATTTCTTATATAATTTTAAATTTTTAAATTACTTTATTAATGATATAAAGTATAAAAAAATGTTATTATAACCTATTTATGATATTAAAAACTTACTAATTGATTTAAAAATGATTTTAGATATTATTAAAAAAAATAAAATAGTAAAATTATTTCAGTGCTAATTATCAAATATCAATTATTAAATTTGAGTAATAAAAAACTATTTAGATCTAGAGAACTCTAATTATGTTCAATAAAATGTCTCACTTCCATTATTATTTAACTTATTATATTTTATAATTAAAAATATTTTAATATTTATTAAGGCTATAATAAATATATATAATTTTGAAAAATATTGTAAATTAACCCGTGCAACGCACGGGTATTATTTCTAGTATATGAGTATATGACTTATGAGTTTTAC
The DNA here is from genome assembly GCF_012489685.1 of Lotus japonicus. Taxonomy (NCBI): domain Eukaryota; kingdom Viridiplantae; phylum Streptophyta; class Magnoliopsida; order Fabales; family Fabaceae; genus Lotus; species Lotus japonicus. The sequence goes on along the minus strand of NC_080041.1, from coordinate 90,767,460 downwards.
TCCTGTGGTAATCCGCTAATCAGCATGGTCCAAAGAGTAATCCAAGGAGTGCAAAGTTTTTAAATTATCAATTAAATTAATTTCTTTAAAAATATGGAGGTTTTGCTGATCGAAACTTGGAGGAAATGGAGGAGGGAGGGGAGGTGAACTAACCTCGAAGGACAAGAAGGAAATTTCAACTCATTCCCCTTAATCTATATATATATGTAAAGCTCACTTGAGCTATAAGTATTAAATACATTAAACAATGAAGTTAAACAAATTAAATTTCTATTTAACATTTAAAATAATGTAACTTTTGAAACATGTCAATCTTTTTATTTTTTGACTTTACACATGCCAATATAATGTAACCTTTGAATTAAATTATGTAATAATTTTTTATTAAATAAATTAAATATAAAGATTAATTTAGCTAACTATACTAAATAATAAAATTATAAACTAAATTTTGAATTTTATTTTACATTACTCATTTATTATTTCTTTATTTCAAGGAAAAAATCATCAACTATAAAAAAACTACATTAAATCATATGGCAGTACTATATATTAAATAGTAAAAATATAAAATATATTAAATAATAAAAAACTCCAGTTTTTATTAATTGTATTAACTATTAATTATAAATTTCAGTTACTTATAAAAAAATATTTATAAGTATTAATTAAAAAATGTTAGAATATAAATTATCAATCATAAATTGAAGGGGAGAAAGTTAAAATAAAACTAAGTAATATCTTGATACACAAAAAAATATTGAGAATTAAAATTAATTATAATAAAATAATATTTATTAAAAAATAATTAATAAAATGTTGTCTTTAAATAAAAAAGTGGTGCTCTATAGGTATTTACCATTAACTATAATATGTGTGTATTCGTTGAAAAAAATCTTTAAATATAATATTTGATCTATTATATATTAGTAGAAATTACTTGAAAAAGAATAACGGAGTAAAATAACTATGACCAAATTTGAATAAGTTTAAATTTAGTAAATAATTCTTTACACTAATAAAATCATTTCTTATTATAATTTTAAAAGTTAAAATTAATTTATTGTGGATATAATGTGTAAAAAATATGTCATTATAACTTATTTAAGATATTAAAATTTATTACTTGATTTCATATATTTCAAATTCACATAATGATTTTCTATATTTTTTCAATGAATAAAATTTTAAGTCTACTTCAGTGCTAATTATTTAATATCAATTACTACAGAGAAATGCATGCGTATTTAATAACAAAGTTGTTTGTGTTGAACATATATGAGACTATTGCTTAGTTTGTGTGTTTGGTGGGTCAAGGTGAAGTGGAATGATTGTCCATATGATTTGGAACAGTTTGCTAGAGACTTTGAGTGTATCGAGTGGCCACGAAAACAAAAGATGCCACGAACAGTGTATTGGGAGCAACCGCCAGCCACTATTTTGAAGTTTAATGTGGATGAGGCGTCGAAAGGGAACCCAATTGTAAGTGGCATTAGCGGGGTTTTGTGGGATCAAGGAGGAGTTGTTAGGTTACTTTGCAAAAGGAACTAGAATGTTGTGAGCTTTAGATGAAGGTTCAAGTAGTGTTACATGCTTTGTTATTTTTCCAGCAATTTAAATTTTCAAATGTGGTGGTTGAGAGTGATTCCTCCTTAGTGGTTGGGTGAGTGTCTAGGGGAGATAGGAGGTCATGAAAAATAAAAAAATGTATTTAATCATATAGAGCATCTGATGTTTGTAATTCAGTGTGTTGGTGTGGTGCATGTATTGCTCGAGGGAAACACTGTGACAAACTTTTTGGTAAATCAAGGGTGTGGTAGAGAACAACAGATAGGGTTTGTTGTGATCCAATGTAATTATCTAAATGAGAATATTGTTCTCATTTTTATTGCGTTTCAATATTTTTTTTAAATATCAATTATTAATTTGAGTAATACTCTAATTATTTAGATCTAGAGAACTATAATTCTATTCAATGAAATGTCTCACCTCTATTATTATTTAATTTATTATATTTTATAATTAAACATATTTTATTTTTATATTTATTAAAATTATAATAATTATATATAATTTTAAAAATATTATAAATCAACCCGTGCAACGCACGGGTATTATTTCTAGTTCAATTGTAATCTCTCATTTCATCCGCAATTTACAAAACCCCTACTAAATGATATTTTACATGTTGTGAGTGTGTGACTATTTTATCATCGTTAATAATTGAAGAAAAATTGGCTTTTTATGTAGAATATATAAATTAAAGTTTAAATCGGAACTACAAAGAGAAAATTTAGTTTCAAAAAAACAAAGATAAAATTCATACAAGCTACTTGGATTTGCTAATTGGGGAGTGTAGAACCTTTTGGTCTCAATTTCGTTCATGTTACCGTAGAAGAACAACTAATTAATAGTGTGACTGAATATATAGTTAATTTATCTTTTTACATTAATGTTAATTACCATATTTTTCACCATCGAAAGTTGTAAGATTAATCTATTATTTCACTGTCAGCGCGCTAAACAATAAAAGGCATTGTAAGAGTTTGATCGAATTTTCAACCACTTACTCAATAAATATAGTGTTTAACCACGCAAACCAACTTAATTAGTTAAAAATCGTATCTAACAACTAAATAAAAATACCTTATTTCTATTGAATATGAAGAAACTTCAATAGCAAAAATTGTAATACTTTCAAAGTTAAAAACCCAACATAAAGAAAACTATATGCAGCGGTAGCTCCAATTCGATCATGCAAGATCACACGTATGATAATAATGGAAGCGTTGGTCACAAGATTCATGCAATTATCACCACTCGCGCCCCCAGTCGACGACGGGGATACCAAGGTATTTGAATGCTCCCAACGGATAACTAACACTAGTTTCCAGCACCGGTGACGGTGAAGGCGGCGACGCTGGAATGATGTGAGTTAGTTGATTGTCTTTTGCATTCTTCTACTTTTTCTTGTTTCTTCTTCTTCTTCTTTTTTTCTTCATGTCGTCACTTTGAACTTCCTCGGTTCTCCTCCAATCATCTAGTGAAAGTAGCTCGTTTTCATCTGCGGGTAACTTCCAAAACACATCGTCGTTTTCATCTTCCAGTAACTCATCTATCATGCTCTTGAGCATCATATCTAATTCAGACCAAGAAAAATCATCTGATGAAACAATACCATGTGGGGTTTTGACATTGGAGATCGACGCCATTAGGATTTGGGAGAAGTTGAAATTTTGAAGTAATGAAAAGAGAAAATGTTAGTGAGTGAAGGAAGGGCAAGACCTAGCTATATTTATAACCAATTGGGTTTATCTTATTTAATTCAAGTTTGTTTAGATTTAAAAAATTAGACTCTTAATATGACACTAACTAACTACCTTTTTTTACAGTAGGAAAACACTAACTACTTTTTTTGAAACTGAGGAAAACACTAACTACTTGATTTAGTTCGAAATTAGTTTTATGACTTTTATTATCATGATATAATATGCAAAATCTAAAAAGTCACATATATAAAATATATGCATCATAAAAATAGATTGGTAACTGGATTAATAATAATGTGATGTGCAGATTTTTTAAAGTGGGGAACCCAGTTGCAATAAAGATTTGATATTAATCTTTTTTGAACGTGATTTGATGTTAATCTTGATTTAACTCTTTATATATGAAAATGAAATATGATAATTTGAAATGATGAGTGATAGATGATTTTACTTTTTTAGTTATGACGTGGGATTGGAATTATGATAGTAATTATAAAGTTATCAAAAAAATCTATCTATATATGTTAGAAAAGAAGAACTTCTAGCATGACGTGTCGCTCTCACAGGCCAAGTTAGTGACGTGTCGCTCCGAGATTAATTCTCACTTAATTATTTACACGTCAGCTTTTCCACCTATTAATTCTCATTTAATAATTTACACATCAGCTTTTCCACCTTGGCCCTATTTGCCACATAAAATTTTAGATTTGATTAGTGTTCTGTACTAGGGCAAGCTTACGTAAGAGAAAGACAAAAAGTAAACCCTAGCAGAGCACTAAAATAGCAAAACTACCATAAAAGGAATATTCTCCTTAATGCTGAAAAAGTTGGTTTCGTACAAGTGGATGACCTCCCCTTTTATAGAGGGGGTGGTCATGATATGGATCTTTCCTATATTTGGGCCTGACAATTAGGGCCCAAATCCCCGTACATATAAGACAAATCCAAAGGAATCTTCCAGCTGGCTTGTGGGTCCATCACCTAAGGGAGGGTAATGAAGCTCGTCATGTTGCCTTTCCCGCCTTGGCTATCGTCATTGGTTTATTGTTCATTTTGGGCGGGACATAATCTTCTTTATGTCCCGCCCAGTCCACATGCCCCCAAGACATGAGACTCGAGTAATTGAGTCGAAATGTCTTTATCGTTACCCAGTAGTTCGCCTCTATTGTTTATTCATTCATCGCCATTTTTCTTTCGTTGTTACATCGCCATTTTCACGCTTCTCCACCTTTGTTGTCGTTTCAAAGATATGTCGCCTTCAGTTATAACCGTCAACCACGTCTTTTCAACTGACGCACGTATCCTTATTTTCCGGGATTTCGTCATCATTTGTTATAAATGCAATCTTCAGTTGTGCGTCTCGAGGAGTACGTCTTTTCGCTTCCCACCTTTTCGAATTTCAAATCCCAAAATCCCACGATCTTCCCCCATTCGTTCTCTCTCCTCCTTTCTCTCTATAAAAACCCCTTTTCACTTTACATTTTTCACTTTCTTAAAACTTTTGCCCTGAACCTTTTCACCGCAGCTTTCATTCTCTTCTTTGAACTCCGGTGAACCCTTTCTTCCTCCGGCCGTCGTCATTGCGCGGTGCTCCCCTATCGCCGACGTTCTCCTTTCTCAAATCCACAGTTCTTCCCCTGGTTAGTTTTTCTCTTTCCTGAGATTCTTTTGTTTACTTCTTTTCTCTGACTGTTCATCTTCTTTCTTCTTGACTCTGTTCATCTTCTTTTTACTTTTAGTTTGTTCTTCTTTTTTCTTTTTATGAAACTGCCTCGCATGTCTTTACCAAACGCCAGCCTTTCTTCCCTAGAACTTTCTTCGCCCTCTACGGAGGAGGAAGTTGTCACCCCCTCTATCATTGAAATTCATTCCTCGCCCTCTACCCATGATGATTCCGGTCCCGCCGGCTCTGTAGACTCAATTCTCTCCTCTAATGGAGATTTGTCTTCACCTGAATGGCGCTCTGACGTGCATTTAGTTGAAGATAAATGTCTGTTGCATTCTATCTGGGGCAGCATTGGGAGCATTAATTCGCTTCGAATATCTGCTCAAGGGTTTACGAAGATAAATCCCGCCACCTCGAATAATGAAGATCATCTCTTGAATGTCCTCCCATGTGGCGAAGATGACTGTGTTCTGTTGCGTAAAGAACCAGCCGATGAATCGCCCGATTTCTTCTTTGTTTATGGCTATTTCTTCTTAGACTTGAACATCAAACTTCCTTTCTCGCCGTTTATATGTCACGTTCTTTCTTTTCTGAATGTGGCGCCCTGCCAACTCCAGCCCAACGCCTGGGGTTTTCTCCGCTGCTTTGAAATTCTGTGTGAACACTTGAGTTTCACTCCGACCTATCCTTTGTTCTTCCTGTTCTATAAATCAGTCACCACTAAACCTACTTCTGTGAAATGGGTTCCACTATTAGCCCGTAAGAACATGAGTCGGTTCACCGCCCTTAAAAGTCATTACAAAGTATGGCAGAAGAAATACTTTAAAGTTATGGAGTCGCCCGAAATAAAAAACCTGTTCCGGGATTCCGACAATAACCCCCTCTTCCCTTTTTACTGGACAAAGAACCCTCGCCGAAAAATATCCGTTTCATACGACGCCTTGGATGAATCTGAACAAGGCGTCGCCGATTACCTCCGCACACTACCAGTATTTTCTGGTCACGACTTGATTGAGGCGTCGAAATCCGGCACTTTAAATCAATTTTTTAGTAAGTTTATAATCTTTGTACGTAACTTCTTTTTCTTTTTGTTCATGTATCTCGTCTAATTGGTGTTTTCCATACAGCTACGATGGGAAAAGGCAAGGTTGACGCGAACCCACTCAAGATGAAGGAGTACCTCGCCCAGTCTGCTGCGGCGGCGAAGAAGAGGGCCGCCGAAACTGAGCAGAAGAAGAAGAATGAAGGTACCTCGGGTTCTGACAACGTCAGGGACCCTAAACGTCAAAAAACTTCAGGTGCTGCTGGTGGTAAGCCTCTCCACCAATCGACTCTTGATTCAAAAAGCCGTCCATCTGAGAAAAAGAAGGGACATGACAATGTCCCGCCCCCTCAACAAGATTCAAGCACGCTGATCAACCGCCCATCAACTCCATTTGGCCAGGCTGGCCCTAGTTCAGCCATTGGTGGCGAAGCTCCTCCCCCCTTGCTGAATTTGTCGGATCCTCACTTCAATGGGCTGGAATTCATGACCCGTACTTTTGACAACAAGATCCACAAGGATGTTTCGGGTCAAGGTCCCCCCAACATTGCTTCTTTGGCGATCCATCACGCGCTTTCTGCCGCCAGCACTGTGGCGGGAATGGCTCAGTGTGTGAAAGAGTTGATCTCAGCCAAGAACCGTTTTGAGAAGAAGGCAGCTGATTACAAGACAGCCTATGAGCAGGCTAAAACTGATGCTGAGACTGCCAACAACAAGCTGAAATCTGCTGAGGAGAAGTGTGCTAAGTTAACTGAAGACTTGGCTGCTTCGGACCTGCTTCTTCAAAAGACAAAGTCTCTTAAAGAAGCCATAAATGACAAGCACACTGCCATTCAAGCCAAATATCAAAAGTTGGAGAAGAAACATGATCGCCTGAATGCTTCCATCCTAGGGCGTGCTTCTCTCCAATATGCTCAAGGCTTTCTGGCGGCCAAAGAGCAGATCAGTGTAGTTGAGCCGGGCTTTGATCTTTCCCGCATTGGGTGGCTGAAGGAGATCAAGGATGGTCAAGTAGTTGGTGATGATGACATTAGCCTCGACCTCCTTCCCCAATTCAATGATGAGAGTGAGCCTGAAGAAGATGGCGAGGATGGGAATGAGCAGCACAGGAATGAGGATCAAGGGAAGGAAGATCCTCAAGCTGGGACAAGCCAGGGCAACAACGCCAACAACGAGAACCTGGCTTGAATTTGTTTTTATTTTATGAAGTTGAAATTTTTCTTTGGGCATTGCCCTGTTTTATTTTCGTTCCAAATTATGTATGGGCATCGCCCCCTTTTCTCTACTTTAAATGGATATCATCTTAAGTTCATTCGTTGTTTTAGTTGTTTCCAACTTTCGTTGTTATATACCTTAGCCGATTTTTCGACGAGGCTTGGTTTCTAGTGGCCACTAGAATTGCCAAGGCTTTTAACTTTTGAAGGCGATACTTTCTTATTCCGAAAGGTTTACTCGCGGTATTGCATACCTTGATACGATTTGCATTGCATGAACTCGTAATAAAAATTCAAAAAACATATACGATTCTGTTGAAATGATCTTTTCATTAATTTTCTTTCGTATGGGAACAATTGTCCCTTCATTACAATTGTCGCCTCATTAAAAACCTTTCCAAAGAAAGGGAAAAAGAGTGCGACTTCATTTACATTTGTTGTTTCTACTAACTAAAATACTGCTTTAGATGAGAGGCGTTCCATGTTCGTGGAACCTTTTGACCGCTTAGTTGTTCCAACTTATAAGCTCCTCCTCCAACATCGCCAATAATCCTGTAAGGCCCGCCCCAGTTGGGTGAGAGTTTGTTGTGTTTATCGGGTATTGTATTTTTTCGGAGCACTAAGTCTCCTACCCTCATTTTTCTTGGCACCACTTTTGTTGAGAACTTTCTTGCCACCTTCACTTTTCCCGCCTCATTTCTTATGTGGGCCTCTCGTTGTTCCTCGGGCAGCATGATTAGATTTGCTATTAAGTTTTCTCCGTTGTCATTTTCATTAAACCGAGCCACTCGCCAATTTTGGTTTTCAATTTCCACTGGGAGCATGGCGTCAGTTCCATAAGTTAGACGATACGGGGTTTCCTTTGTGCTTGACTGCTCCGTGGTGTTGTATGCCCAAAGAACGCCTGGTAGTTCCTCCGCCCAAAGCCCTTTTGCTTCATCCAGTTTCTTCTTTAAACCCTTCAGGATAACTTTGTTAGCCGATTCAGCCTGCCCATTGGTCTGTGGATGTTCTACAGAGGCAAATCGCATCTCGATTCCCATTTCTGTACAAAATTCTCGGGTAACACTACTTGTGAATTGTGTTCCGTTATCCATTACTAATGCCCTGGGGACCCCAAATCTACAAACAATCCTTCGCCACAGGAAGTTCCTGACCTTGGCGGCCGTGATAGTTGCCACTGCCTCAGCTTCTATCCACTTAGTGAAGTAATCAACCGCCACGATGATGTACTTCATTTGTGCCTTCGCCACAGGGAATGGTCCTAAGATATCAGTCCCCCACATGGCGAACGGCCAAGGCGCCATCATGGTTGTTAATTCTTCTGGTGGAGCCTTGTGTAGGTCAGAAAAGACTTGACATTTTTCACATTTCTTAACATACTCCAAACAATCTTTCTTCATCGTTGGCCAATAGAATCCTGCTCTTATCACCTTAACTGCCAAGGATCGCCCGCCGATATGACTAGAACACACACCTTCGTGGACTTCCGCCATTATTCCGAGGGCGTCCTTGATATCGACACATTTGAGCATAGGAGACATGATTCCTCGCCGATACAACTCACCACCCACCAGTGTGTAGAAACTGGCTTCCCTGCGTTTTGTTCTCGTGTTCAAATCATCCTCCTTTGGTGGGCTCTCTAAGAATGTCTTAATTGATTCCATCCAAGATATTTCGCCCTCACTGACTGACTTTACAGCTTTCAACTTTATTTCTACCAAATCAATGCTCGGGCGAGGCAGGGTTTCTTGAATGACTGTCTGGTAGTTGCCCAATCTCCCTGTGCTTGCCAACTTCGCCAACACATCAGCCCTCTCATTTTGTCCCCTCGGGACATGTTCTATTTTGATTTCTTTGACCTCCATCATCAATCTGCGCACCACTTCCAAATATTTGGACAGTTGCGGATCCTTCACCTGGTACTCACCTTTCACTTGTTTAACCACTAACTGCGAATCTCCTTTGATAAATAACTTCTGGACTCCCAATTCAATGGCCAACCTTAAGCCGGCAATCAGAGCCTCGTACTCAGATTGATTATTGCTCGCCTTGAACTCGAACTTGAGAGACTGTTCAATGATCATTTTATCTGGACTTTCGATTGTTATTCCCGCCCCACTTCCAGTGTTATTAGAGGATCCATCCACAGACAGGACCCATTCTCCTTGAGTCTTCTCTCCTTCAGTGGGTGTTAATTCCGCCACGAAGTCAATTAAACTCTGGACTGTGACTTGGCCCCTTGGCTCATATTGTATGTCATACTCTGATAGCTCAACTGACCAGCTAACCAATCGCCCTGATAAATCAGGCTTCTGAAGTACTTGCCTTAAGGGAACATCAGTTTTAATTTTGACTTGGAAACTTTGGAAGTAAGGTCTGAGGCGCCTTGCAGTTTTCAGAATCGCCAAAGCCGCCTTTTCAATTTTTTGGTACCGCAATTCTGCCCCCTGTAAAGTATGGCTCACGAAATATATAACTTTCTGCTTTTTTCCTTCTTCCTGGAGCAAAACCGTACTTACCGCCTTGTCAGTAACCGCCAAATAGAGCACTAATGGAACGCCTGGTGTTGGCTTGGAGAGTACCGGTAATGTGGCCAATGTTTCTTTCAATTTGGTAAAAGCTTGTTCGCATTCCTCTGTCCACTGAAACTTTGAATTCTTTCTTAAACATGTGAAGAACGGGGCCGCTTTGTCACCCGCCATTGGCAAGAAACGTGACAAGGCGGCCATTCGCCCTGTCAAACGCTGAACCTCCTTTACACTTGTTGGGCTTTTCATCTCCAAGATCGCCCTTCCCTTATCTGGGTTCACTTCTATTCCTCTTGATGTTAACATAAATCCCAAGAACTTTCCTCCCTGGATCCCAAAAGAACACTTCTCAGGATTCAACTTCATTTGATATGTTCTTAACTGATCAAACGCTTCTTTAAGGTCGCCACCATGATCACTAGCCCTGGCGGATTTTACAATCATGTCATCCACATACACCTCCATATTCCTGCCTACTTGCTTTGAAAAAATTTTGTCCATAAGCCGTTGGTACGTAGCTCCTGCATTCTTCAAACCAAAAGGCATTGTCTTGTAACAATAGTTCGCCTGATTGGTCATAAATGCTGTACTTTCCTCATCCGAGGGATGCATCATAATCTGATTATAGCCCGAATAAGCGTCCATGAGACTTAAAAGTTCATTCCCTGAAGCTCCATCCACAAGCTTATCAACATTGGGAAGTGGGTACGAATCTTTGGGACACACTTTGTTCAGGCTCGTGTAGTCCGTGCACATTCGCCATTTCCCATTGGCCTTCTTGACCATTACAACATTGGCGAGCCACGTTGGGTACTGTACCTCACGGATGAAGCGAGCCTTGATCAATTTTTCAGTCTCTAATTGTACAGCCTTATTCTTTTCTTCACTCATTCTTCGCCTTGGTTGGATGACCGGGGTCGCCCCTGGTCGTATGGCTAGTTTGTGAGTGATCACCTTGGGATCAATCCCTGGTACATCATTGATGGTCCATGCGAAGAGATCTAGATTATCACCCAGAAGGGTGATTAGTCTGTCCTCTTGTTCTGTTGTCAAACCACTGCCAATCTTTAGAAACTTGTCCTTGACTTGCACCTGCTTGGTTTCTTCCAGCGGTTGTGGGCGAAAATCATCAGCATCATCTCTTGGGTCCAAGCTAAATCCTTCTTGTGGGAAGATTTCTGTAATTCGATGGCTCTCCTTGGCGGCCTTCCGCCCATAAAGCGCCACGCTCCTCAAATAGCATTCCCTTGCTGCATTCTGGTCTACACGCAATATCCCGACCTTCCCGTTGCAGGCGGGATATTTAACAGTTAAATGAGCAGTTGAGATGACCGCGCAGACCTTGTTGAGGGTGTCTCGCCCCAAGAGTACGTTGTAATTGGCTCTACACGCCAATACTAAGTACTTTACTTGAAACTTCTTGACAAACTCTCCTTCTCCAAAGGCAGTCGGAATTTCGACGTATCCCCGCACACTGACGCGGTCCCCTGTGAATCCCACCAAAGTTCCCTTGTATGGTTTCAAATCTGATTCCTTTAGTCCCAGGCGATCAAAGGCGTCTCCATAGATGATATCCGCCGAAGATCCCTGGTCTAAGAATACTTTCTTTGTCACATAATTGTTAACCCTAATTGTTACCACAATTGGATCGTTGTCATGGGGAATTACATGCGCGAAATCCTGAGGGGTAAATATAATAGGGGAATGATTCACCCAACACTCGCCTTCGTTCGACTCCTGTACTGAGTGTACTGCCGCCACGTAGCGTTTTCTAGCCTTACTTGAAATTTCACCCCCGCCAAATCCTCCTGCAATAGATGAGCATTCCCCAACAGGATCGCCCAACTCTTCAACTATCTCTTTGCCTTTGCCTTTGTCCCCTTGAGTGATTTTAGCTACCTCCGGCGCTGCTGTGTCTTTAACAAAGTTTGCCAAATGGCCGGCTTTAATCAAGCGATCAATTTCCCGCCTTAAATTCCAGCAATTATCTGTCGTATGCCCCAACGCCTTGTGGTACTCGCACCACCTATTGGTGTCCACGTTAGCTGGCGGCCGCCGTGGGGGTGGTGGGTACTGCACAACGTTGGTCTGTCCAACCGCCCTTAAAATGGTACTTAAGGGTGCATTCAACTTAGTAAGTGGAACTGGTGCAGGCGAAGCACCAGTCTGACCAGCTGTGGCAGCAGGTGGACCTTGTGGATTTCTGTGCCATGTATTTTGAAAGCCAGGTTTAGAGTTTTGGTATGGTCCCGGTCTTGGTACACGGGGGGTCTGCGCTATCCTGGTTTCCTTCCCCGCCTTGGATTTGTCCTGTGAAACACCACCAGATTGAGACTGCTTGCGTCCTTGCTCTCTTTCTTGTTTCTTCTGATCATCTTGCTCGATTAATATGAACTCTTGAACACGAGCGCGAAGATCCAACATATCCTTCGCTGGTCGCCTTGTTAAGTCTCTATTCAAATCTCCCGCCCGAAGGCCATTTTTGAATGACGCCAAACAAACATCTGGATTTTCATCCTCCAACTGCACCGCCATCTTGCTGAAGCGTGCCATGTAGGTTTTCAATTTCTCGCCTGGTTGCTGATGTATGCTGATAAGATCAAACATTGTTGCTTTTGTGGTTTTATTGGCGGAAAACTGAGTCAGAAACTTAGTGGACAGATCAGTGAAATTATCAATGGAGAAGGGCGGTTGTCGAATGAACCACTGCATCGCCATGCCTTTGAACGTGGAAGGCAATAATCGACATTTTACCGCATCCGTTGCCCCGCCGATCACCATTTTGGTATTGAAATATCTAAGGTGCTCCATAGGATCAGACTCGCCTGAAAAGGCGTCTAATGCCATGGTTTGAAGGTGCTTTGGAATGTCCACCCTAGTGATGGCTGGAACAAAAGGTTGGAATTCAACTACATCCTCCGCCTCCAAGCGTTGTTCTTGCTTAAAATCCTGCCGCTGAGTGAGATACTCAACCTGGGCTTGCAACTGCTCGTTTTGGGACTGCACCTTCTGTAAGGTATCTAACATTTGTTGCAAAGCCGCAGGCGTGATACCTGTCACTGCCTCTTGTGCTCTCCGTGGAGCAGTGGTTTTAAAGTCTTCCAAGTTCACATATTCAGGCGGCGTTGAACGCCGCCGAACACCTGGATCTGATTTAGCGATCAGATCTGAAGGTCTTCCCGGAGCTGCATTCACCAATGACGCTGGCGACGGCGCCACTGAGTGGACCCCCTCCGAGGAAGCTTCCTGCTCCTGCTCGTCCAGTACGGGACGGTTGTTGTTTCGTCCGCCGCCGCGACCACCATGCCGACCACCACCGCGCCGGCGATGATCGCGTCGACCCATGCCGCATGAACGAGTCTCCATGGCTCGCAATTCCTCCTTTTGTCACCGGAAGAGCTGAGCCACAGACGGCGCCAATGTTCTGTACTAGGGAAAGCTTACGTAAGAGAAAGACAAAAAGTAAACCCTAGCAGAGCACTAAAATAGCAAAACTACCATAAAAGGAATATTCTCCTTAATGCTGAAAAAGTTGGTTTCGTACAAGTGGATGACCTCCCCTTTTATAGAGGGGGTGGTCATGATATGGATCTTTCCTATATTTGGGCCTGACAATTAGGGCCCAAATCCCCGTACATATAAGACAAATCCAAAGGAATCTTCCAGCTGGCTTGTGGGTCCATCACCTAAGGGAGGGTAATGAAGCTCGTCATGTTGCCTTTCCCGCCTTGGCTATCGTCATTGGTTTATTGTTCATTTTGGGCGGGACATAATCTTCTTTATGTCCCGCCCAGTCCAATTAGGATTTAGGTTGTTTATTTCTTGATTTAATCTTAATTTATTTTTAGAGCATTAATTAATTTTTATGGTATTTTTATTGAATTTTCGGATTTTTAATTAATTCAGAATTTTATGAGTTTTTATTGTGATTTGCTAGATTTTGATAGTTTTTATCTATATTTATTTAGTACCTTTTTAAATTTTAGATTTGATTAGGATTTAGGTTGTCTGTTTTTATGTATCTTTGTTAGATAGTTTCTGTTAAAAAAATCTTCCTAAAAAATATTGTTTTTTATATAGAGTATCAATATCAATCTATATTAGAAAATAAAAAGGGTTAGAAGAGCAAAAAAACCTTCATACGTTCTCTATCTCCAAAATTCTCACACAATTTTCTCTATTTCTCCCTTCTTCATCTCAACCATGGCAAACCTCATATCATATATGCTTCAAAAATAACATGGACCTTCACTTCAATTAAATTTTTCATTATAAATTTATCCCCATCACAATTGAGAATTTTTTTTTATGGTTACCGAGGGAAATCACAATTGAGATTTGAGAGTGCATGTTCTTCAAACTCAAAAACGAGTTTCTCACTTCTTGCTTCAGCCTCTTTGTTCAGGTATGTAAAAAACAATGCTTTGTGACTTTGTAGACTAAGAATTGTTATCACTCAGAAGTCAAAGGCATATCATTTTCCTCATATCTCTGGTAGTCCTTCTTCTTCAATTTTAATGACTCTTTCATGTAGTTCTAGAAGTGTCTTTTGTTCGCCAAAGCATGTTTTAACCCATTCTATGTTTCATTATTATTGTTTTGTAATGTTCATGTATTAATGTGTTTGTTGATAAAAAAAAATTAACATTGATAGATGAACATCCCATTTTTTTTTCATTGTTATGTATGTTATTTCAACATTTATCTGTTCTCACTGGTCATGAAAGGTGAATTATTTTCCATCTGTTCTCACTTTTTAAGGGGGGATTAAAAGTTTCTTTGATGTTGTAAGCTTATGAATTAGGCTAACCAGATCTTACTGCAGTGTGTTATCCAAATCTTAAGGTTAATGACCATAAGTACGTACTTTAATTTGAGGTATGTACTACTAACAAAGATTGAGATATAGGTGCATTTGAATGTATGTGAACATTTATGCAAACATAGTCTTAGTGACTAACATAAGCAAGGTGAGATCAATAAAAAAAATATTGTGCATATAAAATAAAAATCAGAAAAATTCACTAAAAATACCATAAAATTTAATTAATACTCTAGAAATAAATCAAAAATAAATTAAGATAAAATCAAGAAATAAACAATCTAAATCCTAATCAAATCTAAAATTTAAAAAGGTATTTTTTATGAGAATATAATTAACTTGAGATCAATAAAAAAAATATTGTGCATATAAAACAATAGAAAATATATATTTTTTAATTAATCGAGGTATGTGAAAAAGTAGTGTGATTCATTTCACCTTGCAATTTAGATTTTTTCATAGTTTTGGTGGGATTCTTCTACAACTGAATACCTATAGGTTAGTGTTAATTTGGAATTGCCAAATCCTATTGCTAGGTTGCATTTTTTTTTTCTGGAATGGTGAATTTTCTTTAGAATTTTATGGTCCCTTATTTGCTTAAGCTAAATCTTGAGAACATTTATTTGTTTGCATATGAACTTTTTGTTGTATATTTTATTAATATTTCAAAAGATTTAAAGTGAATTTAAATTTAGAATATTTATCTATTTATGATTGGCATCTCGTTTATGTTTACAATTAAAATATTGATTACATGGTTAATATGTTACCATTCGATATTTCCCTCTCTGTTCTTATATAAGTTTTCTTTGTGCCAAACGTTACCTTCCCTCTCATAATGTACATGGTCAAAGGTTTTCAATTCCCGTGAAAAACATACCGCCAGTCTACCAGCACCTTTCATAAGTTCTAAACCATATAGTTACATATTCCCTTAAGAGTGTTAATTAATTTTTATCGTATTTTTATTGAATTTTCGGATTTTTATTTTAATTCAGGGTTTTATGAGTTTTTATTGTGATTTGCTAGACTTTGGTAGTTTTTATCTATCTTTAATTAGTACCGTTTTAAATTTTAGATTTGATTAAGATTTAAGTTGTTTATTTCTTGATTTTAGCTTGAATCTTTTATTTTATTTTGAGAGTATTAATTAATTTTTATGGTGTCTTTATTGAATTTTAGGTCTTTATTTAATTTATGATTTTATAAGTTTTTATTGTAATTTGCTAGATTTTGAGAGTTTTTATATATCTTTAATTAGTACCTTTTTAAATTTTAGATTTGATTAGGATTTAGGTACTTTAATTCTTGATTTTTTCTTAATTTGTCATATTTTTATTTATTGTGAATTCCAGGAAAATGGAGCTGATCCAGTGCTGAGGGACCACAGAGCTACCATGGACACGCAGAGTTTTGATGGTTCCTAGGTGAATTTGGCAGAGTTTCTCATTAACTGCGGACTAGAGCTCATAGGTTACTGCATATAAGGTTTGATGTACATTTATGGAGGGTGAAAGGATATTACTCCGACAAATCAACCATTATTAATGTGAATGCAATCATTATTAATTTTAAAATCTTATTTTTAATTATAGAGATTTTTTTATGTATTTGTAACGTGAGATTTTGTTTTATATAAAAACTATCATTGTAAAATCTTCTTTTTAACTTTAGAGATTTCTTTATGTATATGTAACGTGAGATTTTGTAAAACCCCAAGGATTTCTCTATACAGTTAACTTCTTTATTTCTCTGATAAATGAGTATCCATTTAGTAAGATGATTTGCATCTAAAGCTACTCTGAAATCTAAAAGCTATTGCTGTTTGTATTTGGGTTTAATTTTCAATTTATATGTTTTAATTTTAAATTACAATAATGCTACCTACGTGAGATTTTGTTTTATATAAAAGGTATCATTATATTTTTTTTAAACAATCATTATATTCTAAACTAATTGATTGATATTATGTCAAATTTCAAATAAAATCAAATGAGATACCAACCGAATGCATTCAGTTACTCCCTTCGTCCCCTATTATAAGTCACTTTTACCTAATTCTCTAGGATTAAGAAAAGTGGTTAGAATTAGTTAGTTACAATAAATTTGTATCTTTTTTCCTAAACTGACCACATTTAAAAGTATATCAATTCAATGAATCTCATCTACCTCTCTCTCCATATTAATGTTCCACTATCTTGAAAACCCCCTTCCACCAATAAAAAATAAGTTTTGGAAGTTTTTTGAGTAGATATAAATTAAAGTGACCTCGATAATAAAGAAAAATATTGGAAAGTAGGAAAATTCTTTAAATGCTACAAGGGTAAACATGGAGAGAAAAAATTAATGTTGCATAGATATTGCAAAGTGACTTATATTTTGGGACAAAAAAAAAACTCACAAAAAGTGACTTATAATAGGGGACGGAGGGAGTATAAATGACGAGAAGAAATTTCTGTACCTAAAATTTATTTCCAAAACAAATCTATCTTGGCTAATTTGAAAATTTTAAATCTATATTGATTTCTATATTGATTTATGAAATTTATAAGATTTTGTTTCTCTGATAAATGAGAATTCATTGAGTAAGATGATTTGCATCTAAGTCTGCTCTGAAACCTAAAAGCGGTTGTTGTTTGTATTTGCGTATAATTTTCAATTGTATGTTTTAATTTTAAAGTACTATAATGCTATCTACGTGAGATTTTGTTTTATATAAAAAGTATCATTATACTTTTTTTATACAATCATTATATTCTAAACTAATTAATTGATATTATTTTAATAGAATAAATTTAATATAATTAACTTTAGTATTATTTTCAAAATTTAAAGAGTGTATATTTATATAAGTATATAACTATAATAATTTGATAGTAAGAAAAGTACGAGGAATACAAAATATTAATACATATGGACTATAAAATTATGACCTGAATTTATTAGTGCTAACAAATTAGAGTTACGAGATCTCACGGGGAGAAACATTTTACATGAAAATGAAAATTTGTACGAGTTAAAAAAAAAAATTCATTTTCTATAACTTAAGTGTATTTTTAATAATTTAAAAAATAATTATGTATTTATGTATTGTTATATATCTAAAACACAAAAACATTACCCTTTATGCAACACGAGTATACATTTTCACAAACAAAATTCAGTTATACCTCACATATGCAAAAATTAAAGTTTTTGGTTTATTAACTTCTGTGTTTTTCAAAATTTGTGCTCTTTAAATATCTACATCTTTATTATGATTATTCTTATATTCTTAACATCTTAAATATTTATAATTTAAAATATGAATCGATGTATCAAATACAATAGACATATTCCCCGTGCAACGCGCGGGTAAAAAAGCACTAGTTTTACATAATTCTCTAATCACCATGGTCCAAGAGTAATCATAGATTTAGTTAAAAAAAGCGTAATCCTAGATTTAGATTAAAACAAAAGTAATCCTAGATTTTAGATAAAATAACACAAGTTTCTAAATTATTAATTAAATTAGTTTCTTTCAAAAAAAAAATTAAGTTTACCAAGTTTTTAAGTAAGTCCTTACATTAACTTTTTGCATGAACAACTGATGTATTCATATAGGGATATGCCAGATTTTAAGATAGAATAATTTTTAACACTTCAAATTCACCACCAGTAATGAACTCCAAAATGATGTAAATTTTAGTTCGGGTTGCAAGAACCTGAAGAAAATAAAACATCCAACCAACAGAATGAAGTGCTTGTAAATAAAAATGGTAATTGACTATGATAAATCTGCTCTTTTTTAATTTTCTCTCATTTATTTTCTTTTACAAGATATTTTGTTTTTTGGGCTAATGGATGGGATTATTAGTTTTGGGCATAATTGAGAAGGAATAGTATCTAAGGAGAAAAAGGATGGATGGACTCTTTAGAGATGAAGGAACTTTTAACTCATTCCCCTTAATTAATTAATTTGAATCTCTTCTTTCATCGACAATTTACAAAACCTAAATGCGATTTTACATGTTGTGAAGCTATATTTATCATCGTTAATCATTGAATAAAAATATGCTTTTTATGTTGCATATACGAACTACAAATTAAAAGAATCACAACGCCAGAAATGACATTCTACAGCGCCTATTTTAAAGCGCTTAATATGCAAAACGCTTTAAAAGATATCATGAACAAATATTAAATCGCTCTCTTTAATGAACGCTTTAAAATATTGTACATTTCATAGCGTTTCATACTGTAAAACGCTTTAGTAAAACTCTTGTATTCTTTAAGGCGCTTTTTGACTAGAAACGCTTTAGGAAACAAAGAGCTTTTACAACGCTTTATATGTAAAAGCGCTTTAAGTGTTAGTTTAAAACGCTTGTGGTATTAAACGCTTTAAGTAATACAGTATACTCTACAGCGCTTTCGATATCAAACGCTTTAAGTCTCTTATCAAAAGCGCTTGAGACAGAAAGTGCTTTAAACGCTTTAAAAAACATAATTCATTTGACAACACTTTCATAGAAAACGCTTCAAAAATAAAACAAAAGTTATCTCATAAAATAAATTTGTGTTATTATTCAAATTCCAACTCAAGTGCAGATAATAATATAACAGATGTAGCTTCCTTAAAAAAATAATATAACAAAGTTATCTCTCCCATTTAAATAAAATAAAAAATGAAACAAAATTTATCCCATAAAATAAATTTAAGGGATAATCCTCTAATTGGTCCCTGTGGTTGTGTGGCCGTCTGAAATTAGTCCCTTCCGTAAAATCTAAGTCCTCGCGTTTGAAAAGTGTGTGGAAATTAGTCCCTCCGGCGAGGACCTGCTACACACACTTTTTCAAACGCGAGGACTTAGATTTTACGGGAGGGACTAATTTCAGACGGCCACACAACCACAGGGACCAATTAGAGGATTAACCCTAAATTTAATCTAAGATTAAAATCCAAAATCCCCTACTCTTCCACTTCCTCAGAAACTGCACACGGTAAAATCGCAACATCTCACATTCTCACTCTCTCATCTTACCCGTCACTGAAAAGCCTCAATTTTTCTTTTACGCGGAAGCAGTTTATGCGAGAAGGCATGCAAAAGGCATTAAGCTCTCTGCGAGAAGGCACGAGTAGAGGGATTCAGGCACCTCTGGGCTTTGGCTCTCTTTTGCGCGCGGGTAGTCAAGGGAACCGCTAGGGATCATATAGAGTGCTCTCTTTATCTCTCGTCACCAAAGGTAATCACTTTCTCTCCCAAACCCATTGCAGTATCATGATTCTATAAGATGTCACTCAACACTTGGGGCTATTAATTATAATTATTCTTTCATGTGTCTCTTGTTGCCATACAAAAGAATTAACATATCTGGGTTGTATTTTGCTGTGGTTGGATGTTCTGGGGTTCTGAGTTGGTGGTTGAATTTAACCTTAGTAGGAGCTGAGATTTGGTGTTGTGCTAATGTGTGCAGGACACCTCTGATTGAACTCAATTTCTAGTAATTATGTTTTGTATAATTTTTGAAGTTGCATCTGATATGGTGAGGTTTCCTTGAGATTGTGGGGCTTGGGTGGCTATCCCTTGGAATTGAAGGCTTAATGTTTTTTATTCAGCACAAGTGTGGGAATGACATTTCTTAAATCTCCTTAATTTTTCTTTTTCTAATTGGCTTATCTTGCAACTTAATCGTGGAAACCACTTGTTGGTTTATTATGTCCAATGTAGTTTTAAGAATACAAAAGAAAATGAAATATATATGCAGAAATTGATGAAGTAGCTTTCACAGTGGGAACATGGGATCAATTAGGTGAAACTAATTTAGTCCTTGTGTATATGTATTATATTACTCACACTATATAACAATGCAGCATGTGATATGTTTTGTCCTTTACATCCTATTAACATATTGTCCTTAAAAATGTTATTTGTATCTAATCTCACTATTCAATTGTTTCCATATGCTAAATTTTCTGCAATGTGAGGTTGAAGGTAACAAACTATGGCTTTTTCTACCCTTGATTATTAGTTGAGGCTTCTTTGATTTACTAGCCTTTGTTTTGCATTGTTATCCGCTGTTGCTGAACATGTAGTTATTTTATTTTGTTTTTATTGACAGAGAGAAGCTCTAATTTTGCTTGCCATGTTCGGTATTTTCAATTTTTTTTAACCATGGGGTATCTTGTTTTGCATCTCTTTTTAGTTTGGTTTTTTTATCCTAATCTTTTCCCAGGCTGTTTGTTGCTGTATAGATTCAACTCTCCCCGGTCTTTATCCTAATCTTTTCCCAGACAGTTTGGTGTTGTATCTTGGCTTACTAGTTTACTGGTTTTTACTGGTATATTTGAGCAATTCTTGACTGTGAGTTTGCTGGTTTTTTACTGGCTTTTACCGGTATATATGAGTTGTTATGGACTGTAAGTTTGCTGGTTTTTTTACTGTTTTCTACTGGCATAAATGTGCTGTTATTGACTATGGCTAGTCTAATTTGGAGGCTGGATTTAAGGGCAGCTTGCTGTTGTGAGGGTCACGGTGTTGGCTATCTAGTTTTTGAGGGTGGTCTCTCTCAATTATGTTCTCTGATGGTCTCTCTCAATTATGTTCTCTCCTTTTGCTGAATGGTTCGTTTCCCCTGTGGAGATTGAGTTCCTTTGAAATTGGCATGCTGCCCCCTTGAAGATGCTGGTTGAAAATCCTGGTCTTAATATATAATGTTGTTTGCTGCCCCTATTCAGATCAAGATTGATCTTGCTGTTGCTGCTTTTTATTTCATTATTTTTCCTCTTTTTTACTGTATGCTCTTTACTCTTCTAGCTATTGTCTAGTTTCTTTGCTGTTGTTATTTCTTTTGCTATTGTTGCATTGCTTACTCTTCTAGGTATAGTATGTTTTTACTTAGGTTCACCTTGCATGCACTGATAGGATTAGAAAAACTAATTAGTTGCTTGAGAAAGATAGTGCGTTCATTAATGTAAGTTCTTAAGATACTTGTGTATACTGACTTAGTGAGCACTGAGCAATGCATTTTTATTTTGCACAAGTGCTATATGTTATGGTGAACACCGAGGATTATAATTTGTTTTGCCCATAGTAATATGCTGCTTGCAGGGTAGTTCTCAAGGGTGGTGCTTTGGATGGGTTGCTTCTTGATTGGGTTGGTTGTGCTATTTTTACTGGGTGCATGTTTACTGCTCTTTTTTTTTGCAGGTTTTTTGCTGGTTTTTATGAGTACAGGGCTGGCAGTGTGGCTTCGGGTTTGAGTATGGCTCTAGGTGTGTGCTGCTTCGTTCATTATCATCATGTCTATAGTAGACTTTTCTCCACTTCAGATTGAAGATTTACATGGTAGTGAGGCTTGTGGTTGATGGCTATGGTGATATAGAAGTTGTGCTAACAAGGATCCATGCGTTGGCTTTGATTTTCTCTAGGTTTAGTTTGTGTTTTTGAAGGCTTCTAATGTCTTTATATGTGGTTGTCTAGGTTTTTTTTGTTGACTTGCTTGGGAAGGAGTACTCTTTTTCCTTCATGTGGTGCTGGGTTTGTTGTTCCCTTCTTCATGAGAGAGTTGTTCTCATGGAGTTCTTTCTATTAATAATATTTTTTATTACAATTTATTTGTTTAGTGGGAAACAAATTTAGGAATTGTTTTATGTTTCAAGAATATAAAAGTATATATGCTATTGAGTACAATGCAAAAAGTATATATCCAATTTAAAATTAAGTTCGTTCTAAAACATCTTTTTTTTAATTTAAGCGTTGTAGCATGTCACATCCTACAACGCTTTTCAAAAAATACGTTGTAGTTCATTTCTTTATTACCATGCTTTCTAAAATTAAGCGCTGTAGGATGACTCATTCTACAACGCTTTTCTAAAATTAAGCGTTGTAGGATGTCTCATTCTACAACGCTTCTTCAGAAAATATGTTGTAATATATTCATATAATACCACGCTTTATAAAATTAAGCGTTTTAGTATGTCCCATGTTCTACAGCGCTTGTTAAAAAAAGCGTTGGACAGTACTACAGTGGTACAAGCTACAACGCTTCATAAGCACTGTAAAACTGAAAAAATAAGCGCTTTAAAATGCAATTTCTGGCGTAGTGAATAAAAGTTTAAATAGAAACTACAAAGACAAAATTGTATTTTCAAAGTTAAAAGTACTGAAAAAGTAATGAATTCATACAAGCTAGCTACTTGATTTGCTGATTGTGGAGTGTAAAACTTTTTTGTCTCAATTTCGTTCAAGTTGCAGTAGAAGAACAACTAATAGAGTAGGTGAGTTTATGGTTAATTTATCTTTTCATATTCTTTTCAAGATGTTTTCACAATCAATATACATATAGATAATTTATCGTTCCATTATTAACGTTTTGTAAGAGTTTAGAATCAAACATCTAATTAATTAACTACTTGCTCAAGAAATGAAGCAATTAACTACTACACGAACCCACTTGATTAAAAATCATATCTAACAACTGGATAAAAATATTCTATTTCTATTGAATATAGGACATGATAAAGAACAAAGTTTAAATAGAAACTTCAATAAACAACCAAGAAACTTCAAGAACAAAGAATTGTACTTTCCAAGTTAAAAACGCAACATACAGAAAACTATGCAATTATTTCAGTAACAGTGATAGTAGCTCCAATTCGATCATGCAAGATCACACATATGATGATAATGAAAGCGTTGGTCACAAGATTCATGCAATTATCACCACTCACGCCCCCAATCGACGACGGGGCTGCCAAGGTATTTGAATGCTCCCAATGGATAAGTAACATTAGTTTCCAGCACTGATGACAGTGATAGCGAAGGCGACGATGACATTGGGATGTTTTGAGTTAATTGATAGTCTTTTGCATTCTTCTTCTTCTTCTCTTGTTTCTTCTTCTTCTTCTTTTTTTCTTCTTGTCATCACTTTGAACTTCCTCGGTTCTCCTCCAATCACCTAGTGAAAGTAGCTCATTTTCATCTACGGGTAACTTCGCAAGCACATCGTCGTTTTGATCTTCTAATAACTCATCCATCATGCTCTTGAGCATCTTATCTAATTCAGACCAAGAAAAGCTATCTGATGAAGCAACACCATGTGAGGTTTTGACATTGGAAATAGACGCCATTAGGATTTGGGAGAAGTTGAAATTAACGTTGAATTAGTGAAAAAAGAAATCTGTGAGTGAAAAAAGTGCAAGACCTAACTATATTTATAATCAATTGGGTTTATCTTATTTAAATCAAGTTTGTTTAGATTTAAAGAAATAGTCTCTCCTTTTCAAAAAAAAAAGAAAGAAATAGTCTCTCAGTATGAGACTAACAAACTACTTGATTTAGTTCGAAATTAGTTTTGTCATCATGACATATGCAAAATCTAAAAAGTCACATATATAAAATATCCGCATCATAAAAATATATTGTTAACTAGATTAATAATGATAGATTGTTGTGCAGATTTTTTACAGTGGGGGAAAAAGTGATAATTATGTGGATTGTTTTCGTTTAATTTTTTTAAACACGTTTATTGTAATACATGGATATTAATTTTCACGATAAACGGATTTATATTTCAAGCGTTTAAGCCTTGAAGAGAAAAAAGAATCACTTCCAAGAGGTAAAAACTTCAAATATACTTTTGAAAAAAAAACTTCAAATATATAATTTTTTTTGGTACATCAGAAAGCAAAATTACACCTTCCTAAGTTTTATCCCTGAATCTTCCCTTCCCCAACCCATATGTAAGCTTTTACTTTTTACCATTTGAATTATAATTCGGGACCAAATATATAAATTTATAAACACAAGGTATAAAAAAAACATAAATTCCATTGCTCGCTGAACTGTGGGCCATTCGGGTTGCTGTGGACATGTTGAGCGGTCTTAATTTCTCCAAAGTCGTGGTTGAGAGTGATTCAATGGAAGCCATTGCAGCGGTCAAGGATCCAGGAGGCCTTGTTAGGCCTTACTTGGAGATGATTGAAGCTATTAGGGGAGGTATACCAGCACAGATGGAGGTTCAGTTCAACCATGTGGTAAGGGAAGTCAATTCCGTAGCAGATTGCCTTGCTACCTCAGCGCATGTCTTTGGTTTTGGGACGCAGGTTCTTCATTTTCCGACAGCGGAATGTCGTAGTCTTATTAGTCAGAATATGGAGGGGGCTCTAGCCTCTCTTCGAGCTCCTGTTAGTTAGCGTTTTTTCGCTCTTCAGGGCCTTGCCCCTCCATGTTATAAAAAAAAAACATAAAATAATTTTTTTCAAATTATAGTTGAGAAATAAAACTTTTTACAAAAAGTATATAAAAAATAATTTCTCAAAAACCATTTCTTCATTCACCCGAACACAAAACACAACAAAGAACAGCAGCAGAAGAAGGAAGAAGAGAAGAAGCAATCAGCAACAATGGTGAAAGGTGTAGTCGGAGAAGAAACGCGTCTCAATTCGCTTGAGTCTCGTCTCACCAAATCTGCACTTCCATCAGAGGCACTCTCTCACTCACTCACTCTCTTCCTTCTTCCACCATCTTCGATTGAATCTCTCACATCATTTCATTGATTTCAGGTTGGTTTAGCAATTGGCAAATTCAGTTCCGCGTTGGATCGTGTGTTCCTCTTCGATTTGATTCCAACTCCTCCAAATGATTCCGGCGAACCCGCTTCTTCCATTGCTCACTCCGACAACAAGAAAACCGCCGCTAAATCCAAAACCCCCGTCCCTGATTCATTGTTCATCGATCAGGATTGGGTCGCCGAGCATGCTCGTCACGTTTCTAGAATGCTCGTCGGTGGCGTCAAGGTCGTCGGCGTTTACGTTTGGCTTGGTGATGCCGCTTTCAAGAATTCAACCATCACGCTTTGCCAGGTCTCTTTGCCCCTTCTTCATTGATCACGCGTGTATCAGTTCTGTTGTTTCAAATGGATTTTGAGAGAAAAAGTGAAAGGGTTTTGGTGTTTTTGTTAGCTTAAAAGTGCTTTTGGAGCACTTATAACTTGTTTCCAAACATATACTGATGTTCTCTTCTCTTGCATTGCAGACTGTGAAGGGTGTTGCTGAAGCTGCGGCGACGGTTGATTGGGGTGAGAGACTGCTTCTTCACATTTCTTATAGTCCAAGGAGGTAGGTAGCCCAATTACTTCACATTTGCTATGGTTTATTAATTGTTATACTTTTTGAGTTTAGAATAGAAAAGAGTTGCCACTTACCACTGGGGATCATTTAGATGATTTTGTGTGTTTGATATGATATGCAGGTGGAATTGTCGAAGCTGCTCGCTATCTCCAAATATTACATCAGGTAGTCTAAGGCCTTGTGATTTTAAATTGGGAAAGGTCTTAAGTTCCATTCAAACTTTTAAGTGCATGCACAACTTTGACCTTAGGTACCCTTCTCACAAATTTGTCATATTCTTTTCTTCAGTTTATTCACTAAACCTGTTGTTGATAATTTAATTTCTCGTGTACGTTTTTTGTGTCTTGCAAGGGTGCCAATCTTTCGTGACAGTGCAGCCAAATACCAGACATTCAGTGACGTTCTTCGTCATGCAATATCTGTTCATGCTAAAGAGCTTACAGGTGCAAAGGCCCTGATTGATGGTAAATTGGTAAACTATTCTACTCCCTGTTTCTTTTTTTCATATTTTTTAACTTCTAAATTCTAGTTTTTGCTTTACTTTAGTCAGAAGAAGTAAGAGGCAATTAGATTCCTTAAGTTTCGAAAACGTTTCCAGTTGTTATAACTAGCAAAATTGTTTATACCCTGGTTGTTCTGTGTTTACTTCCCGCTTTATGTGTTTTTATTGTGATACTGTGGCTTTCTGTACTGAATATAGCATGACCCAACATACTTTAGTCATCAGATTTAGCTTGAACATTCAATTAAGTGTAACGTTTTGACATCCATCCCTTCTTGTTCCTTGATAAAAAATGGAAACTATATTCTGCAAGACTATTGACTGTGAAGTTGGATTGAAGCTGCAACTATTGAATTGAGGAAAGTACACTTAGGCTTTATTAGTCTGTTGTGGTCATAGACTCACTTTTTTACAATATATTAGTAAAGCTTTGGCATTTAGAATGGATTATGTTAATTAATGGCAAAGGTATTCGAAAAGAGTCTAACTAGCAAATCACAGCAATGCTTGAGTTGTGGACTTGTGATATATTCATTGGCTAATGCTGCTTTAATGCAGTCTGCACTAAGTTTGATGCCCTACCTCATTTTAAACATGAGCTCTTACAATAAGATTACAATCACAACCTTAAACTAAAGCTGTGATCGGAATGCGGACTAACTAGAAAACACCACTTATCCTGAAAATCCTAACAATCATAATAATACACTAGCATACTTCCAATTTTTTTGAAAATTTCAGAAGAGTTTCCTTTGCAATTTCAACATCCCCAAAAATATTCGATACTTGTTAAAATATATATAATCCAATGTGTACTAAAATAGTACAACTTTATAAAGAACTCTTTTATTGAAGATTGTCAAAAGTTCCTTTCTATTATCATTATTTTTGTTAAAAAAAAATTTCTTCTGTATAATATTAGGTTGTTGATAATGAACCGTGCTCATCAGATGGTGTGCATGAAATCGAATTGCTTATACCAATTTTGAGTAATAGTTCTGTTGAAGGTATGTTTGCCTACAATTTTGTTCCATATAAATAGTCAGGTTACCATTGCTATTATAATTTTTCTTGTTGTTTTAAAACTTCATTGTCTAACATTAATAATTGATATTTTATAAAGCATGCAGCCAAAAAGATGTAGTTGGTATTCTTTCCTTTAGTGGCTCGTTATGTTCTTTTGCATATCTGAATTCAAAAGAGCCAATTTCACAAGCCATCACAGATTTAAAGGTGAGAGTTGATAACAATTTATATTTATTCTTTTTACACTTTTATGATGAAACTTCTGTTCTTTTACTTAATGGCTGTCTAAACTTTGACATTTATTTTGAAACGTCTACCCTGAACTATGGTCGGTTGATGGTACACCATTTATCTTCTTGTCAAGTGTTTATAGAATCTTCACTGACTTTGCTCTCTTTCTTAACTTGTCCTATATTGTCCTGGACTGCAATTCTTTGCTTAGGGAGATATCATTACGAGTCTGCAGAGTAGATTGGATATAATCAGTGATGAGGCAGATGGTGATTCAGGTAACAATTATGATGTTGAAAGGCAAGTAAGTGATGATATACCAGCTGAAAAGCCTGTTTCCCAACTTGTGCTGCAGCTATTGAGGTGGGTAACTTGTAATATCAGTATATATAACTAGTTGACAATTCGACATCCTTAAATTTTTCTTTCTGATAAAGAAGTACCAGGAGTATATGCTTGTTCCTGATGTAATGCCATTAGATACTTCCTTCCTTTCCTTATAATTTTTTATTATCAGCTAATGGCTGGTATTTTTCTTAAAGACTTGGATGCTTCATCATCGTGTGTTTTATAAGGTTATTGCATTTTTGGAGTCATTTTATCTTTCACACCTTGTTACTATGCTGATACCCTTGTTTGAAATAGATTCTGGGTGATGCAGCCATTTATTTTGTTAGGACTATATTCTCTAATGCATTAGCCCTATTGACACATTTTCCATATGCAAGGCAATCTAGCACCTTCATTGCATTTTAGGAGGAGATATGATCTATAATGATTTTCTAGATTTTCACTCATTCTGTGGGCCTGCCGGCCTTGTGACAAGATTCAATTGATCTGTTAGTTTGTAATGTTTAAAATACACTGTCTATCTTCTCTCTTTTTTCGGGTTACTAAGGAGCTCCATAACATAGTGTTGAGAGAAGAAGGCAAGCTAAAACAGAGGCAAAGCAACCTAAATGGGATTTGAACCTGAGATTATTAGATTTAGCTAGACTGAGAAGTATATAGAGGGAGTCATAGATCTGAGAAAGAAAAGATAATTGAGTTTAAGAGAATCTGAGAGAAATCTGAAGTTTATTATTATTGAACAATCTGAATGGTCCATTTCAAACTTGATCTATTTATACATCCAGAACACTAACTAATTATAGTTGCTAACCGATGCCAACAACTATCTTAAATCAACCTGAAAGACAGCTATATAATAGTGATGGCTCATCATAAGAGTGCACTAAGTGATTTGGGTGAAATGCTTGTTGATATTCTTAAACTTTATTAAGGTGCAATTGTTTATGGAGTGGATCATCAATCAGCATTTTGTGTTTGTGTTTGTGTTTTATTTATCTGAAACTGACATTCTGGAACTATGCTGCCATAAACATCTAGAAGTGAAAATCAATTCAATTCATACATGAGAATTGATTTATTTTGTTATTTTGGCTGCTGATGGTCTTGTTTGGAACATTTGATTAAATCTCATACTTTTTTTTTACAGAAAAGGATATAGTCTTCCTTTTCCCAGAAGAGTCTTTGCACTATGGTTAGCAGGGGCGTATGTGTGTGATTACTTGCAACCTTCTGAGACTGTTGAGGTTTGGTTTCTCCTTGTGTGTAAATTTACATATCTGGATTGATTTGGAGGTCAATTAGCTTTGTTGGATCATTTCACATTACCTGTGATTGTTACTTGGACACTGATTTCATTTCCTAGAATATATTTTTTTTTAAAGAGAAGTATATTCATGCTCTAACTTGTGATTTTTGTTTAGGTTTTAAAAGATCATTGCATGGAGTTGTTATCCATGGAGGCTCCAACGGATGTCTCTACAATTTTTGAGCCAGAAAAAGAAGTGATATCTTTCGCAACAAAGTCTTTCTGGGATGTGGCGGTGCCCGCTACAGAAACTTACCTCATGGGAGACAAGAGCAAACTTGATGGCAGAGGGGAGAGTGGTGCCAAATCTGTGAAGCCTGGTCACATTAATGTTGTAGCTGCTGGTCTTATCCTTATACTAGCTATCTTAGTTGGTTTTCTGTTATTCTTTTTGAAGGGTTGAGGGTTTTATACTAATATCTCTCCTTCATGAATACACATTTTCTGATAGTTCAAAAAACTGAGTACTGATTGATTGTACTTTGAAATTATACAACGGCAAATATGGGGGGAAGTGAAGTTTTGAGGAGGACCTGGCCTGTAAGTTTTTTGAATCAACCCGAAGAATAGAATGGGCCCCCCTACGGTGCACAACAAAAATGTTGTGTAAATGTGCACAAGGGAAATCTGACCCATTGTAGTAGGTTCCCCGGTTTTTTTCGTTTTTTTTAAAAATAGTTTTGTTTATCTGAAATTAAAATTAAATTATCTCAGTTCATCATCTTCCACATCTCTCACTCTCCTTCTATTCTCTCCTCTCAATCTCCACTAACAGCCACCGCCCTCTCCCATCGTCCCACCGTTTTGTTTCCAGCGGCGAGGCCTTCCCCATTCACCATCCTTGTCACCTCATCCAAGAAGCCAGAGATAAAATTGTCGCACCGTGACCTCCACTGCCACTGCCAGGAGACCACCGTAGGGAGGAGCATCATGGACTATGATGGGGGTTTGTTCAGGGGTTTGGATCTGGAGGTTGAGGGTGGCGTTGTGACAGTAAGGTGAAGGAAAGAAATTGGGGATTGCAATATGGTTTCGGTGAGGTTGAGGGTTGCAAATCTGACTTCGATTTCCTTGATTTGGTGGTGCGGTAGCGTGGTGTGGAAATAGATGATGGTGATGGTGGTGGGTGAGTTGGGGGTGGGTTCAGGGTGGTGGCGGTGGGTTCTGGGTTTGTGGTTCTTCTTATTTCTAGGTTTCTGGTGGTGGGGGTTGAGAGCTAAAGCACGAGATTGAAGAGACGGTTGGGGGTGGGTTTTGGGTTGGGGTGTTCAAGGTAGTCAGGATCGGGATCTGGATCGTAAGATCCTATGATCTGTAAGGATAATTTCGACCTGGATCGTGACCAGAATCGTAAATCTAGTGAATTGCATTAGGATCGAGATCTTTGAGGTAGGATCTTCGGATCTCGATCTGATCCTACTTTTAATTGATCGGATTTTAACTGAGTTTTTTTTAATTTTTTCTGGTTTGGCCCACTAATTTACCCTAGTCAATACTCATTTACCCACCCATTCCAAACTCTAGTTCTATTTTGAAGTATAAACAGTGAAACTGAAATGGCTAAAGAAGTGAAGACTGAAGACTAAGGACTTGAGTCACCGTCACCTACTCACCTTCACCGTGCGTCCGCGCCCCTGGCCGCCGGCGCCGCTGCTTCTTCTTAGCATTTGTGATCTCACGTGCATTCATTGGTGTTGTCAAACTTGGGTCATTGCCAACGTGCTTTTCTTTCCAATGGCTGTCCCTTAGCTTTTCTTTATTTTTTGTTGTTATTTGGCCTATGTGCCTCTTGTTACAGGTTCTGTTTTTCTCTACTGGTAGGTTAGTGGAGGGGCGGGGTAGCTAGTCCTCCCAAGTCTTTGTTTATTACTTATGTTTCTGGTGGTATCCTTGTGTCTATGACCATTTTATCTATATAATTTGAACTTCCAAAAAAAAATTTATGCATATATCATTATTTCTTTACTCATATTTTAAGAAACATAAGAACTTGTGTTTCTTAGGGTTAATCATGAATAATTTTTGTTCTATATGTAACTTTTTGTATATGTGTATTTTATTAAATACATATTAGTGTTTGTTGTAAGATCTTACGATCCGATCCTCCGATCTTCGATCTTTTATCTCCCCTCTAGATCCTACGTAGGATTCAGATCCTGACTACCTTGGGGGTGTTAGTCGGTTTATGATTTTCATTTTTTAGTAGTTATTTCCTTGAATTAGTCTATCATATTAGTAGTGGGTTGAAAACGTGAGTTGTTTTTTATTTCAATTTCTCATATGTGCAATTAGCCAAGTTGTTTTATTCAATAAACTAAATCATTCCTTTCAATTTCTTTATCTTTCACGTATGTACGTGTTTTGGTTCTGGGTTGGGGTGGGTTCTGGGTGGTGGCGGTGGGTTCTGGGCTAGTGGTGGCGTGGAGAGAAGTTGGTGATGATGGGAGAGCAGATCTGGTGGTGGTGTGGTGAGGGGAAGGGTTGAAGAACTCAGAGAAGAAGATAGTAGAATTTTCCAGAAAAAAAAATCCCTATATAAATTTCTTTTGTTCAAAAAGCCAAAAATGAATTTACTTTTTTTAAAAAAATCGAAATACATGTAACTGGCACAACTTTTCCTTGTGTAACTTTACACAACCAAAATCTTGTGTACCGTATGTAAATCCGAATAGAATGTGCATTTTTGGATTCAGCAAGTTTTATTTCAACTAGTATTAAAATCCGTATGATGCACATATAAAAAACTAGGGCCTGTTTGGTTCGAGAAAATGTTTTCTATTTTCATTTTCTAGTTTCATTTTCTGAAAATAGTTTTCATTTTTAAATTTCTAAAATTAAGAAAACATGTTTGGTGAGACGTGTTATTTTCTATTTTTGAAAAGTAAAAATATTGAAAATGTGTTTGCATTAACCATTTTCAATAAAACAGGTATGAACTATATTTTGTAAAAATTTAAAAATGAAATTTATTACTAAGAATACATTCATATTTATGAGATTATTTTTTATACACCGACGGTGTAAAAAGTTATACATCATCATTCAATCACAACCTTCCATTTTCTATTTTAGATATTGTTAAATTTAAAATTAATTGTGAGTTAATAAAATGGAGGATGCAATTGAATGATGATGTAAAATTTATTTACACCGTCGGTGCATAGAAATTAATCTCCATATTTATTATGGAACACTTTATAAATTAAATAAAAATGTTTATTAAAGGTTGATATTTTTCAATAAATATAGTGTTTTATTCCCATTATTTTAATCTGTGCAAGACTACCTACCCACAAAAAATCCGTGAAGAGTCCATTCACTCCCTAGCTTTTTTATTTTTAGTCAAAACTCCCTTGCTTTATACATTCTACAAGAGCAAAAGCATTTTCATGAAAAAAGAATCTTCCTTTCAGGAAGTGACGGATTGACGGTGCTGGTCCATGGAATTTTTTATTCCTGAAATTCGGTGTGTGCTTCACCAGAGTAAAATGCAAATTTTCCACTTTTTTTTATGGACAGTCGGAGTCGAACTCACGACAAGAAAGTCAAGTGAATAAAAAGGAACGGATTTAAAACAAACTTTCACCTATTCACAAAAATGCCACCGCGTCTTTTTCATTTCCATTTCCTGAGACTTTCAACAGAAAACGTAGAAAACGAGTTTTTTTTTATTTTCAGATTGGAAACATTTTCTTTAAAAATATTTTCAAAAAAGTAGTAAACGCATTTTCTATCTAATTTCTCATTTTCTTTGAAAATGAAAACAGGAAATGGGTAAACCAAATAGGCCCTAATGTTTTTTAGAAAATTGAGAGTTGTATTCGTTGAATTATTTTGAAAAGTGATTACAATTAAGCATAAAATTATTTTTTTTAAACACATCAATTTAAATATATTAATTTTGTATTATAAATTTTTTTAGGCTTAATAGCTTTGTTGGTCCCTCACTTATCACAATTTTGCACTTTTGGTCCCCAATAAAAAATTAGCACTTTTGGTCCTCCACATTGCAATTTTCTGCAAAAATAATCCCTTATTTCAGTTATTTGGGACTAAAACAGCAAAAGTGTGTAAATGTGAGAGACTAATTTTAGCTAATTTTTTTTCGGAGGACCAAGAATGCAAAATCGTGATAAGTGAGAGACCAAAAGAGCTATTAAGCCATTTTTTTAAATTCATATGTTAAGTTTTTAGAAGTTCCGAATAGTCAATGTCAAATAAAAATCTTGTAAACACATCAATGAACCACATGTTGGTCTTTTCTTTATCCAACAACATACTCAAAGTGCCATACTCTATGGTGAGATCAATGAAATAGTGTGAACTCGCCATAGCGAATGAGATTATCAGTGACATTAAGAAATATCCGGTAACTATGATGGCAAAGCAACCAAAAAGAGGGCTAATCAAGCAGTCAACGTCAAATTTTCAGACAAAGATTCTGCAGTTTATGCAAAGGAGGGCATTGTCAATAACACCTGCAAGTACTACTACATCTTCACAGGGAATGGAAGCTGACGAGCTGCCCCTGTCAAGCAAGGTTGATGGTGAATCATATGGCAATATGAGAATGATCTTAAAATAAATCATGATGTTAGATTTAATGGTCACATGACCACTTAAAGAGCACCAAGTAGATTATATATCTCTTAATATATCCATATTGGATCACAAAATATGAGAAGAAATTTTGTATTTTTTTATGTTTTCTCATCAACAATCTCAACCCCTGTTTAATCATAGACCAGACTCTAATTGCCTTTCTGGCCACCACAAGAAAGAGGGAGTAAGGTTACTATGAGAAGGCGTTAACCATTAAATGAAAAAGAGCATAATGTCCATTGTTCATACATGAAATTGAAAGCCATTAATGAATGCTCAAATAGAGTAATCATTGTGGTCATCCATCTTAAAAAGTGGACACCTAGATCGATGTTTAGCATTGGGAAAGCCTATAATGCAAATTATGAAATCATATAACTGAAGAAAAACCCATCATGTAATAACAGTTTGCCAGTTATCAGTTAATTTGCAGGGCCATTCGCCGCAAGTTTCTCGTCAGCAATATCACTAGGCAGGTCAAGGCCATGTGGAATTTTGCCAGGATAATTGGAAGAGGGATCATCTGATCCAATCAGACTGCAAAAATGAAAACTCAAATGAATTTTCTGCCAAAGTTTGATTATAATTTGTTCTGCAATTAAAATGCTCACCCTCTATCAACGATAACCATTGAACGCAGCTCACAATTAGCAAAGCTGTAAAAAAGGAGAAATTTTAGTGATCAGTCATATTAAAGTCTAGAAAAATGGTAGCAAACCTGCTATTTGCTTAATCTGTATTTGGATATCTAATTAAAGGTTGAGTGAGATGAAATAGAATAAAATTAGCATATGAATGTTTGAATATCAAAAGTGTGCTAAATAGTAACGAAATTAATGAAGAATAAGTTGGTTCCGTCAAATTGGGCAAAAGAAATGGTATTGAATGGAATGTAATACATAATAATCAGTCATCAAGTTCCATTCCATTTCATCCTATTGACAACTAATGTCATCATCATTTCATACTATTCCACTCTAGTTTCCTTTCCTTTAATCCAAGCAAGAGTAATATTCTCTTAAATTTGGGAGTGAAGAATTAAAAGGTTCGCTTTTCACAATTTTTTGTAAAGCAACTATTTTACACCTCCAATTTTAAGAGGAACACCAAATTAACACTAAAGGTTGAAAGTAAAAGTTTACATTATGTGGAGTACAAATGCATAAAATTTTCTGAAGGGAAGTGAACAACATACGATGGAGTCATGATCATTTTCCTTCTTATATCGAATTTAATTTTGATGGATTCTTGATATAGAAAAAGTTATACACTGTCAACCAATAATGAGTATCCACTTGCCACACAATTTATGAGAAGGAAAAACACTCATTAAATGATGTAAAAATACAACATTGAGTGACAATGTAAAACTTTTTGAACATGACGATGAATTAAAATTGAACTTCCTGTTTTTCCTTAAATGATTCAAATTGGTCCTTCAGTTTTCATTATCCAATTTATTTTTAGAAATAAAAGGCACCTAATTCTTTATTCTTTGGGTCATAAATCCCAAAATCTGAATTTTCTGTTCATGAAAAAGGTAAGCCAATACTTCTAGATGAATACTTACTGTGTGCAGATTTCATTCTTCACAGTTGGATGACAATCGTTTCCAAAAGCACTGAGGGCATGAAAAAGAAAACCACTGTGGGAAACAACAGCAATCTCCTTTTCTTTACGTGTCCACAACCTGGACCAATAAGTTAATGTGAAAAGAAAATATCAGAGTTTGGTTTATAGACTTGAAGCCATGTCTTCCTACAGAGATATCACTTGCACACTAACATGATACCCTTAAAATCTAAAGCCACCAATATGAAAAAAAGCCAAAAATATTATGGACTAATTCAAATAT
The DNA here is from genome assembly GCF_012489685.1 of Lotus japonicus. Lineage (NCBI taxonomy): Eukaryota > Viridiplantae > Streptophyta > Magnoliopsida > Fabales > Fabaceae > Lotus > Lotus japonicus. The sequence continues at coordinate 90,731,933 of NC_080041.1, read as the reverse complement.
TTGCTTCAGATTCCATGCAGCAACACACTGGAAAAAAAAGAACTCAAATTGGGATACCACATGATTTGCTTGAATGTCTTGTCATTATCAAAATTAGTGCAGATTGGTAAAAAAAGTCAACCTTATCCAACCAATTAAAGACTTTTTAGCTTAAACCTCCATCATAGTGTTGAGTTGTCTTGAACTAATCATTAATTACGGTTGCTCGAATATAGTCGTTGCAATATAGCCGTTGGAATATAGTTGTTGCAATATAGTCGTTGGAATATAGCCGTTGGAATATGCTTGTTTATGGTCGTTGGGTTGCAATCATTTCAGTGTATATATGTGCTAGTAATTTTCATAGTAAGCCAAACTAAGCAACATAACATCTTTGTATAATGAAGAAAGAAATCTTCGGGCAGCCAGAGGGATTTCTTTCTCCACTATACAAAGAACAATATTACAGAGATGTTATGTTGCTCAGCTTGATCTTGAGACCCTTCGGAGTGTGATGGCAGGAGTGACAGTTCTTGATTCCTGGTGGGGAAATTCAAGTCAAGGATGGAGAATTGTTGAAGTGTCTTAAATTATTCATTAATAATGTTGTTGGAATATAGTGATTGCAATATAATCATTGCAATGTGGCCGTTGAATACGACCGTTGGAATATGATCCAACGACCATATTCTAACGGTCATATTTCAACGGCCATATTGCAATGACTATATTCCAACAACATAATGAATAAAAAACACCTCAACAATTCTTCTCCTTGACTTGAATTTCTCCACCAGGAATCAAGAACAACTTCTACCATCACACCCGAAGGGTCTCAAGATCAAGCTAAGCAACATAGCCTCTTTACCACTACACTTTGACGTAACACGCAGTAATATAATTCTTTCGGTTCAGTATGTTCAAGCCTATTAGAATTTGGGAGACCTAACTCAACTCAAAAGCTAGCTCAAGAGTTGAGGGTTGCTCTACCCTTTATGTCATATCTCTAGCCAATGTGAGACTTCTAACACCACCCCTCGCGCCCAGGGATGGACATCTGGAGTGTGGGATTTGCAGGACTAGATATCTACAGGGTGACCCAAATATGGGAGGTCCCCACCAACAAATTGATCTAAGATAGGTTCTGATATCATATTAGAATTAGAGAGGCCTAACTTAACCCAAAAGCTAGCTCAAGAGTTGAGGGTTCCTCTAGCCTTTTTACAGGCGATCTATGTCATATCTCTAGCCAATGTAGGACTTCTAACAAGGCATTTAAATAAAAAATCTTCTTTTAAAATATGCATAGTCATTGATATCAAATAATTTATTTAATCACACTCACCATTCCAAAAATCTCAGTCCCCTGGCAGCAACTTCTTCATTCTTTTCTCTAACGTCAGGTTTCCACAAAATGTCCTCATCAATTTCTATCTAAACATAATTTGTACCAAGTATGAAGCATCAGTCCTATACTCCTATCTAACCAAATAACAAATCTATTTTAGCAACAAATACATCAGAACAAACTTAATTGAAGTAGCACCTAGGTTATGAGCTAATCAAAATAGACCAATTACCAGTGAAAAATCAATTGCTGGAAATATATTACGATATTCTGTGATGCTTCTTCTCTTATCACAAGGATGCACCCCCTGAAATAGAAAGAAACAACATAAACACCAAAGCTAAATGAAACTCAATGCCAAATGAACCCCCTGAAGAAATAGAAACTAAACAACATAACCTAATCTAATCTAGTCACTAGCTACAGGTCCATAGGCCACATGAATTCTGAAATTGAGAAATTTCCACCCGTTGACCAATGGAAGAAAAGAAATATTTGAAAATATATACAATCAGAAAGTCAGAATATAAAGCAATACAAAGGAGCAAATTGCTGAAGACACATCTCATGTCCTCATCCCACAATGAATCAGGAAATCTAGAACTATTTAACAAGACTTAGAAAATTCAGTTAAAGACACAATCATGCCAAGTGCTTTGGGTTAAGGAACAAAAATAAATGGGCCAAAGTTGGGACTGGGAAAGTGGCAAGTATGACCTTACTGTAGCTCCGCAAGAAGCTGATACGATGATTTTTAAAGAATTCAACAAACAAACATCAGTAAATGGGCAACATGATAAATTAGAGTTTCCTAAATATGGAAAGAAGGCATCAAGATGGTAAGGTAAGGCAGATGGTTAGCATGTGATTTAAGCAGGTCACCAGGTACATTTCCTAATGATTTATGCTGTACCTTCTTTAAGGTTTTAAGTATGAAGAAAACCCAAATTAGAATTAGGAACTGTGAGAATGTAAGAAAGCAATGAAATGATAAATGTAATTAGCTATTTCAACCATCCGAATTCCAAAGCTATAAAATCTTCAACATCATTACATACCAAATGCTCTCGGCAAAGCTCTACTGCTAAAAATGGTGGTGAATTCAAACTAGAAATTGCAGGACGAGCACTATCCCCCGCATTGTCAATCATCAGAGGAGGGGAGTCAATCCCATCAGTGGATGCTTCACCACCAAAGACTCCTACTGCTGTTTGCATGGTCCTGCAATGAGATAATTAGCAAATAGAATTTATGATAGCCACCTTCCCCCCAAAAGTAGAGAAACACTCTTGTTTATTCACTAATATGCAAAACATTTATTCTGTGAAAATACCAATGTAACCCCACGAAACAATGTGTAACTAAAAGGACAAACTCCAAATCATGATAAATACTTACTATACATAAACCACATATAAAAGTACAAACTACATGGGCAGAATGACATGTTCATAGAACATCATTCCAGTTTTACTAGCTTTTTCTGAGTTTAAAAATAAATTGGAAACCATCTATTAACAAGCATAGTTCACTCATATTTGAAACTACAATAATATTTGAAAGATATTACAATAATAGATGGTAGACATTAAACAAATGTACACATCTATATAATATAATATAATAGCAGACACAATATATAATTCTAAATGTTACATGAGACATTCTCTCTCTGAAACCTGAATATTAGTGCTCTGCTGGATTTTGGTCAAGAAGAGTCATAAAACTAAGCTTTGGTAGAAACTTGAGAGTTTTATCCATCTTTAGACAACCGGTTAAACATTATAGTTAAAAAGAGAAAAAGTTAATTTAGTATTTGAAGTTTTATATATGGCCATTTGAGTTCAGTTCTGTTATCTTAACTCAAAGTTTCACGAGGTAAATGCTATCCAGTTCCTGATTTTTAAAGGACATACCAATTACAATACACTCTCACATCATTACAAATCAGCTTTCAATTCACATCACCTATAAGTATCTACACCAACCTACCTGGTAAATTTCAACATATCTTCAAGACCTTGGTCAGGATCCATGTTAATGGTAAACAGCAACAGAAGTAACAAATTTTGTAAAAATTCCGCTAGTAACAGTTTCAGGAGAATTCCAAATTACAATGAGGTTATACCTTGTCAAGGGTGAAGTAATCACTAGTTCGATTCCTTTGGATAGACCACTTGACTTAACATGCTCTCGCAGATTATCAACCTGTCAAATAGCCCACAAATATTCCATCATCATGTGGTTTTAAAACCCAAATATTAACCTGGATAAACGATGGGAAGAACCAGCTAGAAAGATATCTAAAGTAGAACGAGATAATCACCATGGCATCTTTGTCCGATGAGACACAACTTACTGAACACTAACGGATAAGACCAATACCAATCAGGCAATCACTACAGAAGTTTGAAATATTTTTCTTGATAACTGACACCTCAAGATTCCACACAATACAAAAATGACAGTAATCGTTTTGACTAAGAATTACCTGATTCCAGCCCAGAGGGGTTAGGCTTGCATCCAAATAATCATAAGACAAGTATGCCTCTGGGTCCTTTTCTCCTGCTACATTGTGAAACCCTTGGGCATGTCTAACCTGTAACAAAATTAGATCTGAACTTCATAATTTTGAAAGTAAGCAAATGATCTTCTCAAGAACCAAAATAAAGCACACTCCAATACAAATGCTACAAACCCCTAATATTTATCCCAGGGTTGTTAATGACGGATAGCGTAGCGTAGAAGCAAGCCCAAAAAACGCTATTTCGAGCGCTATAGTGGCAAATAGCGGAGTAGTGGTGAACCCCCAGCCCAGGGAGCTACGCTATAGCGCTATTGCGCCACTATTAACAACCCTGATTTATCCAATGATCCACTTCCACCTTTGAAATATTGACTTAAAGGAATTTCGGTCCATGTGAACTGAATTTCATGCATTTCCTAATCTTATTGAACTTCACAGCTTAGTAAAAAAAATCAAGTTGCAATTTCAGTCAGAACGTGATAAGTTATCAACACTAGACCAGTAAAAACACAAAATATTTAGTATCGAATGCGAAAAATAAAAAAAAAATGAGGTTGAAGGATGAAGTTTTGACAAACCAACCAGGTGAAGAGTTTTAGAACGGTGCAGCGGGTAAAGACCTTGGCTCACATTAGCATCCATATCTGCAGTGACATGAAAGAAAATCGTGAATCGCCACCGTGATTATTTGTTCGATCGTAATACTGAACAAATCGTCGATATTACGGTGATGATGAAGAAATCTTCACCGTCACTGTTGCATTACCAAATCGAAGTTGAATAGTCACAAATTTATAGCTAGCAAGGAACAGAGAGAGAGAACCTGAGGGTGAGGCTGAGAGAGAAGAGAAGCAGAGAAAATGCGGAGGAAACCGTTGAGAAGCGCGGCGAGGATCTGAAACTGAAACTGAAATGGGAGGAGTGGGGACAAAAGCGGAATTCAACAAAATTGGGTGCGTGATGATGCTCATGGCGTTATTTTATTTATTCAAAACCAGCAAAAATAATAATAGTATAATATTTGAATTTGATAATTGCAACCCTTCTTCACCTTTTCCTTCCCTATAGTGTAGGAGTGCTTACTCAATGGGGCGTATTTGGCTGCATTGCATATCCTTCGCATATTCCACAATCCACATCCACTCATCTCGCTTATATTATTTCTTAGGCTGGTTTCTCACGCCAAACTTAGTTTGACCACTGCTAATCTTAAATTAAATTACTACTACAAGCTCATGGTAGCGATGTGACTCTTGGGGTGTTAAAGACCAGGTTCATGGAGAGTGACAACCATCAATGGTGCCTCCGGTACATTCATGGACTAGACATTGATATTTTAAATAGTATTTTTGTCAACAATATTATAGATCATTTCCATGGGCTTATTGGCTCAAAAAAAGCAGGCCACTAGAATCACTTGGACCAAACAAAAGGATCAGTGACTCACGTGAATCGGAGAGCAATGAAAGATTACGGACTTGTATTGACCCAAAAAAAAGTTTACTTCTATTTTATTGTTACAAACAGTAATCATGTTTGACAAAAAAAAAACAGTAATCATGAAACTAATTTCTTTAATGCTCTGATCACATTGAGTAAGAAAACTTCTCCCAATAGAGGTTACATAAAACTAATTATCTATATGCACCATAGAGGCAGGCCGTGTTAATTGCAAGGCCGAATCGGCAATGGTTTTAGAGTATCTACAATGGGGTTGTTTAACCTAGTTGGATCATCTAAGTAATGTTGCTTAAATATGCAACGATTGCTTATTCTCTCGGCTTGTTTTTTGATTAAAAAATTTATATTTTTTCTTTCATTCATGACCTTTAATAGTGTCATGACCTTTAAATAATATAAATATATGAGATATAGTGGAACCAACCAAAAGTAAAATAAGAAAGCTTGGTTGGAGTGAAATCTACATAATGAGTTGCTTAAATCTTATGTGGCAGTTTGGACTAACCAGAATAGTATTTAAGCAACCCAACTACCAACTCATGATTGGAGATGCTCTCAGACGCTAATTTTATTTACTATTTACATATATAGTATATATTACTGAGATTTGTGAGCGCCAAAGAGATAGTTGAATAATAAAAAGGGTTAAATGTGTTCTCCGTCCCTAAACTTTGAGCGAGATCTGATTTCCGTCCCTCGCCGGAAAATCTTCCTAGCGCCATCCTCAAACTCAATTGTTTATACGGAAATCGTCCTTGCCGCCGATATAGCTCCGGCAGCCGTGCACGTGGCCATGCCACATCATTTAATGAAATGACATGGCATTTAAATAAACAAAATTTATTTTTTTTTTTGTTTTTAAATTTTAATTAAGCCATCTGATTTAACCCTAATTGAGGGTTAAACCCTAATTTTTTAACAATGAGTTCAAAACAATTTAACAATGACCGATCAACAATTCAGAAATTAAAGAATATCTCCTTCTCAAATTTTATTCAAAATTCAACTGATGTATGAAAAAGATGAACAAAGCTCAATCAAATTGCAAAAAGGAGAAAACTTTACACATAAACAAATCTAATATCCAAACCCATCCCAGTAACCTCGTCCCATCCATCACCTCCTTCATCCCTCATCCCTCATTTTCCAACCTAACAGATCTGGAATTTCACAAACCCAAAATAACACTCAATAACAAACCCAAAAAAAATTGAATCACAAACCCAGAAAACGGGGCTTCTTCAGTGGTGGGGATGGTCTCTATCTGGGTCAATCTGAGTTTGTCAGTGGTGGGGGTGGCTGGATCTGGGTTCGCTGAAACCCGTTTACGGATAGAAGAAAAGAAGAAGCACTGCACTCCCACAGAATCAGACCTTAAGAGAAGGACTAAGACAGGGGAAAAGCAGGAAAAAACACAAATACAGGCAAGTTACAACAAGAAATAGCTGAGACCAAAACTTAGCAAAGCCCCACACCGGCAGATTGTTCAAAAAATCCGATTGATGAGGAAGAAAGTTAAAAACTTTTCATCTCTAAAGCTCAGATCCGCGTAAATGGGGACTAGACCCAACAACTGGTGATGAACTATGATGGGTATGAGATTGATATGGTCAGAAACGGGAAGAATGAGGAAGGGAAGAACGAGGAAGAGAGGTTCTCCACAAAAACCAGACACAAAATAGGTTCTCTCAGCAAAGAAGATGAAGAAGAGCAGTCCTAGAGAAGGGAAGACAGTGGTGGCGTGGCGACGCCGGATCTCCGTCCTCCGTCGCTGAGATAGAGAAGAAGAGAGTGGAACTTGCCATGGTTTTAAGAAAAGGTTTGATTTTGAGTGTGTTGAACTTGTTGGGTGATTCAGAGAAGATGAGAAATGTGGAAGAGTAAGAGGAAGAAGGAGAAGATAAGTGATTTCTTTCTTTTTCTGAAGAAGAAGAACGAAGATGATGATGATTTCTTTTATGGTTTGAACTTTGAAGTGTTTGATGGTGATTTAGGATTTGGGTTAATTTGGGGGAATTGGAGTTAATTTGGGGGGAATTGATTTTGTTAATTAGATTAGGATTAGATATGTTAATAGGTTTTTATTTTTATTAATCTGACATGTAATTTATTTTTATTTTTATTATTAAAAATACTTGAGGAGAAATTTAAAAAACAAAAAATTATTTTTATTTAAATGCCATGTCATTTCATTAAATGACGTGGCCATGCCACGTGCACGGCTGCCGGAGTTATATCGGTGGCAATGACGGTTTCCGTACAAACAATTGAGTTTGAGGATGGCGCTAGGAAGATTTTCCGGCAAGGGACAGAAATCAGATCTCGCTCAAAGTTCAGGGACGGAGAACACATTTAACCCTAATAAAAAATTAGGTTATATTAATAACTGTGGACAATGCAACATTGAAATAGGAAAGTACACATTTGACAACTATTAATAGTAGAGTGTTTTCTATTAGCAAATTTATATTTTCCAAAAATCTAATAAATAAAATATCTTTATTTTTACATTTTCAAAATTGATTAATTTGTGTTTACTCATAAAAAATAATCTTTTATGATTTTTATATCTATAGTATTGAAAAAGTTTGTTTTCACTAATTGTTGTTTATTCTCTAAATAAAGAAAATTTTCATTGTTTCTACTTAGAAGTGAATTACCAAATGAGACGCTTTGATATCAAAGTGTTGTAAAATCTCTCATTGTTTCACTCATTGCGTTACAAGTCTATTATTCATCATTTTATTTATATTTTTTATTCTTATTCTTTGCGAGAAAAGAATGTCAAATAGAAAGTATGAATTTAATTTTAAAAGTCCGAAGAAAAAAATTGAAAAACTAATTTTTTGAACCATTCATAAAAAAAATATTATAAAAACAAGTTTAATAACTAAAAACGTGATAGATCAACCATGTGCATATAATACTGACAATACAAATACTCATAATATTTTCGTCTTACACCTCAAAATGTTTATACACAACCTGCATATTAAACTTTGTACTAATTTCTTGGAGGAATTTATCATGGTCCTCTAAAAACTTGTGCATGGTTACACCATGCACTTTTAACCTATAGTAGCAGGTTTTACAGGTTTAAAAAAAAAAAATTACAATAATAATAGCACTAATCACCAACCTCTCTCCCCTCCACCACCATCACCCAGAACCCACCCACCACCATCACCACCACCGGTGAACAGCGGTGAAGTCGCCGGAGAAGAACTGAGGGTTGGAACCTCTTCTCCTCGTGGTGGTGTTCGTTCACACAACCGCCGTCATCAACCACCAGCGCATCTTCTCCGACGATGATGAACTCGGATCTGAGAGGATGGAACCCAGATCTGAGACCTTGTGGCGTTGGTTGGTCCTTCTTGACACCCTTCGTCATCCTAAGAGGGAGATAAAAGCTTCAAACTTTTCAAACTTACATCCATAGAAGCTTCAAATCGATCCAGACGTTGAAGGCTTTCGTTGAGGGCTTTTGCCTCCTCCACGCAGGTTTGGTTCTCATATGAATCTCTTCATATTTTTTCTTCAGCTTTTTCACCACTTCCTTCCTCTGAATCAACGAAAATCTGGTTCCCCAGATGACGAGTTACAGCGCGGGGAGGAGGAGACTCATATCTTGATTATCTTCAACATTTTTCTTGAACTCGATTTGCTGTTTTTGGAAAAATCACTTCCTACTGAATTTTTATTGTAATCGAATTTTATCATCCAATTTCTGAAACAATGTATCTGTTCTCTTTCTGTGTTGTGAGATTTTTGTCATTTTGATTTGATTGCAAAAGTGAAGCTGAAAGGTACAAACTTAGGTTCTTGTCTTAAGATTCAGAAAAATTGAAATGTTGTTTCTGGGTGTTTACAGGATCTGGTGGTGGTGTTTGGTGGAGAGAAAAGAGATGAAGAGGGAGAGAGAAGAGGAACAAATTAAGATTAAGATAATTTTTTTTAATTAATTAAAGATAAATGTTTAATTAAGAAAATATTTATTTTGATATTTTTTAAAACCTGTTATAGTAGGTCAAAATGGCTTGGTGTAACTGTACACAAGTTTTTAGATGACCATAATAAATTTTTCTTAATTTCTTAAGAAATTTAATTACTTACCATGCTATGCTTAGTCAATTACCATTTGCCAATATCTACGATAAAAGGAGGAGGAATTTAGCATGCACATCTAAAAACTTGTGTAAGGTTATGCATGTACTTTTTGACCTGCAATAGAAAGTTTAGCAGGTAATTTGTATTTTTTAAAAATAAAAAATTTAATATATTATGATATAATTAGGGAAATAGTTAGTGAATGATTATAGTTAAGTGAGTGTGGTAACTTCTTGAGTTACTTGTTTAGTAAAAAAAATTAATATTTTTTAAGTAAAACATTAATCATTAACAAATTACCTTAGTAACAAATCCAATTCTACGTTAAAAAAAATCCCAATTCACCCAACCCTAAATATGATTCAGAACCCCTGACCCATCATCATCATCATCTTCAACCTCCATGCCAAGATCCAGTTGGAACCCCTCAACCAAGTTTGAAGCTTTTGCCCAGATCATAGAGGAGGTGGTGGGTTGAGGATGATGATCGAGGTGAACGTTCTTTCTCAAAAACCCTAACACAAGATGCCTTCCATCCATAGCCGCCGACCACAACTCTCAGTCTCACCCTCTCTCCTAGTCGCGCGACATCCTTAGCACCTCTTTCCATGGAGATGAACCACCTCCACTGCCGACGACCACAACATCGTCTTCCTCTCCCCGACGCCTTCCATCTCCTTCCTCCACTTCTAGTTTCAGATCTATGTGGAGGTGGAGTGGGGTGGGTTCAAATGTTGCGGCGCTGGCCGCACAAGGTTATTGTCGAGGCGGCACGAGACGCAACAGCGAGGAGCGGTGCGGTGGTTCTCCTTCCTGGGTCGTGTCCTCTTCGTTTCTCAGCGGTTGTGTTGCGGTGAGATCAAGATCTGGTAGTGGAAGCATCAAGGACCTCAGCCATACCTGCAGATCTGGTGCTTCTGCAGATCTGGAGGAAGGGAGGTGGCTACTGGTGGCTTCTTCTTCAGATCTGCATTTGAGTTTTTTGGGTTGTTGATTTTGGGTTTTTTCTTTTCTTGGTCTTGGATCTACATTTTTGCGTGGTCCTTGAATTTCAATTGCTACCTGTGGAATGAGATAGCATTTGAGAAAGATTGTTGCTACAACAAGAACAATACGAAACAAATTGTAAAGAAATAAGATTTCAAAGCTGTCTTTCTGGTTCATCGTTTGTTGAATGATATTTTATCTGTTTAATTTGTGTATTTTTTTTTTTAGCTTTTGTTGTGTCTATTCGAATCCGATTGCACGTTGTTTGTGGTTGCTTGTGTTTGAATTTCTACCCTTGGATTCTTTTGGTGTTTGTGATTTTTTCTTTGATTTGGGATTTCGATTACTTTTCCTTTCAGTGTCGAATATGGATATTTTTTGATTTAAGAATTTTGGGATTTGGGGGTTAATTTCTGAATAATGGAAAGTTGGAGAAGGTTTAACATTAATGGTGGTTAAAATTTTTTTTAACTAATTTAATTTTTTTTTACTTCTCATATTTACCTTACTTATTTACCACATGGGTTAATCTTAAATGAACCCTAATCATTCTCTAACTATTTACTTAATAATTATATAATACTCCCTCCGTCCCTAATTATAAGCTAAAGTTGGAACTTTTTTTGTCACTAAATATAAGCTAAACTTGCAAAAGCTAAATTTCTTTCCATATTTACCCTTGAATTTATTGGTTTTACAATTCCAACATTTTGAAATTAAAACCCACTTTTATATTCTCTTTCCTCCTACTACCCAACTAACTCTTTTAATGTTACACTTTGCCTTTTGAACTCTTAGTCTTCTGTACTAAACTTATGGAGAATGGACCTGCTTAATAAATTCACATCTTTCACTCCCTCGAGGGAGTATTATTCTTTTTTTCTCCCCTGTGCTTTGCAAGTTATCCTTTTTTCATAGGCAATGGAGAAAAAATTCTTTGAAGCTTCAATGGAGAAGAAAACTCCATATGAGTTAGATTTTGTGCGTACTTTTGTGCTTCAATGGGTTAGATTTTGTGCGTACTTTTTTAACTCTTATCAGTAGATTTGTTCAAATCTGCTAATTTTCTTCTTTGTATATGGGTTGAGCACCCCTTGTGCTTTATCAATATACTTTTTGCTTATTAAAAAAAACCTGTGTCCTTTCTTCAAGCACTCAATCTTGAGATATTTTTGTTTCTTTTGTGCCTCCTCTGTCTCATTATTCATTAGTAAGGTGGGCAGGTTTTTTAAAAACAAAATTATAGTCACTGTAAGTGATTCCACTGTTTTAATTCAAATCCAATTCTAGAATTTAATTGTTCTCAAAAATTGGATACGTTTCACCCATTGATCTTCTTCTTTTTTTCTAAAGCATCCATATTGATAGCTTCAAGTTCTCGTTCTCTAATTTCAGTGGGATGGCAATAAATTGATAGTGGAGCACCATTAAGTATAATGATTAGAAAGTTTTGTCTTAAATAGGGGTAAAGATGGAAGGTTGTATCATTTTGTCAAAAACCAATGCATCAATTATGGTTTTCTTAATAAGTGTAATTTTTAAAAATTTAGCTTATAATTAGGGACGGAGGGAGTATATTAACTATTTTAATTTTCAAAAATATAAAAAATACAAAAAACCTGATGTACCAGGTCAAAAGGCAAAAGTGCAACCTTACACCACTTTTTAGATGACTATAATAAATTTTTCCATAAAAGGATGTTTATTTTACATCACGGTTAATGTTAACTCTAGTTTAGATATATGACTCGTGGTTCTTTAACAAACAAACAAAGAAAGCAAGTACTAGCAGACAAAAGTGGGAGATGATTGAAGAAATAAAGATTGGTGGTTTTGGCAAGAGACCAGAATTCCATATGAGATATTGTGGGCTGTCACTGAAAACTGAATCTTCTCGAAACAATGGAGCACATAAACCAATACCGGAAACCGCTTTGTGTCGGGGAGGTAGGAGGAAAACTGCCGCGGTTTTCTCACACCACCGTCTATTCATTTTCAGCCGCTCCTCGTGCTAGCTAACCTTGCTTCACCTCCTTAATTTGTCACTTTCTTCTCTGAGTTTCATACATGCATTAATAAGTTTTATTTTCTTTTAATTTCAAATTAAATCAATTAGTTTACCTCCCCGAACACAAGCATGTGTGCACTTTTAGTCAAGGATATAAACTATATATACAATAATCATTTTAAAGATTTCTTTTCTTTACTTTAAAAATATATCATTATTTTTTAAAAATTATAATAGTTTTGATATGATAATTATTTCAATCTACCGTTCAAAAAGGATTTTATCTTTAACGGGACATATTTAAAAAGTATGAATTTTTGTTGTCTTTAACATGTGTCACGGGGTTTAGTATGATTTAAAGATTGAAAATGTTGCTAGTGATTTATTTAGTTTTTGTATGGTTGACATGCATATGTCAGTTAGATGATATAATTGTTCTGGTGTGCGGCTCATCATTGTACACGATCTATGACTTACGCAGTGGGTGAGTTATCCCATATATCCTGGCCGACTCATACTAGGTTGAAACATTCAAGCTTGACTTATACTAGGCTAAGTTATCTCATATACATTCTTGGTTTCTTGTTGACTTATACTAGGCTGAGTTACCCTATTACCCTATACATTATAACTGATTCATATTAGGTCGAGTTACCTCACAACGCTATCGCGACCTATACAAAGCAGGTAGTCAACTACCAAGTACTCCTTCAATTCCTTAATATTTGTCACTATTTTGAGAGTTGTTTCGTTTCTATTTATCTGTCACTTTTTAATTTTAAGAGAGCATTAATCATGTTTTACCAACTAAACCCTTAACTTAATATGGTTTATAATGTTGAAAGGAACATTGAAGTGTCCAAATTTATAGGAGAGATAGAGGATATATTAGGAAGTTAGATTAAATGTTAACAAAAACAAGAATATTCATACAACATCTTAATGCGTGCAAAAACCTTAAAGTTACAGATATATGGGAACAAAGTGATTATCATACATCAAGGCCGACCTATACAACTACCTAGACCGAGTTACCCCACATCGCCACCACAATCTATACATACATGTAGCCGAGTTACCAAGTACCATATATCAAGGTCGATCGACCTATACAGCTAGGTCGAGTTACCCCACAACGATCACCATTGCGACTTATACAACTTGTAGGCGAGCTAGGATTGTTACCGACTTACATAATGTTGCGACCTACTTATGAATGTTAACATCAATGAAGCTCCAAATCGTTTTCCCCGACGTAGACGGGACCTAAGACGCTCCAATATTCGCTATATGAAGAAAACAAAAAATAAATTAAGGTCCAATCATTACCCTAATCCTAACTAAGGTGCACAAAGTACCCGACAGCTACAACGGGATTGGATTGGTTTAACTTTAAAAGATCTAAGTTACAGCAATGGGGAAAAAGAAGAACGAACAAATTTTATTCAAATGGAAGGTTTAACATTCTCGATAATTGAGAAAAGCAGATATAACCTTATAAAATAGCATAATATTACGTATAGTTTCGATGTCAACATATATTAATATTGTTCATAAAGTTATAAACAATGGCTAAAAAAGCCAGCATCGTTCTTTTGTTAAGGGTCACTTATTCGTCAATAATTTTAAATAAATATTATATTACAAACAGAGACAAGGGAGTGAAGGGACCAAACTAGATAGATGTATGGGCGAGTAGTAAAGTGACATGATGAATAGGTCAGTCTTTGTTGGGGTGGTTGATCAGAGGGATAATAAAACCCGAGTCAATTTTCTTATATCTATGCCATTAATTTTTTCACTCAATTTTCTCGTATTTATAAATAAATTGTTAATTTTTGTTTGAAAGAAAATAAATTGTTAATTGATTTTTTTTTTTGAAAATAGCCTTCATTCAATTAAGAAGAAATTGCAGAAATTGAAGAAATTGCCGATGGGTTAATTGATCGAGTTCATATAATTTAATGTAGGAAAAAATATCTACCTATTCAATACTATTTGATAAAAAGAAGGCTTAATGGTTTTTTTTTTCTTAAAGGATGATTCAATAAAATTAAAACGAAACCGGCTTAGAGGCAAAAATGTCATAGTATACATAACTCAAGAGATTTGAGGGAACAATATCATTCACCCATCGGCAAAGATCAACCTTAACATGATTATATTTAGAAGAAATCAAAATAAAATCTTGAATAAGAAAGTTAAATAGGAAGAACTCAGCAGACTATTCCTACCACTGAAAAAAGCTACAAACAATCTGCCCCAGAATAAATAGATATGAATTCAAGATCCATCGTAAGAAAGCATAGCTTAATGGTAATTAAGGGACCCTGCAAACTTCGACGACGGAACCTGAACAAATAAACTTATACAATGTTTAAAACCAAGACAATTATAAAAATATTATAAATTTAATTATTGTAAGAATTAACAATTTTTATACAAGAAAATCACGAAGTGTATATTAGTGTGATAGTTGCTCATCTTATTTAACTATATGTGGTTGGAGGTTCGATTGTTTGTGAGAATAATGTTGTAATATTTACTCAAGGAGTAATAATTACATAGTGTTCCAAAATGACAAATGTGTTGCATTGAATGGATTTGAATGAAGTCCCACATAGAAAGTGGAGCAACTTTTCAAAGCATTTATATATCATTAAATGTCAACCATTCAACAAAGAGACAAAGAGAGGATATAGTGTCACATGTGCATGGTTTGGTGGTCCCAAGCTTTTATGTCACATGTTCCATTCACACCACCCCTCGCCGGTGGCGTGGGCGTAGAGGCGCTAGTGGCGGCTTGTAGACGGCACGACACACGACGCATCGACGGCGACGGCAACGCGGTTGCCGTACCGTCCGTTTGTTTTGCTCGTTTTTGAATTCGGATTTTTGCAACTATTGGTAACAGACATATCTGGTGCTAACAGATACAATTTATGAAGGGTCGCAACCTTATACATTGTTCTGTTTTTGCCTATAAATACAGTGCATATTCAGAATTCATCATTCACAATCATATCCTCTGTTTTTCAGAAAACACTTCGCTTACATTTCGAGTTTTCATTAGTCTTGTGCAAACTCGAAGCAAGACTGATTATCCTGGGTATTCTTGCGTCCAAACTCTAAGACGAATTCAGAGAGTGCTTGAAATACTTTAAGGAAAGTGATTTCATCACGATCAAGCCTATTCATTTACAACAAATAAATCACATTATAGCCAGTGACATCCACTTTTGGTAGCAGTGACAAATTCTTTAGATGCTCGCACGAATCAGTAAACCACTAACCACAAAATGCTAGTTAATTATTGTAAGATTCACATGAATATTCATAGTAAGCAAAAGAGAGAGCCGTCATCTAAATGAAGCCAAATATATACCTGATTAAACGGTGACAAAGAAAGAAAGAAAAACAATGTATATAAAAACAAAAAATCCTACTTTGATTAATTGTTTCTTTGTAATGGTAGTTAATGTATCTTTAGCTAAATATAGTCCCCTTTTCTTACTAGATAATGACATAAAATTCTAAATAAAACGAGTTTGTCTAAATCATGCGAAGATCTTTCTTAACCTACAAAACTATAAAACCTTAAATTAAACCTGAAAATGAGAGGTTCCTTAATCCTTATGTCATGTAAAAAAGAATAATAAAGTTGCTCCAATCAATAGACTAAGATCGACGGACGATGATATTAGTTGCTAGTAATTGGGAAATGGAAAACGATCGAAAAGTATAATATAGAGTCTGTCATTATATTTCTTTATTTTGTTCATTTTATTATATCATTGCTTGAAAGAGAACAATACATGCACCCAAGTTGCAAGAATGCCTACAAAACACTTAAGCTCTAATAGCCAAGTGAGGGAATCGCATTCCTTGTAAGCATGGACCAAAATCATTGAAACTGTGTGAGATTACAGCAAAGCTAGATGGGGACATTTTTGTTATATCGGGTAATTTTTTAGATTAAAGTGAATAGGTTAATTGACGTGTAAAAGTTACTTTATTTGGTCTCCCATTTACTTTGATGCATATTTTTGTTTTTTTGAGTTGATTTTTAAATATTCGATCTTTTTAAAAAATAGTAATCTCTGGAAAACATAGTTTTGTCCAATTCTTTTTATTTTAAAAAAACAACATCAATTTTTATTTCATTTTAATATGTTCCACTTGTAATTTTAAATATTTAAAGCATTTTAATTTGTTATTTTCGCCAAATATCATAAAAATACTTGTTTGTAAAAACAAATTGATTTGGCTGATTTCACATAACAGTAAAGTATTATCAATGGTAAATTTATCTCTATATATTTGAAAATTAATGTTTCATGAATTGCAAAATAGTTTTTGATACCAACAACACCAACTTTAATTTTTTTAACGGTTTTAAATCATCATAAAATGTGTTTTATATTTTTTTAATTATTATTTTATGAGGTTTAAAACTATGATAAAAGTCTTCCAAAAAAAAAACCTACCATAAAAGTCAATATCGTGACACCAAAGTGTATTTTGAGTGTATCAGTATTTGGGAAAGTTCAAAAAATATGTTTATATTGCATGTATACTATAATCTATATTAATAAACGAAACAACGATAAATCATATTTGATTCATTATATAGTCAAAAAAAAAATGCACGTAAAAATCTTGTGATGAAGGTACTCATTGACTTGCACCTTTAATCATTTGGTGCCATGCATAGGGAATAGGG
This sequence comes from Lotus japonicus, assembly GCF_012489685.1. Lineage (NCBI taxonomy): Eukaryota > Viridiplantae > Streptophyta > Magnoliopsida > Fabales > Fabaceae > Lotus > Lotus japonicus. Next base: position 90,714,793 of record NC_080041.1, on the reverse strand, counting down.
TGGCTGCTGCTGGGAGAAAGGCAAAGAAGTCATGGGCTTGGAGGAAGCATTGCGTCTTCTAATTTTCAAACTCGAGTGTAGAAAACTTTACGAATTAATCATATTCTATAGTTCCACGTGAGTTAAAGAGAACACTGAAATCATGAGATTGTAGATAGATCTATAAAGGAATAGTGCTTCATGAAACGAATTACCAATATATAGATGAAACTTATATATGCGGTTTCATGAGTCATCAGCAAGGTTAGTGTTTTGACTGTTTTCCTTTGATTGGTTTTCCCTCTCAGCAAATGTGATTGGCGCTCTATTTAATTTACAGCAAAGAAAAATCACAATCGTTGTTTAATTGATCGTTAAAAAATAACAGTATGTGCAAATTTTTACAACACAAATTTCACTTTAATGATTACCGTTTGTAGACTCACACTCTTTTAAATAAATATTTAAATTGAAGCTCGCAATACTTTAAAAAGAGCATAAAAAAACAAAATTAAAGTATTTTCAGGTACTAGATATCAGGGTCGGCCCAAGGGCCAAGCGACCCAAGCAAGGGCTTTAGGTCTCAAAAAAATAAATTTTAATAAGTAAAAAAAGGCCTCATATTTTTATAAATAAGGCCTCAAATAAAAAGAAAATGCCCCATATTTTTGTAAATAAGACATGTTAAATAAAAAAAATTAGATAAAAAGTCATCACTTTAAAGTTCGCTTTAGGCCTCATTGTGTGTTGGGCCGACCCTGCTAGATACTAATGCATAAGCATAAGTTATATCAATGAACTTGAGTTTATATATAGTTTTTAACTCTCTCATCATTCACTAACTTAAACAAAGTGAAACTTGCAAGATACAATTACCCGCAACACTTATCAAGTGTATAACGTGACCATTGTCGCTAATATTGCATTATTCCCTTAAGAATTAGAATAGATGCCTATCCTAAGCTAATTAACAATGATCTATCGGTTGATAATTGCATGACTAACTTATTAATCAGAATTGGTCAGATAATTGACTGTCATCCAATGAATTATACAAAAAACAATCCATTCCTTTTATATGAAAGATGTAATTGTGAAGAAATTTTTGTTTTTATTTTCCTTTCTTTCACCTATTTCCCAAGATTTCTAATTTTCATGCTTTTGTCACATATCTTCTCTTCACACACGTATTTGAATATCAATTGAGTTTAATGTGAATGAATTTTAATCTCAATTCATAAGAAGAGTTTTATTCACTTTTTATCTCAAAGTAAGAGTATTTGTCTACAACGGTAATTAACCACATGTATCCAAACATACATACATATCTGTACCAATCTTCCTTATACCAAATAATAATAATATAAGTGTTTTATATAATTAACATGGTTGACAAGCACTCCTCTCCTATAATGCAGCCATCTTATAGCTAAATTTAGTTGCTATTACTTGTAGATTAGCCTGCCAATTGCACATGCCTTAAATTCTTCACAGGGTGATGATCACAACTCAAAAAATGACTTCATTTTTCCCATTGGTATTTCAGAATGTAATTCCCTGCTGGTTGCTATGCTCATAAATGAACATGACATTAAGCATAAACTTTTCCAAGGATCGAACATCCGTGACTTTTTATAGGCATGCTAAAGGAGGAGAGTGTTCATTATAGAGCATTAAATACCAAGAAAAACCACTATAATTACAACGGCGATAATAAGAATACCAGCATTTCAATGTCACCTAATCAATGGATCAGGATCAACATGAAGATTATGGTTAAGATCATACAACTGAGCCCCCACATGAACAATCTCCACATAATGAAAGGCCAGTAGTTAAAAAGAGCTAAAAGGGCAAGCTAGGAAATCTCTATGATGTTGCTTATTTCTATACTTAGCATAAACCAAATACATTAAGATGATTCATTTAAGATATTGCAAGTTTGTATCTGTATCACACTTTTATGTGTATGTTTGCAAATACTTCAGCATTTGATTCTGAATGTTACATCAACTCTATGAAAAGCTTTTATGAGTAACTTTTAGGTGTCAGAATTGATTCAAATGAAATACAGACGGATGCAAATATAATGTTATAGAGGTACAGATCAATGTCCTACCTTTGCCAGGTGGCGAGAGGATGATGGGGGTTCCATACTCACGTTTGCACCCTTTGAACTAGAAAATGAAGAATAAATAGATAGTTTAGTGTGGTTTTTTATTGGATAGGAAAGGTAGTGCAGAAAGAACCAAAAGTGATCACCAACTCATTTGAAATTGTGAGATGAGCCAGACTTTGGAGGCATTGGGGAGTGGGACCCAGCTTAGAAATTTTTCTTAAGGGATCACAACAATTTATACTACATAGCTTTAAACATACAAAGAACCTGGCAGGTTTTTGATGGTAATTCCATCCTTTTGCTTCCAGACAGTTGTGAGGGTCAAAGTTTTCTAGGACTACCAATTAAATATGCAGTTTGCATTTGATTGCAGAGATTTCGGTGAAAAAAGACAAAATGGCTGTGATATGAAAAGCAGATTCCATTTCTGTCTTAGACTATAGGTTTTTTTTTATCTAATACTAATATCCTCTCCAACATTGTTGTCGTGTGACTTTACGATCACATGTTCGAGTCATGAAATCAATCTCTTGTAAAAATGTAAAATAAGACTGTCTACATTAGATTCTAAAATGGATCCGGTCTCTCCCTGAACCTCGTGCATAACGAAAACTTTATAGCACTTAGTTTGCTCTTTACTCGGTCATATTTGAGTCGAGCTCTGGACATCCACATTTTTATAGGGCTAATTCTGTCAGCGAAGTTTTTTTCATACGTAAAGACTTGAATCCGAGACATTGTTTCAAGAGAATCAAACATGTACCACTTGAACCAACCGTCTGTCAGCCGGTGTCTTAGGCAGTAGGGGCTAAAGAATACAACATCATACATACTATATAGCATATAATAATCAATATGCCACAAGCCTTGCTGTACCCTTCTATAAATTCCTCAGATCAGAACTACACATTCTCAAAGAGTGTTTTTCTTAAAAAATTAGCACTTACAACACATAGAGAGAAAGAGAGAGATGGAGCTCTATGACCAGGATTTCTTGGACGAATTAATGGCCCTGAGAAGAGAAACATGGGAAACCAATCCAAACACAGAAGAAAACCAGTTCTTCTCCAATGGCTTCAGTTTTGACAGTTTTGATCAAAACTCTCTTGGCTATCTCCCAAACTCTTCTCAAGTTCCCCAAAGTTACAACAATGACTACACCTTCAATGAAATTTATGGCTCCTTACTTGAAGAATCCTCATCCTCAGCACCACCACAGGTTATGGATTCATACTATAATTATTCCCTTGATACTCCCTTTAATATCCCTCCATGTCCTTTACCAAAAGACTTTCCATTGTCCATGATGGAAGAAGAGGATCCAGGTTTGCTTGGGGAAGAGCTTCAGAACATGGAGCTGCAAACCACTTGCAAAATGGAGCCAGCAACACAGTCCCCTGAACCTGAAATGCCAGTTTTCAACATGGGTGGTGTCGGTCTGGAAAGAAAGAATAGAGCAAAGAAGGTGCAGGGACAACCCTCAAAGAATCTAATGGCAGAGAGGAGAAGAAGAAAGAGGCTAAACGATCGCCTATCGATGCTAAGAGCAATTGTCCCCAAGATAAGTAAGGTACGCAGTGAGGATCATTCACTATTGAGTGCTATAAGTACAATAATATAATGGGTGTTTTATGCAGATCTAATTTGTGTTGCTGAATGTTGAATACTCATCACAGATGGACAGAACATCTATACTTGGAGACACTATTGATTACATGAAAGAGCTTTTGGATAAGATCAACAATCTGCAACAAGAAGTAGAAGTAGATTCAAATATGGCAGGCATTTTCAAAGATGTAAAGCCAAATGAAATCCTAGTGAGAAATTCACCTAAGGTATGAAACTTCCGTGCTATAACTAGTATCAGTTCATCAATTGAGAGTGTTTGGATACAACTTAACTACACTATGATATATGACTTTCATCTTAATCTATAATAAGCTATCTATAATAAGCGTCTCATTCATTTTTTGTCTGAAGTGCGTGCTAATTCTGTCTTCATTTGTGATGATTGATATCCAAATATAGTCTTGACCCTTTGAACTAACTCTGCTTTGGAGGATTCCTAATTGTGATTTGTGAAGTTCTCACTGCTTTTTCATTTTTCTTTTCTTGTCTTTGCAGTTTGAGGTGGAGAGGAATGTTGACACCCGGGTCGAAATTTGTTGTGCAGGCAAGCCAGGCTTGTTGCTATCAACAGTAAACACCCTGGAAGCATTAGGCCTTGAGATTCAACAATGTGTCATTAGTTGTTTCAATGATTTCACAATGCAGGCTTCTTGCTCGGAGGTATATTAGTATGATAGTTTTGTGACACCAAGGTTTTAAATTGCGGTCGTAGTTGCAGTTGTGGAACAACAAACAAATGCGGGTAGACGCGGCCACAATTGCAGTCACGATGCCATAATAGAGACTTCAAAACTCTTTATGTTGTGGCTGTGATTGCAGTTTCAAACCCATTTTAAAACCCTGGAGAACACAGCATAACAAAAATTGGTTGGAGAAATTCCATTCTTCCATATATGGTCTTTTTTTCCATGGAGTGATCTATCATGTTTTGTTGTTTGTTATGTAACAGGAATTGGAGAGAAGGACAACACTTAGTTCAGAAGATATTAAGCAAGCACTATTTAGAAGTGCTGGTTATGGAGGAAGATGTTTGTGAGAGTAGAATACTTTGTCATGAGAAGATTTCCATTGGTGTTGACTGGTTTTGTTTTCTCACATATGCCAAATACAAAGGCAAATAAATTGAAATGTCAGGGTGTGATGGAATAATCTTTATGATTCTTAGGCTCACTTACCAATGATAAATGTTCATGTGAATGTGATCATGAATACAATTAGGGGAAGAGAGGGCCTAGTTAATAGTTAATTGCCCCCTGAGGATTAAGAAGATGCATGTGCAGAGGTTCATGCAATATTGTTAACATAATAAGAGAGTAAAGTTTGAGTTTTTGTTTCTATTCTTTTCAGATATGACTTCTCAATTTCTTTGTATAACTTCTAATTATGAAATAGTTTTCTATGGAATATGAGAAATAAGAATGTGATCCGTATTTCTTTATTCAATTTTCATTCTTGGGAAGAAAGCAGCAGAAAAAAAGAAAAGAAAAGAAAAAGAGCATAGGGAATATTCCTAACTACAATATAAAATTGACCAATTCTTTGGTTCAAGTGGTAATGTTTGATTTCTTTTAAGTAGGGTCTCAAGTTTTTCTTGTGAACAAAACAAAAAAAAAACTCTTGTTGTGAGAGCTAACCCCACCAAGATGTATGGATGTTCTCGACTCAAATAGAATTGACTCTTACATGTTTAAAAAACAACATAAAAATAACTATATACAAGCATTAGCTAGAAATAGCTATTCAATTCTTATGACCAGGATCCTCACATAAAAAAAGTGCATAAGCCCACAAAAAGCTGTCACAGTTTGAAAAGTTCAGGATGTCTTAGGCTTCAATTTTTATTTTATTTTTAATCACAAAGATGACACCTTTTTTATTTTAAGTTTTGTACAGAAACAATCAAAATAATATTTAATGTTTTATCCTTTTTCTGACTTAAGTTTAAAAAATAGAATATAAAATAAAATAGAAAATGATTTTTGAAAGCAAGTAATTAAGTCTTAGAGTTTACCTCAAAATTATCTTTTTCAACAGCAATTCTGTGTTTGCTCTCCAGCAAGACTATAAAAATCATCACTTATGTATTCAGTTAGAATGAATTTGTGCAAATAGCTTATTTAAGTATCACATAAGCAATTATGTATATGCTTATAATAACTTATAGGTAAATAAGCTAATCTAAGAAGGTAATTATCAAAATACACTCAAGTATATTATTTTTATAAGCTAAATCAAACACATTCTTAAGTGATTATATTATTAAGTAAGCTCAAATAAACTATTTCAAAGATAGCCTTTAAAATATACAATCACCAAAAGCACCAATCTAATGTCATGTGCAACTCATCACGTTGTCACACTGTCTATCAAAACAAGACTGTACTTCCACTTACCATTGGGAAACCTTACAAACAGTAAGTAAGTAGAAAACTCGAGAAAACAGATTGCTTCTGAGTTGAGTTATACCAACAATAATATCCTATATACTTGAACTAAAGCTCTAGAGGTTCTCAGTGTCAATTATTAAGGACTTAAAACAGTCTCCACAGGAGATTTTAATAAATTTTGTTCAGCACTAGTAGCTAAGATGCACTAGTACAAACACTTCAGGTATTATTATTGCATGTTATACTAGCTCAGACACTGTCATTACAGAGAAAAGGTGCATATGTGATATACGTGTTGGTTGTTCATGTACTATATCCATGCTCACATTCTGTAACAAAGAAACGTGAAACATCCAAAGGCTATACACTAGCTAACAGTTCGTAGAAGAAAAGAATAACTACACATAATACTTAGATTCCGAGGATGCAATGTGATCAGTGATTACCCTTCATTTGCTTGAAAATCAAATCAAAGTCTTATCCAACCTGAAGAGAACACGGATTAGAGTTGCCATATTACCCTTCTCAGTCTCACTGTATATAATTCACGAGAATCTTTCAGATACGACCAATGACGTGGCCTCACTGCTTTTTAGAAAGTTCAAGTGTGAAAACTCATGTCACATAAAGCCACAAACAATGGGAAGAAGCTTGGATCTTACTTACCATGGAATCGATGAAGATACAGAAAACAGAAACCTTTCCTTTATTGAAAAACATAAAATTGGAAAAAGAAAAAAAAAGAAGAAGGAAGAAGACAAGAGGAACACCTACATGAAAATATACAAATATAACGAGACAAAGCTGGTTGATAGTCTACTGATGGATATTTGTTGGGGAACTTAATGATGATTCAATTATTGATTATTCTGAATCAAACTTGCTATTGTACATTGATACACGAAAAGTAAATACTATAAGTTCAATTTAATCCTGTGATCCTTTAAAAAGCTCTAACTACAAACACTCTTACAAGCCCCGTGCTCATCATAAACAAATTGAAATCACCATCACATTTCACAAATTGAAAGTAGTCATTAAACCAGTGATTTTGATCAAAGACTAAAACCCCATCCGTGATTCAAAAGGAAACAGCAGAAAAGAAAAAAAGGAAGAGCAATTCTTACATCTGTAGCATGTGCAAGTTGGGTTGCTGAGAATAAACACATGTTGCTGAGAATAACATCTGAGTTATTGCATGTTGCTGAGAATAAACAAGAAAAGTCTCATTGATCAAGCAAGTAAACACATCTCACGAGCAACTTACATTTTGAAATCAAAACGAAAGAGCACCGAGCTTCGGAAAAGATCACAAATTTACAGTTACTGATCAAACCTATACATTCAATGCAACTAGGCAAATCACTCGGTCAACATGGCCGGTTGGATTTGACAGGAAATAGTGAATTCTTTGATGTCATTACCTAGATCAAGCACATGAAGGAAACATTGGTGCACCTTTTGTACTTTTCCCCTCTTTACCTCCTTTCTGTGTGGTTAGTCCGTTAGTGTATGAATGGTGAAAGAAAAATTAGTTCTATGTGAAGAAAACGTCTCAGTGCAGTGAGTCAGAAGAAAATGTATGATTAGCTTAGGATGTGAGTCTGAAAACAAGAATCAAAACCAAGGTTCTGGTGTTAGAGTGAAAACAGGGTTTAGGTTTAGGATTTAAGATCAGTAAAAACCAATAAGTGTATCACCTGCTATTGATGAGAATGAGTCATTATGGTGGAAATGAATAAAAAACATCTGCATAAGTGTGTGAAAGAAAAGATCTACCATGGTGTTTGTGGTGGAACAAAGAAGGTGACCAACTTGATCACTGCTACAAGATTTGGCACAGCCTTCAATGGTTCACACTAAACATACTACAATGTCTAACACACAAGCTGAAGAAATAAGTAATGTAGCATTTCGAATCTAAAGACCTCGTATATTAAGTAAACAAAAGTTCAGATACTTAGTTACACACCCTATGAAGGTTTGCAATGCCTCAAAGCCTCAAAAGGCACAAGAAAACAGAGGAAGACTACGTATCCTTAAAAATAAATTGTTTTTTCATCTAATTTTTTCTACCTCTACTCCTCCTTGAAACGGCAACCCATCCGTCATCAGCTTCAGCTGCAGCCTTTGACAGAGGTTCATTAGCTGGCTTGTTTACTGAATTCATGTCTGACTCAAAATTTTGGATGTCCACATCCATGTTTGAAGAGTTATCACCCCCAATAATGTTCTCATCATTATCACTGTCTTCATCTTCATCATCGTTGACAATCTAGCACATCATAAATTACTCTTTTCAAATTCAGGGGGTTGAATGATCGCCAATTGTTACTTAGTAAATATGTGAGCAAGGAGAAATGTGTAAACCTCAACCAAACATGCCCACTAAACATAAATAATAAATTGACAATTACACAATTTAGTCACATGTGAGGAGGAAAAAGTTACATATTTTTAAGGAAAGATAAAATTGTAGGAAAGAAGCCTAAGAGGGATTCTAACATAGGACAAGTATCCCGTAGAGTGGATCTCTCTTGCCATGATACACCCCTGATAAACCTAAGGTACTCCTTTAAGTGTGGACTGCTATTCCAACTCAAACTTAAAATAAAACTTGAAAGGAAAACTCAAATTTGCACATCTTTTAATCATCAAAAGACTCTAACTGTTCACTAAACAACCTAATAATGAATCCTATTCTAAGCTGAACGAGATAATCTAAAATTAGAATGAACTCCCTAAATACGAAAAATAACAATAAAATGATACCACATAGAAAACCAAAATTACACTCTTCAATGCATAATAAAGTAATAATCCAATCTAAATCATCCAGTCCCAGGATCAAGAGCTCCTGAAAGTTGATCACACCTTTAACATGGGTAGCAACGATTTAGGAAATTATCATGTAAAAAAAATCATAGCTTTCACCAGAGTCCTTAATGTAACTGTCAACCACCCAAAAGATATCAAGCCCAAGTGGCCATTGGGCTTAGGCCTGGGTTGGAAAAGTATATGACTGTGTGTTAGAGCAGTGAGAGATGTTTGGCTGAAAGGGGAAGGAGAGAAACATGTGGGGGATTTAGGATTGTGGAAAACAGTCTCAAGGATGCCAGTAAGACATTTGTATTGCAGAGAAGGTGTAAAGGCCGCACTCCTTCTGAAGTCACTATAAACATCAGATTACTCCATACAGTCTTGTTTTACTTTTACATGGCTTTAGAATAGGACATACCAAAATCATGTACCAAATGAAATCAAATAATAACTTAATGTTCTTCCCTCCAGAAATACCCCCCGTCATTTACAAAATGGAAACCTAAATTAATCATACATAACCCACATAATTTGATATTACAAATCCAATAGAACAGAAAGTTCCATTTTGCATGTATTCTGCAATAATTTACCTGTGCTAGTCGAGGACGAGCAGCTTGCTTAATATTGGCTTCCCTGAGTATATCAATGGACCTAAAATTACCCTCTACGCATTCGTCATGCATAGCCATTAAATTTCCAGCTACCTACATAATCATGAACATGGACATAAAAAATAAGAATAAGTCACCATTGGAAATACATATATCCATGAATCAGCAGCAACAAGTCACTAACAAGTGGAATATATGAAGCTGAATTTTACTTGATTACTTCTCAAGAAAAAACAACATGAGCCAACTAGGATAAAAGTTAAATCTTTGTAGCATAGGAGCAGAGATGACCCAGAAAAAAATAGAAAAACACACGAGGTTTGATCACGTTGTTCGGCAAAATGCACCTACGTCTGCGACTACAGAGCAGTTGTAGTTCCGTCTTATTGATTAGGTTAAGTCGTAGGATTACAGTATTACAAGCATTATATAGCGATAATAAAACCAAATTAATCCATACAAAACCAAACTTAATGACAGGTTCAATTCAACATACCTCTTCAATGCTTCCATCCTCAACCTCTACATTTAGAGAAAGCATTCCTTCATCGAATATGGCTTCTAGGTCATCAATATAAAGCGGCTCTGGGAATCACCATTCACCAATGAATAAATTCACAATAAAATCAAAAATCAATTTATTTTTTACAGAATTATGATATTGATATACCTTTGGATTGGGTGAACCAGGAAAGCACGTCAGCGGCGAGTTGATGCGCTTTGAGGTTTGAATCACGGCCACCCCATTCGTTCTCAACGGCTGTTTGCAGCGCCGACCACCGATTCAGAACCAAATCAATGCCTTCACTGAAAACTCTCTTCGACTCACCTTGCAGAAACTTTGAACCCTCCATCTCTCGCTGTCAACTCCAATTGACCAGCGTGAACCTTGAAATTGAAGAAAGCTTTCTCCTTCTTACTGTGTGTGTGCGTTCATGGGGTTCGCTTCGCTCTACTCTGCGTCGTGTATCCAAAGTGTTATTTTTTTTTGTCTCTATATTTTTTGTTATATATTTGGGCTTTGATATATTAATAGCCCAAAACAAAATGGCACCAATTGAAAAAGATAAAATCTTGGACCATTTCGAAACAGAAAAAAAAAAAATCTTTGGACCTAAAAAATAAGCTTTGTTCCCCGAGAAATCAATACTTCAATTCCTTCCGGAACTCCTTTATTCTCTATTGACAATATTCCTCCATCTCCACCAAAGTTGTATTTATTTATTAGATAGTTGTTTGATGTAAGTCCTAGCTTGAGTTTGAGTTCAAACGAAATGCCTACATGTCTAGTGAACGTTTATGCCAATGTCGTTTAATTAAGCTCACTTGGTTAAGACATTGATGCTTATGTGGCATTTTTCAATGAGCTTTTATTTATTATCCACGTCTCGGTCACATCAACTTAATAAAATAACTTGTACAATACTACCACTTAAGCACTCACTTAACATGTAGACATTTAAGATTCAAGCGATGAGTAAAATCAATATCTAATTATATGGATCTAATTACAACTTTGCTCCAACAAGAGACTGAAATCAAGTATCTGATATTTACGAGGATCAAAATAATATTTAGCCCATAAGAGTACGGTTTGTTTTTCCACTTACTTTTGTCTTGTGTTGATCTTCAAAGATCAATCATCTATAGCTCACTTAACAAAGAGATGATTGGCCCTTTTTCTTTGTGTTTCTGTTTCGGCTTTTTCTTGTTCTAATACGGAATTGTACTCCCGCATAAAAAGTTAGTATTGAAGCTTACCATTTGATAAGTTAGGTCCAAATTTATAATGCTTTCCACCTTGGAGTTCCAATTTATTTGAAAGTGACCAAGACCTAATGTTCTTCCATTCTGATGTAAAATCATCACAGGCCACAAAATTCCTATGATGTGCATGGGATCTTTTAACTTTTACCTATTTTTTAAAATTATAAATTATTTATCACATTAATTAAAAATTGATCGATAAATATTCACTCTTAGCAGATATTCATTTAACATACGGTTTTATGAGGTTGTTAACTGCTACAAAATATTATGAAAGTTAAAAACCACCTTACAAACGTATATGTTTAATGAATGTCCGTCATAAAATATATCTGTCTATTATTAATCTTTCACATTTTATTCTACATCCCTTGGGATGCGCTTTATAAGCACCCGTGCATAACACTAGTACACCTGGCTACCCTTAGCCCCATGACATGTATACCATTGAAAGTGGATGCCCTCCATTAGCAGGAGATAACAAACACAACTAAAACATAAATGGTTGTAGTACGTCATACCTCGATAACTTTATTGAACATGATACAATCTCATATCTAATAAGTTGTATATATAAGTTTTGGTTAGTTCTTTAGAGAGAAGGAAAATGTAATGTTCAATAAGTGCTCACACCGGCTATAAATAATCTAAAACATTAGGTTTAAATAAAACAAGTCACACTCCACTTATCAGTAAGTGCTTCATCAAGTCAACTCAGTGCTAACCATTCCATTTAATGCAGTGCTAACCATTCCATTTAATGCAAAGCCTCCACGTTTTATTTTGTTCACATCAAAATCTTCACTCCTCTAGGATTCCTTTCAATTCATTCAGGTGAAAAACACCATAGAACATAGAAAATAAGAGATCCAAATGGAGATTGAGGACACACCAGACAGAGTATCTATTGGGTTTCCTCTTGGTTTAGCCCTGCTCGTTGCCTTGTTATTATTCATCTGCTGCTTCTTCTGCTGTTGTCTACACTGGGACAAGCTTCAATCTTTGCTTCAATCTTATGGATTTATAATCAACGACACTCATGCTGATCAGATACAAGCACACTTCACTTCCTCTAGCCCAAAACCAGGGTACCCTGTTCTGGTAAAAACTTCTCTTGCCTTGCTCATGCTCACACCCAAAAATTCATTGATTAATTTCTATATATTTCAGAAAGAAATTAGATAAAGATATATCTTCATAATAATGATTTTGTGAGGAAACAATAAATGGGTTTGTTGTATATATTGTTTTTCAGAAGCTGATACAGAGGAACCATGGTCCGAGCTTGCCTGTGTTGATGCCAGGAGATGAAGTACCAAGATTCATAGCACTAGCATGTCCATGTCAGCCTCCAACGGAAGAAAGGATCATTGTTCACGTGCAGAAGGATGGTTTTTGCAGTGGGAACTAAAAAGAGTTCATGTTTCCAATTCAATTATTAAATTTGAGAAAGCTACTCAGCTCCCATGGAATTAAGTTGAGGAACAAACAAAAATCAAGTCTCAGAGTCAAGCTCAAATATCTCTGGATAATATGTATAGCTTTGTGATGCATGAGATGATCAAACATTAGCTCGTGGGATCAAAATAGTGGTCCATCGCCAGAAACATTGAACTTCCAAGCCCATTTTATGTCTTGCTGTTTCTTTTAGCCTAAATTGTGAATAAGTGTGGAAACATGGTAGAGTAGAGAAATTAATAAGAATATGTTCATTTGGTGTGGAAAAAGTGATTATAACAAGTTCAAACATTGAACGCAGGAAAATGTTCATTTGTAAAGTACAAAGTTGTGTTGGGATAACTGGAGCTAATGATTTTTTGTTGTTGTAATGATTCATTAAATATTTGCATCATAAAATTGATGATAACTAATGGCTATGTGCATGAAGAATTCGTTGAATCCGAATCCTCTTGAACAAGTATCTTCATTCTAACTCTACTATAAAATCATGCAATAATTGTTCGATCTATTGGACGGTTGAGATTAATCAATGAAAAATTAAGTCATAAAAACTTGTTTGTGATTGGTTAAGTTGTTGCTCGAGGTGCTGCACAACAGGAGAGAGTCTTCATGGCTACAAAACTTGTTTTGCCCGGCTTCTAAGCAACCCACCTAATGACATTTCAGCCGACCAAAAGACACGCATAGAAGCATTCGTCATAAGATCGGACAAAATGACTAATGAAGAAACATCACGCATCAGCCTGTGTTCGCTCAGACACCTAATGACAGAGACACAATAAATTGAGGCAAGAGGGTTGAAAATCATATGATCGCTCAAAAGTTCAACTTAAAGGGTCTTCTTCACGCTTGCAGAGACAATTATCATGAGCTCCGAGCCTATAAATACATATTATATCATTCATTTACATAACATGTTATTCATTCTTAGCATTGTCACTTGAAATCCTCATATAGGATTCTCTCTTAACACTTTAGCGTCAGAGTATCTTCTATAGGTACCCTTTGTTGTGGAACTTGGAGCTCTATCATAACCTTAAGAACAACAACTGCTCCATTCCATGGTGATCCACCATTGTGACAAAGAATGTAAAACATTTATGGTGATATATTACTCTGAACTTTAATGGGCCTGAAGTGAGGTGGCCCGAAAACATATTGATCCAGCATAAATAAAAATATTGGGCTTTTATAATTTGTATCGCTCGTAATTGTATTGTGGATTGTGAAACAAATAAAATGTCATTCGTACAAAGTCCAATGAGGAAAACAGGTGCAGTGAATTAGCCCAATGGGAAGATACAATATACAACCGCATTTTAGATTCAAGTCTGACATAGTTTTTCCTTTCAAAAGCATGTGCAATATATCATGTCATCAATTCAGATCCTTCAAGTAAAATATTTTGGATTGAACAAACCTTTTTCTTACAAAAATAGCATTGTCATTGCTGATCTCTAATGAATAACAGAAAGAAAACAAAAGGAAGACTGTTTTCTGAAAAAACATAAAACCAAAAGATGCTTATTCAATCAAACCAGAACATGATCTATGACAGATGCTACATATGCACTCTTGACTAATATTAATATTATGCATTTTAGTATTTCTCTATCTTCTTAGAACCAATAGGATTATAATATATACTGTTTTTAACAATCATCCCATGTGGTCTCAAGAGGGATGCAAAATGTGGTCTATATTTCCAAGGCTCGCATAAGTCAACTTGCTAATGCATATGCATGCACCATCATCATATACATCCCTTCACATTGTTTAATATTTAACAACAACAGAATAAGTATTAACAAAAAATATATATATAAATTCAAAAAAAAAACAAAAAATATATATAGTTATAATTAAATTTATGGTTGCAAATTTGTCTATGTCTGATACTGGAACCTGTCAAAGCCTTAACAAATCCACTAAATTAAAGGCAACAAATCCACTTCTGGGCCATATTCAACTAATAATTTTTTGCAGTGTCCTCATATTTATAAATTAATTTTATCGGCTCTTAGTTTGTTGTACTCATTTGACAAATAAGTTAGGCTCTCAATTCAATATCAAGAATAGCTAATTAGACTGCAGCTGAATTTCCATCTTCATGATCACTAATTAAGAATTAATTGTCAACTCTGAACTTGGCTTATTCGTTGACTGAATGCATCTCTGGGAAATATGGTTATAGATGTTTTATAAGTCTTTTTGAAACCCACATGTATTATTTATTGATGCAATCTTGTTCAAGCCGAGTTTGTCTTTTCGGAAAGGATGTATATATTCTTACAAGTTTGATATTTGGTATTTGATATTTGACCATTCATTGAATATTCCATCAATTTATTCAATGAACAAATGACCAAGATCTTCACCCATTCCTTCACAGATTGAAGTGAAATTCCCCTACTCCATTTAGAGGTTGCTACAATTCAGACAACACAATGGGATGGCAAACCCATACATTAGGTGTGAAGTAGCAAAGCGGAGTAAATTTTATCCAAAAGGTTAGTGGGCATGTAAAATTTGGTCATAAAGCAAGATACTATAAGTCCAAAAGGGAAAGATATTTTGTTCACTTTTATTTTAAAAGCCTATGTGCACATTAACTACATAAAGTTATAAACTACTCAAAGGACTTATTTGTAAAGCAGTCTAGATAGCCTTGAATATCAACACTCAAAGGACCCCACCTCATCCAAGTGAATCCCCTTTGCTTGAAAATTTAATTGAAGGTGCTTGTTTAAACAAATGAATTGAATAGAAGAAGTGATGAATGCAAAAGAAGGTTCAAAACAAGGCCTAAAATGGTAAAGGCAACTACATCTTGGTCTTGCTCTTTCTTCCATGAACGTTGCCACAATATTGCATGATTGAAGGAAGTTGGAGTGGTTAGAAACGGTAGTTGCAATTAAAAGTCATGGACCGTGGAGAGATCACAATTAAAGAAATTATTGGCATGCTATCATTAATTAATTAATTAATTGCCGACCCTTACTTCCATTGTGGATTTGAACCTAAAAAAGTGGATTGCTTTTGACAAATTGTCTACTAGCGATTGCACAAGTGAACTTCAAAGTTACTGTTAATAATGTATTATTTACTTACATATCAAATAACAAAATGTCTCGGATTAGTATTGTTGCTTATTGTTGAAAGATTTTTACCACAAATATTTTTAAATCCCTTTCAAGATTCAATTGTAGTATAGTAAGGGTTTTTATCGTCTTCAGGAAATTGGAAATACAACGTCGTTCTTTAGCTAAATTACTTAAGCAAATAGTTCAAGAAACGTTTGGTTGATTGTTTTGAGAAATGTTGTGGACATAAAACAGTAATAAAAACGGGTTTAAAACAGATTGAGAAAACTGTTGGGATTGGGGTTCACACATCAACTCTCATATATCCTATAATTCAACAATACAACCTATTCTATCCTTGATTTCATCACATCAGTTCTTATCTATCTCATTAATTTCTTACATGAGCAAATCAACGATTCACTTCTCTAATTATCGATGTCTCGCATAACTAACGAAGCAAAACGTAATGAGTTCAGATGTTAAGCGACTAATAAATCTAACCCTATGTCTAGCAATCAGGTAAATTAGATGATACAACCTAAATCTAATTCAAATATGTAGCTTCCACTCACATATCAAATCTCAAATCATGGTCTAGTTGATCAAGCTAAAACAAGCATTAAAATCAAGATCATATCATTGAAATCAAGAGATAAAATGGATTCATATGAAAGAGAACTAAGATGGATACATTTAAGTCAAGTATTACACCCAATCCCAACAAAGAGAAGTTTAGCTATCCATAGACATGGATGCTATGCTTACAAGAGGAACTAAGACGAAAGTGATAATCCGTGCCGTCCTTGGTGATGTTTCCAGCTTGATGGATGGTGAATCAAAACTCCCAAAGTTCCTCCCTTCTTCTCTCTGAAGTTTTCTCTCTCAAAAGTCCAAAATAGGTAAAAAGATGATCTCTTTCTGATCTTGGTCGAGCCTTTTATAAACAGGGCACAGTTTCGCTTGAGCTGATAAAGGTTCTGCTTAAGCGAGGAGGTTTCTTCGAGTTCAGGTAAGGTCTTTCAGCTTAAGCGAGACCATTTCTCGCTTAAGCCAAATTGTCTTACAAAACCACTGCTACTGCCATGTAATTTGGCTTAAGCGAGACTACATTTGGCTTAAGCGAAGATCAATATATTTGTCACTGCTACTGCCATATAATTTGGCTTAAGCGAGACTACATTCGGCTTAAGAGAACTTCAATATTTGTAGCCCTTTTGATTTGAAATTGTTTGGATCTCCTGACTTTTCTCCTACAATAAAACCAAAGAGCTTAAATGATAAAACTAACATATCTATATATTTTCTATATAAAAACTATCTACTTACTAAATTAACGTATTGAGGGATAATTTGAAAGATAATGTACATATCTAGAACAGATAAGTACCCAAATTAGTATAGAAAATCAGGTATTTTTGGTACTTATCACTTATACGGGTCTACTCGACTATAATAAAGTTGCCTTACACGTAGTTTGGTAAGATAGAAAGAGATAGAGAAGAGAGAAGTTGAGTAGAGAGAAATATGTGAGAAATAATGTAAAGAGAAAAAGAAGAGAGAAAGAATGATGTGGAGTCTCTCTCCTCTAGTTTCGTTGAATAGAGAGTGAGAAGAGAGAGAGTTAATTTTGTATGAAATGACATTTTTACCTTAAAATATACTCCCTCCGTTCCTAATTATAAGACATAATACAAAAAATTACGCTTATTAAGAAAACATTAAATGTGTCTAATTAGTGTGTTGGTTTTTTAAAAATGCATACATTCTTCCATATTTACCCTTTGTTATTTTCTCTCACTAATAAATGGTAGGTGGTAATTAAAATTTTGGAATTGAAAACACACCATTAATGTAAGGGTTATATATGGAAGAGTAGAATACTTTTTGCTAGATTATTGTTAAAGGTCTTATTTTTAGGAATTAGAAAATTTTAAAACTAGGTCTTATAATTAGGAACGGAGGGAGTATATTATAAACATAAACTACATCTTTTTATAGGGATAACCTAGTAAATTCATAAAACACATATGCAACCCCTCTTTATCTCTCTTTCTTTTGAGGAGAGGTTAAAAATCAATGGGACCCACCAAAAAGTTCTCTCTCTTCCCTTTTTGAGACATACTAAACACGGTATCTCTCTTCTATCTCCCTCTCTTTTATCTCTCTCTTCATTCTTGACTCTAACAAACACACCGTTAGTGAAGAACCAAAAATAAGCAAAGACCATCTTGAATGAAAATTTTGATAGACAGAGACCTTTAATTGTCATGAACTTTATCAGAAACTGTATACTTCAAATCAGTGTTTCAAATCAGATAGTGATATAGGAAACACAACCATGCTGGGTCATGGCTAATTCTGTGATGTGTCTCTTGTAATCTCCAAAAGCAATCCACATGCATGACCGACCAGTAATTGCATGCATTATTTCTATGTCTTTGTGGAGCAGAGTCCTAATCCAAGTGATTATATCCTTTAAACAGAAAGTTTGAACCACATATAATTTAAAAATTAAGTTTCAAGAATTGAGCTTAATCCAAAACTCTATGTCCTACTACTTGTGGCCTTGTCTTTGACTAGAAGTTAAACAAATGTGAAATACATCTAATTAATCCTAATTTCCATTTTGGCGCATGCATTTTGAGATTAGACTAATCAGTATATGGTACGAGATAAATTTGCAAGTGCCTATCAACCCTTAATTTGCTCAACCCTCTTGTGGCAATCGATAATCTGATCAGAAATCAGTGTCATCACTTTGACTCTTTGAGAACCCTCCAAGCTCTTGAGCATGCAATTAAAACAGAAGTTCATTTTTCTGTGGAATTGACAGGGGACATCTTGATCGTGAATTGAAAGATGGTAAGAAAAATGTGGTATTGGTTGAGTGTGAAATGGGGTAGTTTTGTACTAATCATGCTTATGGGAGAAGGAATAACCCAATGAAGGCCCATTTAGATTTACATGAAATATTTTATTTAGCTCATTACGATGAATTAAAATTACCAGAAAAGTTGAGCCTAATTGCTCTCATTAAAAAAAGTAAATCAGTACAATGAGGTAAATGAAATCTTTCATCTGTGCACCGTTTACATATATATGCTTTTTTTTTACAACAAATTAAAGCATATATTGAAAGAAAGATGAGTCCATAAGAACACTCCTCCCATACTATATATGCTGAAATTAATATTTAATAAAACATTCCTTGTTTTTGTCGCTTCCTTCTCCTTAGTTCTCCAGTGAGGGTCCCTAAACCCCATGTACCCAATGGTAACATGTTAGACCTCCCAAAATAAATGTTAGAACTGGTCAATTCAGGTATTGATAAGGAGGGTGCTGTAACCTTGCTCCTTTATCCTAATTAAAGACCAAATTCTTTTGACTCATTAATGTGGAGTAGCATATATAATAGACACCAAATGATCTTGTCGTGAGTTAAAGTTAATTAGTGTGATAATGTACTAGTATATCAATATCAAAACAAGTTACTAATTCATATACCACTGATTCTTAGACAGACACTAAGACGCTAGTAATTTATGGCAGTTAATTTTTTTTTCAATAAATTTTACAATTTATAATGGTAAAAAACTGTTATAAATTGTCGAGTCGAAGTGTCTATCATAAATAAGTACTACACCAATTATTTTTGCTAGTTAAAACAGGACATGGGTCGCTCTTTACAGACCACAGGTTTATTAAGGTGACAAATATGTCATTAATTTTCTCTCCATCATAAATATCATACATACTCTCATGTATTTTATTTTCTTTTTAAATAACAAAGTGACTGTAACAATAAAAAATAATAGCAAGGTGACAACGTTGGCGCGCTATATGTTTGGATTAAAACTTAGCACGGGACATGGTTTTGTATTTTGAGCCTGACTTGCATTGTAGAAACGGTATACATTGAAGTGAGGTTAACTGTCCCTTTTTATGTTTATGTACAACACTTTTGGTAGGTTATACAAAGGTTAATTTTGAGATCATCAAGCTTTTTTTTCTTTTCTTCAAAGTGTTCCGGGAGCTACAGTGATGAGATCAATCTCTTCAAAGGAAATCACATTAAGTGGGGTTGCCTAAATGACCCATGGTAAAATTTGGGTTAAATAACCCATGATCTAGGTGGACCAATCACATTTAAGATAAATTGGTTGAATTTTCTATATTTTATTAATTGATTTTTTAGAGTCAAATATGTTTTTGATCCCTAACTTATACAAATAATCTAAAATGGTACCTAAAAAAGCGCAAAGGTTTAGGCCTTTGAATTATTTTTCACATCTATTTTGATCCCTCAAAATTTTCTTCCATTAAATTTAGTCCTCCTCCCCACACAATTATTTCAAAACCTAAAAATTCACCTTGAAATCATTGTCCAGCTTATGCAACCATGGGGTTATCAAAGAACGCAACCATGGGTAACTTAACTATCTTATGCAACCCTTCGTGAATTCACCTTTTTATGTTTCATAAATTCATGTTTTGTACATCTGTATGAAATTGACGTGGTAATATTGTCTTTGCTAAGTACAAACGAGGAGGAGCAATCTATGGCAAGGTGATTATCTTTGCTAAATACAAACTATGGCAAATATAAATCATGAGATATTTTTGTGGGACTGAAATAGATGTGAAAAAAAATTAAGGACTAAAGCTTTTGTGTATTTTCGGGTACCATTTTATATTTATGTGTATAAGTCAGGGACCTAAATCATATTTAACCCTAAATAAATTAATAAATAAATTTTAAAAATTCAACTAATTTATCTTAAATGTGATTGGTCCACCTAGATCATGGTTTATTTAACCCAAATTTTACCATGGGTCATTTAGATAACCCCATTAAGTGATTAAACATCTTTCAACAAATCATTGTTCAATTCATTCGTTCCACTCATAACTAATGTTTAAGGAGCTTAGAGCTTGTTGAACCCATAAAGTCTTTTTTCACTAATGTTACCGTGTTATTTATAAATTTGCTCCACATAATTAACTTCATATAAAATTTAATACCTATATATATACAAGCTAAATTAACTATTCAAAATTCTTTTTTTTAAATGAACTATTCAAAATTCAGTGCACATGACAATTTGCATAAACCTTAAATAATAATTATCTCTCCTATTTGATTTGGTATTTTTTATTATACATAACTCATATTCCCAAATAAAAAATACGTGGTTGTTATGGATCCTTCGTAATTAACAAGTTCATGGCATGTGATCCAATAATGACCACATCTCAACAACTAGCCGGAAAGAAAGTTCTTCATTTTGTCCGTTTTTTTTTTCAAACATATTTTCCATTTCTCTTACAATTTTAATATATATTATCATGAATTCGACTTGACCAACCAAATAGTGTCATCAAAAACCAAATAAAATGCATGTTCGTCAAACCACCCTTTGAGCAAGTATTTTAAGAATAAGGTGAGTTAATGTGTCTTAAGGTAGATTCAACACTTCACTTTTTAAGCAAATGGTTTGGGATTTGATTTACAACTCTTAATGTGAAAGAAAAGAAGTATCAACTATGTGGGAGTACTGCTTAAAACTAATTGTTTATGCTGAGTGGTTTAACTATTGTTAAATAACAGGTAGTTAAAACATTGGATAGTTAGCTACAAATTAAGTATTAACCGAGAAAGGTTTTTTTTTTTCTCTTAGAAGGGTGTAAGCCTATTAGTGAACGTCATGGAGGACCTCAGATACTATTATATATAATATGTTATGAAATGCAAAGTACATATAGGTAGCTAACTAGTAACTAGGTGATTGTGTGTGTGAGTAAAAGTATATTATAAAATGACTAATGTAGATAGAGAAACAAATAATAATAATAAATTGTAGGTGCATTAGCTGGGGAAGAGGAATGATGCACCAGAATATTTATGCCGTACATTGGCTGGGAAGAGGAATGATGCACCAGAATATGTATGGACTCTGTAGGTGCATTTTAAGTCATTCAATTTAATTTCTTGTTATTCAGCGGTTTGTACTTGTTAGGGGGATTGATTAATGCAATTTTAGCTGGCTGTAGTGGTTTGTTATTCCATGGACTTGCTAGGTTTATACATATTAGATGCCTTTCTCTTTTCAAAAAATATATATATTAGCTCTCCTATATATTTTGGTCAAGCTTAGCCACTGGCTCGTCTCATTTTGCAAAGGCTCTTTGTTATAGATTGACATTTTCTTTAGCGCAATATTGTTTCTCTCATATCATATGTTGACGAACGATTGTCATATGGTGTTTACTCTCTAGAGAGATAGTGCCTGGAACGACTCTTTGGCATGAAGCATTATTAAGGATTGTCAAACTTTGACCTTGTTTTGTACTTTTGCGGATTTCAATTTTACTACACACAGGGGTAAAAATGCGCTTGATTTTTAGCTAAGCTGGATTTTCCTCCCCCAATTGTACTTGGGTTAAGAAAGGGCCGGTAGGACTTGATCTCATTTTGTCGTCTGATGAATTGAGCTAAGTTTTTTTTTTAAAAAAAAAATTATCTTTCATTTGAAAAAATTATGTTTGTAAAACTTTTATAAAAATCTAACTTCTACCACGATATTTTTACTTTAATATTGTCATAAAAAAATTATGTCTTATTCTTAAATAACATACATTATACATTAAATAAAATAAGGATCTATCAAATTTTATAAGCATCTATAAGTATACAAATTAATATCAAACTTTCACATAAAAATATCATAAGATTCATTTATTTTAATTATTAATAAATATTAACGAGAATTGACACTTGTTAAAGTTCGAACAATACAAAAAATAAAAATATTTAAAAAATAGAACTATTTGAGTTTTGAATATATCAAAAATAAACTTTTACATTTTTATTCTATTAACAAGATCTTATTTTTTCTTTTTTTGAAAGTATTAACAAGATCTTTATAAACCTTTAATTTCTAATTTCAGGTAAATTATTTAATAACCACCTGGCAAAAACTAAAATAAAGTGCGATCGGGAAACTTGGAATTTACAAATGGATGTGATCTCTTCCAATTTGCGTCGATGTGGATTTAAAACTTCAAATTCAGTTTGTAAACACAACTTGCTTCAAATCCAGTTTAATTTGTAGTACTTCTCTGTTAAACACCTGTAAATGGGTCCGATTTCAATAATGCAACCATTAATTATTTAATTAGGACAAACAATTTTTTATATTTAGTGTTTAACCTGCTAATCTTGACTATCGTGCCACATGTCAATGATTGGCACAGAATCACACTCTCTTTAAGTTAAGTCTTTAATTAACTCCAAGAGCATCTCTTATGATTTGGGTTGAAAAAATAATGATAATAATAATAAACTGAAGAAATGTGATTTAAAAATAAAAAACTGAAGAACTGTGTGTTTCTGATCCTATGATATCCAAAATTTAAATATAGCCTTGTGTAAGTCAAAAAGGTTCATGATGGTGATTTTACTCTATCATTTAGTATTAGTAGTTGATATCGTTAATGCCACTTAATACTCTAATAGTTTATTGTGGATTGTTGTACACTTACATGAGAAAAAGCCTTATTCAACTCTATCTTATCATTTGGTAAAGAGCTATAAACAAAAAGTATATGCGCATTTTGTCAATCAAATAATTTGTAAGAAAAATAAAGTATTCATATATACCACTAATATCTTATATATGTCTTTTAAATATGCTTCTTATGTGACTTGTTTATGGAGAAATATTTTTTATTTGTGAATTATATTTTTCTTAATCAACAATAAACAAAAGCGTAAAATAAGTTAATTTGTTCAGGAATGTGGTTAGCGAAGTAGATTGTTCCATTCTTGTGTCTGTGTTGAAGAACCCCACCGCTTGTTAGTTCCATGAACAGGCTTTATTGCTCCAGGGAATCCGTGACATCTTTGATAGGAATTGGCATGTGAAGCTGGCTTGGGTGCACAGAGATGGTAATATTGTTGCAGATTGTATGGCAAAGAAAGCGTCTTCGATGGCTATCCCTAGAGTCCAGATTGTGGAGTGTCCGACGCCGGAGTTAGAAGTCTTGCTCTTGCAAGAATATTTAGCCTTGTAGTTTGTCTTTTGTTTTGTTAATTTTTTGAAGCACCAAAAAAAAGAACCTTTTGCGAATCTTTTTTCCAATCTTTAGTGGTTTGGTGTGTGAGGTCTTCATGGTCTCATTTCCAATATATCTCTCTCTTTCACTAAATAATGTCTCAATTTCAATTTTAACTTCTGTTTACTAATGAAATCTTATCGCATCAATAGAAAAACATGAGTAAGTAGTTATAAACTTAATAACAAAAAAAACTTAATAACTTGTTAATTTTTAATTGACACGTTCATATTATATTCTCAGAAGGAGAGTGGGATATAATTTGGGAATATCAAATTTCAATCCAATGTCACACATGGTATATTTAGGCCAAAGTCGTGGATGTGCATAGCCCACATGATATAGCATAATCGTATTTTAGGGGTGCTTCAGCCAATATCTTGGTAGAAACAACTCCAAGATAAATTTTTTGTTGATTTTATGGGGTCATTATAGCTTTACTTATTCCTTTTACTACTAATTCAGGGATGCAAGAATGCTATCCAAATCTCATGCAACTTTATGCTATGTTGGGTTGGGAAAGAAAGTAAGAGAAAAGAAAAGTGGAAGAAATTAAAGAAAGAGAGGAAGGAGAGAAAATAGAAAGGGAGATAAATTTTTGGGTTGTTTGGGTTTGAGTGAATGTGGAAGGAAAAGTGAGAGGAAAGAAAATGGGTGTTATGTATAATTACTATTTTCTCCTTTTACACATAAATCTTTATAACTGATTAAAATGAATTAGAAATTGTTTTTGATCTCCAATTTTGACTTTTTTGCAACAAACCAATGTTGAGTGGCTAAAAAAGAAAAAAAAAATGAAAGTGGCAAATCCCTGGGTTCTATATAGGGAAGAACACATATATAACTACCTCGGTACTCACAATCACGTGACGTGCATGAATTAAATTTGTTGACCACTACTCCGGGCCGGGCCCCTTCATGATTTGCATATCTTTTCTTTCAATTTAATGCCACACTGTTTTTGCCAATTTGCCATCCGCCATAGTCACTCACACACACTGCTTCTATATCTGTCTCACCAAGCATATGTTCATAAAGCATTAATTACAGGATCTTGTTAGTCATGGGTGTGGATTTATTTTTTACTATAAGAGTATTATCTTCTACTACTGGCACTTATCTAAAAAAAAAATTCTACTACTAGCGCTTTTGAAAATACTAGTATTATTTTGAGGTTATTTATTCTGATTTAATATCAGCATGAATATGCCAACCTGATTAACTTATATGATGCTAAAATTGGGTCCTAAAATTGTCAATAAAACAAAAAGCAAAGCTAAATACAGAGAGTTGAGTGTTGTCTCTCCAAACAAGGGCACCAACAACAACCAAACAAATGGCTTAAAGTTTAAACATTCAGCTTAACCTACCTAACTTTATAGGTAGCCTCATATCCATCTTTTAAAAAAGCCAGGAAATCAGAAAGTAAAATTCTCATTCTGCACGGAACCGTTTACTATCTAGGAGCAATTGAATATCTGGGAAAAAAAGTTTATTCTTTATTCATGATGCTTTTGATCATATTCAGTATTCATTTCTATACTTTTGAAGTTATTTAAAATTAAAATGTGTTGTCTTCATCAAAGTATATTATGAAGAACTGATCCTTATAATTTAAGCTATCTTTTGTTCCACATGATGAAATAGAATCTTAATAGTATGAAGGCTAAAATGCACTTTTGGCCCCTGATGTTTCAAGTTTGTGCAAATTCTGCCCCTACTCTATTTTTGTCGATGTTTCTACCCCTCATGTTTTCAAACAGTGCATCGTCTACCCCTCATGTTTTCAAACAGTGCATCGTCTACCCCTCCGTCAGGGGTAGACGGTGCACTGTTTGAAAACATGAGGGGTAGAAACATCGACAAAAATAAATAGGGGCAGAATTTGCACAAACTTGAAACATCAGGGGCCAAAAATGCTTTTTAGCCTAGTATGAAATCATGTTGTAAAGATCAAAACTCAAACGAGCTATAAGTACTCAAGTCTGCCTCAAACTTTTTCTTTAAAAAAAAAAATTAAGTTGGGAAGTGTAGATGCTCATTAGTTTTCATTTTTTATGCATTGAAATGTGAAATTTGGAATTCAAAATAAGCAGCAAACATAATTTTAATTATATATTTTATGTTTTTATTATAAAATACTTGTTAAAAACTCACGGGGTGGTGTGAGTTGACAAATGACATTTGACAAATAGCAGGTGGTCTACGAGTGGTTTTGTTTTCCCTATGCATTTTGCTTTGCACGAGGAAAGAAAGAGTAGAAGTATACGAAAACGTCATCACCTTCACGGCGTTCAGACTCAGCACCACCGTGCGTGTTGAAATTATTGAGTGTGTGATAACAGACACTCGCTGTCAAATCTCTCTTTTGGGAAGGTACCAACCCTCTCCTTCCCCTTCTGTGACCTCTCCGCCTCGGTTTGCTACCTTCAAGAAATCTACTCCTAGTGGTTGAATACCAACCCTCTCCTTCCCCTTGCATTTGTCTACAATACTCTACCTAACCATTCCTTTTTTCCATATAATTTAATATAATAATAATCATCAAGTTAGATTTTTTTTATAAGCAATCATCAAGTTAGTGTGTATAGAAAATTCAAGTAGAACCACATCTATTAACGCTTTATTTGTTAGCACTTTGTTTAGTAGAGAAGAGAGAGATAGAGAAGAGAGAGTAGAGAAGAGAGAAGTTGAGTAGAGAGAAATATGTGAGAAATATAGTATATTTCATGAGTTGTTTGGTATGATAGAGATAGAGGTGAAAGAGAGAAGAGAGAGTGTCACTTTTCATATCAAAAGACATTTTTACCCATAAGTTTTTTAAATATTTACATAAAAGATCAAAATGGTAAGTGGGGCAAAATTGGAAAGTAAAAAAAATGAAGCAACATGCATCATTTCTTCTCAAAATGGAGAGATTGCTAAAAGGTGGGGTGGCCCACCATAATTCTCTCTCTGCTACAGTATTTTATGAACCAAACAAGGGTGGAAGTACAATCGCACTCTAACTCCATTTATCTTATCTCTCTCTCTCTTCAAACTCTCTCCTACCAAACAAAGTGTAGGTGAGAAATAGGCAAGAGAGAGATGTTGCAGATGGAGTTAGCAAAGAGAAAGTGATTATACCTGCGTTTGGTATCAACAAGAGAGAGTAGAGAGAGATATAAATTGTGGATCCCGCCTACTTTATTTCATCTCTCCAAATTGAGAAGATTTGGGCTGCAGACCATTAATTGCCAAATATACCATTGCATTAAACAATTACACCACTCTAGTCATTTAGTTTTTAATATTTTTAAATTCAGGATAAAATCATAAAAAAGACATTTCATACATTCCACCTTACTCTCTCTTCTCCATCTCTAATCTATTTATATCACACCAAACAACTTATAAATCCACTCTATTTCTTACATATTTCTCTCTACTCATCTTCTCTCTTCTCTACTCTCTCTTCTCTATTTCTCTCTTCTCTACCAAACAGAGCGTAAGAGTTTAGATTTAGTAAAAGCAATGAATAGTTATTTTTAGAAAGATGAATTCATAATCTACTACTTCTTATTCTTTCACTACTGTAGCTATAAAACCGCCAATTATACTTCGACACGTGTCCTTCTTTGACTCAATTCTGTTTTATATTTTTTTTTTCAATTTGCAAAAGCAAAAACGACGCCGTTTTCCTTTCACACTGTTCATCACCGTCTCTGAGTCTATCATCAACCCTAGGTCTCTAATCGCGTGTTCTCTCCCTCTTTACCTACTGATTTCGAGTTTTCGACGGTACCCATCACATCCCGCCAGACTCTTCGCTAGATACAGTTCATCCGCGTACGAGAAACTATTCACTAATCTGCTAGGTTTCCTCTTTCCCATGGTTTTCTTCTCACAAACGGCGTCGTACAACTTTCAAATCAAGAAAGGGTTATTAGGTAAGGATGCAGAAGGATAAGCGAAAATCATGGAAGGAGAAGGAGGAAGCTTGCTTTGTTTGGGTGCGTATGAGAAGGAGAAGCGAAGATCGTGGAACAACAGGTTCGTCTCCTCTATTCATTTCCTCACATCTAGATTAAAATACCATTAATTGATTGTACAAATAGTTACCTAAACCATATGCAAATGATGTGCTACCGGTAGTAGGGTAATGGGTTTCTCCTTTTTGTACTCAAGGTCCTCTATAAATATTGGCATTGTTTAGCTGTTTTACCCATTCTGTTTCTGCGTTTGTATCTATGCTCAATACACCCCCTTTATCTTTGTTGATTTCATCTCATGTCTTTTACCGCTGGACCCTTGAATCCTCTCCGCAGCTTATGATGTCCCGTGAATCCCCTCTAAAATTTACTGATTGAAACAACTGGAATAATGGATGTGTAGCTTTTTAATTTCTCTCTTCTATAGTGTCTTCATTGAGTTTTGTTTTCCATTTTCTTTAATGCTTCAACTGCAGATTCCATTTATGGTCAAGATTACAAGTTAGAGTCATGTGATCTTTAATTAACTTATAATCTTTTCTTCCTTTTCCATTTTTTGTTAGGGTACTCTTGCAGATGAGGCAGAAATTGCTTAGAAAGGCTTGCAGAAACTTGGTGTGTTGCTTTAGAGGTAATCTTTTCTTCCTTTTTCCATTCTGTGTTGTTTTTTGTAATCTTGGTGTGTTGTTAATATGAGGTATTGACATTTTTGTCTGGTGAGGTTTAAATTTTATCCCTTCTCAAGTATATATTAGGAAGTTAAAGGCATATAGAATCCTACTAGGAGCACATGTTAATCATTTATCTTTAATTTTAGGTAGATTTACTTGTTATTTGTTTGCTGTCAAACTGGTTGAAATGAATCTTCGTTCATGTTTCATCTTGATGTTATACTGCAATGAATAAGATTGCAAGAGCTTTTTGCTTATCATTTAATTGGAGAATTATTGCTCTTACATACTATATTTATGCAAACTGTAATATCTGTTGCCAGCTGTGTAATTGTTGAGGATGGGAAGGTTATAACCTAAGGCAGGAATAGAACTACTGAGACACGAAATGTAATATGATTGTAACGCCCCGATTTTCACGAGGGTCACTTTAGTAACATTTCCCAAAACGTGGGTCAATTTTACCGAAATAAAAAAAAACTGACAACTGAAGAAGTAAATGGACTGAATAATTCCATTTTATTAATAAAATCTTGATTACAAATAATTCCTTCAATTTGAAAGACATAAGGGTAAACTAATGCTCGACCACTCCTGAGCCAATACAAAAAGGTCTCTAGGTTAGGTTCGAACGCTACAAGAAAACTCGGCTCACCCCCCAAATACTAACCCAAAACCATAATATCACTAAGACACATACATAGTTCTACGTCTGACATCCGCCTGTCCCTTGAACACTTCCTCAATCATATAGTACTTTCTCAGCGTCGTCTATCATTCTCTGGCGTTAAGCGCCCATGCAGCACACAGTCAAATAAGCAAGGGTCAACTCCCAAACAACACAGATAACATGTAACAGGATTGACATAACATCACAGTAATAAGGTCATAAATTCTAATACATCATTTGCAATCTCAGATTCATGTTATATAGGTAAACAACTAGCATATAGAGTAATAAACCCAAAAGCACAAACAAGTCCACCTAGAGTCCAGTTAGACTACATGCTCATGCATATGCTAATTTTAATGCCAGTAACGACTTATGGGAAGGCGAGACAAAATACGACTCCACAATTGGGGTTAGTCTACACTAACGCACTGTCGTCGAATCACTCGCACGACTCCACAATTGGGGTTAATCGTAATAACGCACCGTCGCTTTCATTTTGCCACTTCTTCGGATATGTCGTTATGCCCTGACAGAATTTTATATCATGGTTCAACCTAACCGGTTCCGAACCACAACAAAACATGCATAATGCCATGCGGTTAGTCAGCACAACATCGAAACTGTCTCCTCACAGTCCGATCTTAAAAAAATAACTCCTTATTGAATATCTGATTGCCCACTAGCAAAGGCATCTCTTGCCAACGCTCGCATCTCAGACTTATCATAAATTACAATTATCAATTCGCCAAAGCATAATACATGATTTCAAGTTCAACACATCATATAGCAATACTTGCATCATCAAGTTTTAACCAACAAGCATTATATAAACAAGAATCATATAGCACAACCACATGCAGACAAGTCTAGACCGAGTACCCTTACCTTAGAAAATTAATTGCTTCCGAAAATACTAAGCTTCAAGATCCTATCTTCCGCTCCAAAACTCAAGAATCTCATCACACTCAAAATAAACACTCAAGATCTTTTACCAAAAGTTAACTCATCACAACTAGAAATCAAAGTTTTTCAAAGCTTTGTTTTTTTCTTTTCTTCTGCCCCCGCCACTTCAATACATGCTTCCTCCCTTTTATAGTGATCCTCTTGCCCCTGGATTGATAGCACGTCCAGCTCCTAGACTTCATACAGTTGCCAACAGAAATCTCTCCTTGCTTACACGTTTTATTTTCCAATCCTTGTCATTCTATCTTATGTTTCAGACCGCCACCTCCTGCTTATAGACTAGTAGCTTGGCCAGCTGAACCTTCTTCTATTAACACGTAAATTTAGTTCATGCTTCAATTCATTTTCTTAATCTTTCCTAGTTCGTTTCTGTTCCAAGCATGTTTTAGTCTCTTGAAACTAAATATATGTATATATATAAAAAGGGTTAGGTATAGATAGTGTAGGATTTAACTCAAAGAGTTAAGAGAAAAATATTAGGAAGATGAATCAATATCCTAAAAATTATTAGGACTCTATAATATAATTTAAGATTACTTTGAGCAAAATTAAGTGACCAAGTGTAGTAGTATTAACATAGTGATTTATATAACATGCCTAATTTTCTTTCACTTTCTTCTCCTTAATATAAAGTCACTCACGTGACTTTTTGTTTCCTTTCGAACTAAAATTTTTAAATTGTTTTCTTCTTTCTCTTTTTTTTTTAAAGAAGAGAATAATAATTTTAATAATACACTCATTTATATAACTCACAAAGTACAGAGAACACATCAACTTAAGTTTAATAGCGCTTTTCGCTCTTAAGCCGATAAGTAATTTATTTAATTAAACGCTTAATCTATCTGGGTCTTACAATGATCCATGAACTCTTTTCTGTTTTCATATAGTTATCTTCTATACTTAGTTTCTGTAAGACCCAGGATTTTAGAATTAAATAAATAATTAATTTCCAACTCACTCATAGGATTTTGTGTAAGCGTGAGGGGAACTTGACTTGTCTTTGATGTTTGGATTAGTATTATGAAGAAGAAAGTTCAGGAAATGACCAATAATAGTACTATAGTCGCTATAGGTTCTAGCACGAGCTTTATTCACTTCCGCCTTAGGGCGAAAGCGTTAGTAAAGGGCTAATCTGCTTTTAAAGCACTGTAGAAACGAAATTCAAAAATCTTCAGAGGAATGTAAGAATTTTCTCTCAGTCCTTTCCATGACAAGTGTTTCGATACGAAACCCTGGACTGTACACACGATAGATTTCATTTCTCGGAAGTTTGCCGAAACTAAGTTCCTGACAACT
This sequence comes from Lotus japonicus, assembly GCF_012489685.1. Lineage (NCBI taxonomy): Eukaryota > Viridiplantae > Streptophyta > Magnoliopsida > Fabales > Fabaceae > Lotus > Lotus japonicus. The sequence goes on along the minus strand of NC_080041.1, from coordinate 90,683,242 downwards.
CAAGAACTTTAAAGTTAACCTTAGATGAAGACTTTTTCTATTCGGAGCTTCAAACGAAGATTCCACACACGTAAACCCATTTCTTTCGATGTTTCCAATTTTTCTTCAGAAGGAAGTTTTCTCATCCGATATCAATTGCAAAAAGTAAATTTTTGGGTTAAATCGATTAATACCGTTATTGGATCGTTTGTTTAAATTCTAAGAAACCTGTTCTGAGTTCTAGAATTTTGTCGCCGGATTCTATCTTACAATTCACAGAGGAATGTGCAGGAAAAATCGGAATCGCGAAATTTTCATTTTCCCGCGTTTTCCATCTCCTATAAATAGAAGAAAAAACAAAAAAAAATCACATTTTCCACCATAGATGGCCGTGGGTTTGAGAGGAAGAAGGGGAGGAGAGCTTTTCGCCATTTCTTAACGGTTCGACGTGCCGTTCGTTGCTACGCGTAGATCTCGAGGTACTGATGCTATTCCTTACCTCAGATCGTAAATTCCGTCGCTTTTTTCTATGTCTTTCTGTGGTCAAAGTTTTGAGCTTTTTGTAAAAGTGTCCAAATAACTTGATTTCTCTGCCTAAACTTATTCCCTACATGCCCAAGAGCATGAATATCCAGTAACTTTCTGCTGAATCTCGCCGAATCGCCTCAGAGATCCAATTATGTAGAAATACCCATTTTTATGAGAAAGCTTCGCTTTTAGGTTCGAAAACTCTCGGCTGAGCTTAGCGCCAGTAGTATTAGTTGTTATAAATGTCGTTAGGATCAAGCTTATCAAATTTATTTTTCGAAATTCCAACTTTGAATTTCCGAGCTAAAAACACTGACCAAAATACCCGCGTTAGTTTTCGACCCGATAATTTTTCTGAGAGTTTCCCTGGCCTAGATATCGCCTAAGAATACCTAGGAATTAAATTAGATCAAAGAAAAAGTTCGGGAAACCCTATTTTTAGAAGTGGCCGAAACTTGTAGGAATTGGACCGTGTCCAAAAATACTTTTTGGGTCTGTATGGTCTGAGCTATGGCGTAGCTCTTTCGATTGTCGAAATTATGGCTTTGGTTTCGTGTCATTTCGAGTTCTGTAGCTCGAGTTAAGCACATTTTAGCGAACAGAGGTCCTGTCGTCTATTCGTGCCTAAATGTCGAACTCCGAAGCTTCGAAAGCTTCTTTTCCGGTTTTGATTAGTGTCATTAGTTTATATTGTTCCTTAGTGACTAAGAAATGATATTTTGCTTAAGGTTTGGAACGAGTTGAGCTGAGGAAAGGGTCTTTGGAGAAAGCAGTGAGGTTTCACAACTGATGAGGACGCCCGGGGACTTTGTTGAGTTCGAAAGCTTTATTTTGGATTGGACTGCGACGTTGAGCTAGGAGGGAGAAATAAAAAGGTAAGTGTAACTCAGTTTTAGAGCGTCTTTGAGTCTTGCATGACTTATTCGCACAGCATGCGTTTGAGATGAAGGTGTTTAATTTGATTGGCTATTGATTGAAATATTGACATGTTTTGCAATGTTGTATGCTTGCTTATGTTGAATGTTTTCTGAGGCTTGTGCCAAATGTTTTCTTGAGACTTCAGCCGAATGAACTTATTGAGACGTGTGTCTCCGTTTTCTGAGAGGCTTCGGCCGTTTACTGGTTTCTTTCATTACTGCTTTCTAGTTGATATGACAGGGTTATGTTTTCCAGCACTGAATTATTGATTCATCGCTCAATAGAGCTTGATGTGTTTGTGCGGATATGGAACTGAATTGACGAATGCTTGTTGATATTAAGAGTAACATAGGGTTACTCTGTCTTGATTATTGGATTTGAAATTGTTGATATTTGTGTGTATGCGTTGTTGGATCGGACTGTGTGGCCTTCGTGGCGTTATTAAGTGGCAGATCAGTGGTTTTCGTTCCACGTGATTGTCTTGTCTTGCGAGACGCTTTTGATTTGACCGACTGTGTGGCCTACGTGGCGTACTGTGTGGCCTTCGTGGCGTTATTAAGCGGCAAATCAATGGTTTTCATTTCAGGTGACTGTCCCGTCTTGCGAGACGTTTTTTATTTGACCTGTCTTGGTAGTAGCACATAGTTGTACTACATGGCACTTATATATTGGATTTGATTTGATTTGATTTATATTGTTAAGGTTGTGGATATCTGATTTGGGGTTATATTGTTGAAGTTGTTGATATCTGAATTGATGTTGTATTGTTGAGGATTGTTTATATCTGATTTGATTTATATTGTTGAGGTTTGGATATCTGGCTTGATTTTATGTTGTTGATTTTGTTGATATCTGATTTAAATCTATGTTGTTGATATCTGAATTAAATTTAGGTTGTTGGATATATGTCGTTATCTATCTTGAATTAAGTTGCTAGCTTATGTGTCATGTTACACACTTAAATTTGAATAGCATGCTTTTCTCTTTTATACGTGGTAATTGCATGGAGTTAACCCTTTCTATTTGTTATTTGTTGTTGGACGCTTAACGCTATTAGGCGATGGAGGACTGTCGATGAAACTTGACCCTTGTACGATTCAGAGATAAGGACTTGAAGAATTGTGGACGACTTGAAGAGTGGAGTCGGGTTTAAGGCTAGAGCCTTGGGTTAGAAAGCTTACCGTTATTGGTTTAAGCTTGCCTACTGATTTTATAGGAATTTACATTTGAGTTTTCCGGTGCTTTGCTTTCCTGCAGTTCTCCGATGAGGAAATCGTAGGGAGTATGTCGGACTTAGGGCATCATTGCATAACAGATTCCTGTTGAATCTGGTACCGCTTGCTAGGTGTCGTAGGTGGTGTTTCTTATGTTCTTACCTTCGGGTATTTGCCTTGTTTAAGGCTCGATGTAGTTAGATTTACAGTTGGGAGTATCCATGACATGTTTTGGAAATACATTTGAAAAGGAAAAAAAATAATACTCGTATTTATATATTCTTTTGGAAAACATTGCATATTTATTTTATTAGGTTGTTACTGTAACCCTTGAAAATCGGGGCGTTACAATTGTGGTATCAGAGCTTTGATTGAGAAACCAGAGCTTGTTGGGGAATAAGTCTTCTGTGCTATGTTGTTTGAACTCTGTAATTGATCGGCTGGGTGTTGATCGATTGACAGAGTGTTACATTATAAATCTATATGAATAATTGTTTATTTTGTCTACTAGACGTTTCTTTCTTGTTGTTGCTGCCATGAACACTAACCACTAACTTTTGACTTGGTGGTTATTACCCCCACCAAAATACTAACTGTAATTGTTGCTTGCCTGCTTTGTTAGATGATATCCCAGGTATAGACTTTATGTGTTGATAGGGAAATGGGTATGCATTAGGCACATTCCTTCGATTGTTGTTCGTGTCTGAAGGTTGTTCGTGAATGAATAACCTTATGCTAGTTAGTATTGAATGATATTGGACTGGGCGAGCCCCTAGAGGGGCAACGCCCAACATGTATCCCGCCCTGAGGCGGGGCCCTGGACTTCAGATGGGCCTTGATCTTGGAGGCCCAATTGGCCCAATAGGTAGTACTCAAGCTCTATAAATAGGAGGTAGTTATCAATTGTAAGGGACTTTTGGCTCATTTGATAAAATAACACATGAAATTCAGCATTCTCTCTCTTACTCTCTCTCCCAAGCACAATCTCTCTACCCTTAGGTACTATACCCTCCCTCAATGTTCATTCCCAGAACATTTGGCGCCGTCTGTGGGGAATGTAAATTTTCTACTCCCATTCACGTGGATTGATTGTGCATGAAGTTACTTCTGATTGTGATTAGGCAACTCTCTGGTTTTCCGATTTTGATTCTGTGACTAGTGTTGGTTTTCCGATCGAGTTTGCATCGTTTCTGGTTTAGATGGAGACTCGACGCAGGAGGCAACATCATTCACCAATGCGACAGCGGATTTCGCCGCCTCGGCGGCCTCATCGTGTGGACCTGGATTCTCCGGTGCGAACGGCAGGAGTACAGTCGCCCTCTCATCCTCCATCACCATCACCTCCTCCATCGCCTTCACAGGTGGGATCTCGGGAGCACTCACCAGGGAATTCACCTGCTCCGGAACAACAACCGGCGGTGACGCAGGAGCAATGGCGCCATTTGATGCGCAGCATTGGCAACATCCAGCAGCGGAATGAGCATCTACAGGCTCAGTTAGATTTCTACCGTCGCGAGCAGCGAGATGATGGAAGCAGAGAAGCAGATTTCGTAGCTGAGTTCCGTCCGTTCTCGGAAGATGTCGAGAGTGTGGCGATTCCGGAGAACATGAAAACGTTAGTTCTGGATTCTTACAGCGGAGATTCCGATCCGAGAGATCATTTACTGTATTTTAATACGAAAATGGTGATAATTGCGGCGTCAGATGCGGTGAAGTGCAGGATGTTTCCATCGACGTTCAAATCGACGGCAATGGCGTGGTTCACAACTTTGCCGCGTGGATCGATTTCAAATTTCAGAGACTTCTCATCCAAGTTTCTAGTGCAATTCTCGGCAAATAAGAATCAGCCGGTGACGATCAATGACCTATACAATATTCGCCAGCAGGAAGGGGAGTCACTGAAAGAGTACATGGCAAGGTATAGCGCGGCGTCGGTAAAGGTAGAGGACGAGGAGCCTCGAGCTTGTGCTTTAGCATTTAAAAACGGTTTGCTGCCGGGAGGGTTGAACAGCAAATTGACACGTAAGCCGGCGCGCTCGATGGGAGAGATGCGTGCTCGTGCCAGCACTTATATTCTTGACGAGGAGGACGACGCTTTCAAAAGAAAGCGCGCGAAGTTGGAAAAGGGCGACACGTCGCCCAAGCGCGTGAAAAAAGATAGGAGCGGCGAAGATAAGGGGGATGGCAAACAGCAGAGGCCAGGTGAGGGGAAGTCGTTATTCAAACCGACCAAGGAACAGTTGTATCCACGGCGCGATGATTATGAACAACGTCGGCCTTGGCAATCTAAGTCTCATCGCCAGCAGGAGGAAACTGATATGGTGATGAACACAGATGTATCGGATATGCTCCGAGGGGCAAGCGACGCAAATCTAGTGGATGAGCCGGAGGCCCCAAAGTATCAGCCACGGGACGCCAATCCCAAGAAGTGGTGCGAGTTCCACCGGTCCGCCGGGCATGATACGGATGACTGTTGGACTTTGCAGCGGGAGATTGATAAGTTGATTCGGGCGGGATATCAAGGAAATCGTCAAGGCCAGTGGCGCAATGGTGGCGATCAAAACAAAGCGCACAAGCGGGAGGAGGAGCGAGAGGACACTAAGGGCAAGAAAAAGCAAGAATCAGCGGCTATCGCCACAAAAGGGGCTGATGACACGTTCGCTCAACACTCAGGACCGCCCGTCGGGACCATCAACACCATCGCCGGGGGATTTGGCGGCGGTGGCGACACTCGTGCAGCGCGTAAGCGCCATGTTCGTGCCGTTAATTCCGTTCATGAGGTCGCTTTTGGATTCGAACACCCTGACATAACAATCTCGATGGCGGACTTTGAGGGGATAAAGCCTCATAAGGACGACCCGATTGTGGTGCAGTTAAGGATGAACAGTTTTAACGTTAGAAGGGTACTCCTGGATCAGGGTAGTTCGGCTGATATTATCTATGGTGATGCATTTGACAAGTTGAGACTAACTAACAATGGTCTAACTCCATACGCGGGAACCTTGGTAGGTTTCGCGGGGGAGCAAGTAATGGTGCGGGGATACATTGATCTAGACACAATATTTGGGGAAGACGAGTGTGCTAGGGTTTTGAAGGTAAGGTATCTGGTTCTCCAGGTGGTAGCATCCTACAATGTCATCATTGGGCGAAATACATTGAATCGCCTTTGTGCTGTAATTTCGACAGCCCACTTAGCGGTCAAGTATCCGCTAAGCAGTGGAAAGGTGGGAAAGCTGAAGGTGGACCAGAAGATGGCGAGGGAGTGTTACAATAATTGCCTTAACTTGTACGGCAAGAAGAGTGCGTTGGTTGGTCATAGATGTTATGAAATCGAAGCTTCGGATGAAAATCTCGATTAGGCGGTGAGCAAATTCTGGCGAGCACGTTTGCTTTGGCGAGCTAGTGTTGTTGGCGATGGAGTTCGACAGCGAGAGAATGTCGTTGGCGTTGGAATCTAGCAAGCGCGTTTTACTCCGGCGCCTGGTGGGCACGTTTTGTTTTGGCCATGGAAGTTTGGCGAGTAAAGCGTTGCTATGGTTAAGATCGCTGGCCAACAAATTTTTCCATTTTTCCAATTCCTTCAAACTTTTCCTTCATCTTTCATTTGATTCCCTTCTCAGTTGTTGTATTTCCTAATTTTCTTATTTTGAAGTTGGTATTAGAAGTTATATTGTCTTTACTGGTTTTGATTCAGACAGAGAGGAGCAAATCGGATCAAAGAGAAAGAGTGGGTGAATTGAGGCACACCATTAAAGTTTTGTGAAACTTGGAAGACTCTTCCATAAGCGGTTTGTTATTGGGTGGGACAAGCTCCTGATGGCGCGATTTAGTTACAAAGTGAAACAAGTTTCACGATGAACTAAATTAGCCCCGGAAAAGCCCACGTAACAACCGGATTCATTGGCGATGTGTGGGGTACAAATTGCCCATTCTACTGAGCACCGTTTTGGTAATCCAACTGGCCATTGGAACCCAAAGCACTTTGAGTCCCGAAATGGGACGATCACACCAAGGGTGGCGACCTACCGCTAGGGTGGTGACCTCATGCCAAAGGGTGGCGACCAAGCGCTATGGGTGGCGACCTGTAAGACTCAGTTTAGACACACAAAAGTCGCCAAAAGGGTGGCGACCTCACGCTAAGGGTGGCGACCTACCGCAAGAGGGTCGCGACCTACCGCAAGAGGATGGCGACCTACCGCTAAAGGGTCGCGACCTACCGCCAAAAATGAGGGTAGCGACCTACCGCAAAATGGTGGCGACCTACCGCAAGAGGGTCGCGACCTACCGCAAGAGGGTTGCGACCTACCGCCAAAAATGAGGGTAGCGACCTACCGCAAAATAGTGGCGAGCAAGTCAAACTAATTTCTTATAAGGCTAAAGCAAGATGGTGATGACGATGCGGCGGCGACTAAAAAATGTATGGCGGAAGCATTCCAACATGATTTACAAAATATCCAACGGCGATATAAAAAGCTATGGCGAAGGGTTGCTTAAACATAGACGAATGGCGGAAAAGTACACTACAAGGTGACAGTAAAAGCTAAAGTAATGTTAAAATTACATTATTCATTGTTTTCTTTCTCCTGTTCTTCTTCTTCCTCTTCTTCTTCAGTCGCTGTCCAGAGGTTTTGGTCAATCAGGGGAGGATCGTCTGGACCAACCAGTCCTGCGGCGGTTATCTCTTTCATTACTCCCATGGCGCTAAAGTCAAAGTTCGGGTACAAATGTTGGGCCTGATCTTTGGCGAGGTAGAAACCGCGCTCGCGGTTGTCAAGGGCGATGTCAGCGGCTTGTTCCCTCGCCTCAATGGCTTTGGCCTTCTCCGTCGCCAGCTCGTCCTCTAGACTTTTGATCTTTGCTAGTTGGGAAGCAATCTCAGCATCTTTCGTGGCGAGGGCCTCGGCGTGGGTTTCGGTCGCTTTCTTGATCTCCTCGGACGTAGCCTGCATCACCGCCTCCATGTCAGATTTCGCCAAGGCCAAGGACTCCGCAGACTTTTTCTCTTGCTCCGCCAACGCTTTTTTCACTAACTCCAGCTCAGCGCACAGAACGGCAAGCTCTGACTCCTTAGCAATCAGCGCCTCGCCTCGGGCGATCAAGTCCTTCTCAGCTTGCTCTTTCTCCTTCTTGCAAGCTTGAAGGCTTGCATCAAGCTCATCTGCTTCTTCCTTCATCAGCGCCAGCTGATCCTCCAGCTCGCCGATTTTAATCCCCGCCGTGCCAATCATCTTGTCGGCATAGACTTTGTCTTTTCCTGCCTGCGTCGCTAGTTTGTCGAAACGCTTTTCCCAAGCAGCGGCGGCTTCTTGATGCTTAGCACTTTCGGCCTTCAACCGCTCAGCTTCAACGTTGGCGGCATTGAACTTCTCAAACGTGTGAGCAAAGATGCACCCAGCGCGTAGGAGGCAAGCAAGAGTCTCCTCCTTGGTATCATTCAGGCCCCGACTCAAAACTTCTTTTTCTATGACGTCACGGTTGAGACCAGCAAGTAAGAATTCTGAGGGTTCAATGGCGTTGGGGAGCATATTATAATAGCTTGAAGAACCGACCTCGGGAGCAGGGGCTTGTTCAATTTGAGCCGCTTCAGAGGTAGTGGCAGCGCCAGGACAGGATTTTTCCCCTTGATGAGGCGGGGAAGGCATGGAGCCCGCATCACGTGTTGGGGGCGGGCTAGGAGGCGCCTCTTGGCGAGGGGGAGACTTTGGGGTTTCATTTTCTTTTTCCTTCTCTCCAATAGGAGTGTCGGAAGACGCAGCAGCTTTTGTGGCGTTAACGCCGGCGGAGGCGGCTGTGGCGCCAACAGAGGACTCAGCGGCAACAGCAGCGGTCGCACCGGCGGAGGCAGGAGTAGAAGCTGGTACGGCGGTTGGCTCGGTAGCTGCGGCGACGGAGGCTTCAGCGACATTTTTGCCTTTAGGCGCAGCAGCAGTGGTGGGCTGAGCGCCAGGGTTGGATGTGCCGGCGCCGGAGGAGGTTTTGGCCAATCTTCTCCTCTTGGGAGCTTTGGTGCTCTCGGCTTGGTTCTCAGCACCGCACCGTTTTTTCGCGTCGCCCTCAGTGTTGAATTTTGGGGAAAAGCGAGCCATTCTCCTCTCGCGGGCCTTCAGGAGCTCGGCGTTCGTGAAATTCATATCTTCTGTAACAATAAAAAAAAACGATCAGTGACAACATAGGAGTCGAGAAAGGAAATGTCAATAATAAAAGTGAGCTATGGGCAACCTAAGTATTTGGGAGTTCTTGAGAGGTCAGCGCCCGCAAGGACTGTTGTGCAGTCAAGGATGGGAAGTGGGGCAAGGAGATCAAGAAAGGCTTTATCGTTGGCGGACAAGGATTCCTCTGAAGGATCGGTGATCCCGTTGGGCTTCTCCGTCCAATAAAGAGGAAAGAGGGCGGTCCCGTCTCTGAGGGTGAATGCCTCTGGGTAGGCGGGATGAACCGCCACACGGAAGTACTTTCGTGCGAAGGAGGACTTCGCGTTACTTTTGTGAGGATGCAAACACTTCCGGCCGGCTCGGGCCTTCAAGGAAATCCATCCTTTGTTTTTGATGGACTTGGAGTCGACGTCGTAAAGGTAGAAGAAACTGGTGGGGGATGGGGCGATGCCGACAGCGGCGCTTAGGATTTCAAAACATCGAATGAAAGCCCAGGCGTTAGGGTGGAGTTGACAGGGAGCCGCGTTGATGTCGCGGAGGACGGTTTGGACAAAGGGCGAGAAAGGAAGCCTGATTCCAAGCTCGCTAAACATGTATTCGTACGCAAAGAAGAAATGGGATCTCTTTACGTCGCCGTCTGGCTTGTGAAGCCAGGGGCGATCCCCGGGACTGCAAACCCAGATCCTGAGTTTGGCGTTAAACTCATCGTCATTGGACAAGCCACCCAGGGAGTTCACGAATTGCACAATGAGATCGCTGTCTTGGAAGATGGAAGGTTGATCTATAGCCTCGTGTTTGGGGGCTACTTGGACTGGAAGGGGCAGAGTGGCGTAGGTTTTTAGTCGGTGAGCTGGGATCTCCGGAACCTCTAAACGGAGGCCGCCGGCAGCGGTGGAGTCAGGGTCGCTTTCGGAGGAGGAAGAAGAGTGATTAGGGGAGGTAGGGTTTGAAGCCATTTTTAGAAGACAGTGAAGTGAAAGAAAGGAAAAGATCAGTATGTGTGCGATGTAAAGATAAGGACAGGGGGACTCACCGGAGTAGGATGTGAAGAGTGGGTAGCGGAAAGGGTGATAAGCGACGGCTCCGGAGCGGAAGTGGGCAGAAGGAGTTTGGTAAGCGATTAGGGAAGTGAGAGGGGTCTCGGAAAGGGATGACAGTGGGGAAGAAGGGTTTTTATAGGAGAAGGGGAGAAGCTGGAAGGGTGACGCGTGTTGGACGCGTGTGGAAGGTTGGAAGTCATGATAGTTTTGGGGAGGTGGGTCGCGTGCAAAGGGGAGTTACTGCGCACGATGGGACGGTTATGAAAGGTGAAGTGACGGTTCCGGAGAAAGAGGGAAATTGATGTAACCAACACATCACGTGGGGCAGCCACGTGAGGCAGATTGAAATTTGAAAGGGTTTTAAAATAAGGGAAAGCGCGGAAAGCCTCGCCACTATAAGGATCAAACGCCATCGCCTGACGATTGACACCAACAACGAAGTTCAGTCGCTCGCCGGGGTCACCGCCAGTCAATGCTTGAATGATCGGCACATGACCCATGCCTGCCACCTTTCCCGCCGGCGAGCGATCATACACCTGCTCCAACTTATCACCAATACAAAGTAGTCATTCTCGCCGCTTGCGGACTTGTGGACTTGCAAGCTCTGTTTGCTCGTCAAGTCAGTGGATTGGGTAACTGAAAATGCTAGTTTCCTTTTGCTCACGCCTTGTTGGCGACAATCTCAGCATCTTTTGTGGGTAGATTCCGGTGTACGATAAGACATGTAACAGCATTTAAAAGACACCCTTAGCTCTCGTACCTCGAGCTCGGTGTCTTGTGGACTAGTGGACTGGGCGAGCCCCTAGAGGGGCAACGCCCAGCATGTATCCCGCCCTGAGGCGGGGCCCTGGCCTTCAGATGGGCCTTGATCTCGGAGGCCCAATTGCATTTAAAAGACACCCTTAGCTCTCGTACCTCGAGCTCGGTGTCTTGTGGACTAGTGGACTGGGCGAGCCCCTAGAGGGGCAACGCCCAGCATGTATCCCGCCCTGAGGCGGGGCCCTGGACTTCAGATGGGCCTTGATCTTGGAGGCCCAATTGGCCCAATAGGTAGTACTCAAGCTCTATAAATAGGAGGTAGTTATCAATTGTAAGGGACTTTTGGCTCATTTGATAAAATAACACATGAAATTCAGCATTCTCTCTCTTACTCTCTCTCCCAAGCACAATCTCTCTACCCTTAGGTACTATACCCTCCCTCAATGTCAGGGTCGCTTTCGGAGGAGGAAGAAGAGTGATTAGGGGAGGTAGGGTTTGAAGCCATTTTTAGAAGACAGTGAAGTGAAAGAAAGGAAAAGATCAGTATGTGTGCGATGTAAAGATAAGGACAGGGGGACTCACCGGAGTAGGATGTGAAGAGTGGGTAGCGGAAAGGGTGATAAGCGACGGCTCCGGAGCGGAAGTGGGCAGAAGGAGTTTGGTAAGCGATTAGGGAAGTGAGAGGGGTCTCGGAAAGGGATGACAGTGGGGAAGAAGGGTTTTTATAGGAGAAGGGGAGAAGCTGGAAGGGTGACGCGTGTTGGACGCGTGTGGAAGGTTGGAAGTCATGATGGTTTTGGGGAGGTGGGTCGCGTGCAAAGGGGAGTTACTGCGCACGATGGGACGGTTATGAAAGGTGAAGTGACGGTTCCGGAGAAAGAGGGAAATTGATGTAACCAACACATCACGTGGGGCAGCCACGTGAGGCAGATTGAAATTTGAAAGGGTTTTAAAATAAGGGAAAGCGCGGAAAGCCTCGCCACTATAAGGATCAAACGCCATCGCCTGACGATTGACACCAACAACGAAGTTCAGTCGCTCGCCGGGGTCACCGCCAGTCAATGCTTGAATGATCGGCACATGACCCATGCCTGCCACCTTTCCCGCCGGCGAGCGATCATACACCTGCTCCAACTTATCACCAATACAAAGTAGTCGTTCTCGCCGCTTGCGGACTTGTGGACTTGCAAGCTCTGTTTGCTCGTCAAGTCAGTGGATTGGGTAACTGAAAATGCTAGTTTCCTTTTGCTCACGCCATGTTGGCGACAATCTCAGCATCTTTTGTGGGTAGATTCCGGTGTACGATAAGACATGTAACAGCATTTAAAAGACACCCTTAGCTCTCGTACCTCGAGCTCGGTGTCTTGTGGACTAGTGGACTGGGCGAGCCCCTAGAGGGGCAACGCCCAGCATGTATCCCGCCCTGAGGCGGGGCCCTGGCCTTCAGATGGGCCTTGATCTCGGAGGCCCAATTGCATTTAAAAGACACCCTTAGCTCTCGTACCTCGAGCTCGGTGTCTTGTGGACTAGTGGACTGGGCGAGCCCCTAGAGGGGCAACGCCCAGCATGTATCCCGCCCTGAGGCGGGGCCCTGGACTTCAGATGGGCCTTGATCTTGGAGGCCCAATTGGCCCAATAGGTAGTACTCAAGCTCTATAAATAGGAGGTAGTTATCAATTGTAAGGGACTTTTGGCTCATTTGATAAAATAACACATGAAATTCAGCATTCTCTCTCTTACTCTCTCTCCCAAGCACAATCTCTCTACCCTTAGGTACTATACCCTCCCTCAATGTTCATTCCCAGAACAGATATATATAGGTATCTATCATAGAACCTCGTGTTGTTCTGACCTGAGTGTCTGTTGTGGTCTTTGACTGTTCATGAAAATAGGAACAGGAGGCTTCCACAACTGAACGAGACTCAAGGTTTAGACAACATGAATCCGATGGAACAAGCTATTGCTAATCTGACTGCCCTTATGGCACAACAAGTTACCAACACTGCTGCAAGGGAGGGAGCTGAAGCTCAACGTGCTGTTGCTGCTGCTATTATGACTGCTCAAGACCGAGCTGAAAAGAATGTTCGCCATGTGCAGCGGGAGGAACGCGAGTTGGCTGCCGCTCAGACTAGGGGTCTGAATGATTTCAAGCGTCAGGATCCTCTGCATTGGCGTCTTGTTTTTATTGACGAAAAGACTATACAAACTCTTTTTCTTTTAAGAAATTGGCTAGGTTTTCACTGAAGATTAAATGAGAGAGATTTTAGAATAGAGTTCTTTAATCTCTGAAATCATCTTTTTCTTCTCATCTTCAAGCTCTCAAGCTTGAGGCTTAAACTCTTAATCTCCTCTGCATGTTGGAGGTATTTGGAGGCGTTCTCATAAAGGTCGCGCTCGAACTAAGGGAGGACCATTTTGTTGAATATAAGAGAAGTAGAAGCAACCCTTAAGGCATTTCCCGATTAAATCTAAAACTGTCGAGCGATTAAACATCTTCAAAGGCTTCCAAGGAAAAAATGGAGAAAAGCTTGAATATGACATTGAGGTCCATAGCTTCACTCGAGATCCCAGAATCCCATACCCTACATTTTTTATGCATGAGACCCTCAGGAGCTTTGGCCTTCTTGCTCGAAGAAGTCTTAGTGGAATCCCTCACCCTCTTCCTGCCTAAAGGAATAAAAGATGATTTTTCATGAACGGCCTTAACGAATATCTTAATGTTGTGGCCGCACTGAAATTAACCTTGCCTTGTCTTTTGTCTTATTAAGGGATGAAGGTCACATCATTCATAGGTTTTTTCTTTTCCGGTGAATGTAAAATTTGCAATAATGGTTTATGGGTTGCTTATATCTTATGTGACATTTTATAAACTCTATGTTACTAGATCATTTGAGCCCTCTCTCACTTCATAAGGGTACTTGGTAATTGGCACCAATGAAAAAGTGTTTGCAAATTGGAAATCTAATATGATTCACATGACCAAATTACAAGTATTATATATACAAAAGAAAGTTGGCAAACTTTTGCATGTTGTTTGGTGAGGGAGAGTTATAATATTGTTTCTCTTACAACCAATAAATGAATGTCAAGTAGATGTTTGCGCCATGTCATTTAAACTTCTAAAATTTTTAAATTGGTCCTCAAACTATTTATATTATAAATTTTACAATATAACAAAAATACATTTATGTTTTCATAAATTTTTTTCTGGTTGGCAAATTGATTTTACCTATATTAAAATTAACTTAAACATTTCATGTCTGATTTTCCCAAAATCTGTTAATCTACTTCTTTCGCCACTCCTCCTTCTCCGTGCTTTTACCCAAAAATCAAAATGAAATGTATATAGTATATAGCTGAGAGAGTTGAACTTGCATGGTTAAAACAACCTGGTTATTAGAAACTGGTTTGTAATACATTTAGTGTTCAGTTGTTTCCTCAGTAGACCTGCAAAAAGCACAAACAACATTCACCCCTCTTCCACCTTTGTCCTCCACTTTCCCCATCATCCATCTCCCTCACGTTCATCCCAAAAACCCAGATAGAGCACTTGCTGCAGCCTTGCACCATAGAGATCCCCGCCGAAAAACGCACCGCCGGAGAAACACGCACATGAACCTAGATCCCAAACCACCGGAAAAACGAACCCAGGTCCTTGCATCAAAACCAAGTCAATCTGCAGAGATTCGTCTGTTTTTTGGGCTCGAAGATCTTGGATCTGGACTTTCTTGCTTGCTTCGATCTTCATCTTCGGTTTGTTCTTGATGATGGTGGCTCGAAGAAGAAGAAGACATGGATTTTTAATAGTTTTCATTCCCATTTCTTCAACCTGGGTTTTGTTTTTTTGGGAACAATAAAGACTGAGGTTGAGTGGCTCTGGTTTTGGAGGAAGGGAGGGACTGAGGGAATTTCTCGGCGGCGACACTGATATTTACCGACGATGAGGGGCGGCACAAGAAGAAGATGAACAAGGGTTATGATATTTACCAGAACTTATCACCAAATGAATTTATCATCATATTATATCAAATTGACAGATTTTGTTTGAGTTTTGTAAATTGTAAAATAAAAGGGGGTATGGCGGTTGTTTAAAACACAACCAACATTTTTAAGTTTGCCAAGAAAGTTTATTTCCTATAATCTGAGTTAATTCAGTTAATTACACATTTGCAGACAATAGATAGCTATGCAATCCTTATCTAATAGTAGTATATAATAAGTATCTGTATAATAGTTGTAATAAGTAATAAAATGTCACATATTTGAACCAGATCAAATTTGTTATTTTATTAGATAGTGATTGCTTAGTTATATACTGCTTGTAAATCTATAATTAGTTGAGTTAGCTCCTAGATTATAGAAAGTAAACTTGTTTTATATCGATCTATATAATACTTGTAACCTGGTCATATGAATCATATCAGTAATTTGCGATTTTCAAAAATGATATATATACACCTTATTTTTTAACACTTCATTTTCACCTCTTTTTATTTCTATCTCTATTCCCTTATCATCAATCATATCTCATATTTTCTCGGAGGAATTTAGCATACACAAATAGAAGCTTGTGTAAGGTTACACAAGTGCCTTTTGACCTATGATAGCAGGTTTAGCAGGTTTTTAAAAAAAAACCAAAAAAACATAAATATTAGTACATTAGTTAATAAAGAATTAGGTTAATTATTCAATAGTTAAAAAAAAGGTTAATTATTCAACATGTTCTTCCTTGCTATCAACATTGCTCTACCGGATCATCCCTATCCAGAAACACAACCCAGAAACATTTAAGTTCTTCTTCCTCCTCCATCACCCCACCACCCCAACCATCACCAATCATCAACATTTTCATCAAAAAATTCATTCTTTCATAATACCCATTTCTCAATTTCTCCCATTTTCATCATAATCATGTCTTAAAATATATGCTTTTAAACAAATTGAGAACATAACAAACAACTGATGTATAAGTATAATATACCCATTTCTCAATTTCAATTGCAGAAGAGGATTGAATACGAAGAGAATTGCAGAAAAGAGAAGATTCTATTCAATTCCAATTCCATTCCTCAAACGTGTACTTCCTCAAGCTTCAATTTACCCTTGATCTCAGCCGTCCACTTGATGTTCTTCGCCGTCAGTGCCACACTCTTCAACTTGCTCCCCAGAAACCCACTCACCTCCAACTACCATCGCAACCCACCCCCACCCCCTCCCAAGAAACCCTACTGCAACCCACCCCACCCTCACCCACAACCCCACCCGGAAACCCAACCGCAACCCATCCACCCTCACCCCCAACCCAAATCAGAGATAAAGGTGGGATCTTTGAACCCCAGAACCCCAAAGCAAACCCCCGAATAAAAGTCCTTACCTTTCTTCAAGATCCATCATTTGGGGTTTAGATCTTTCCCTCTCAACTGGAAAAACCCCAACCCTGAAGATTAGATCACCTCCAACCCATTACCCAGATCTGGGCAAGAAGCATATAAACTCGTTGCTCAGCGTCGACGACGGCGAAGAGGAAGATATCGTAGGATCGGTGGCGAACTCGCCGGATCTGTCTTCTTCCCCAGATCATGAAGCAGGTGTGGCAGCCAAATTGATGAGGAGGAGGCTTCAATTTTGGTGAGGAACGAGAAAACCACAAAGAAAAAAACAATGAATGACTTATGAGAATAAAAGTCCATCTTTATTTTTTAGGATTTTTATCCCTAATAAATGTTGATTTTCACCCCATTTGTTCTTAAAAAAAATCATACCGGTCTTGGAGATTGTAATTTTGATTCTGGAGAAATAATTGACTTAGTATTTTTTAATGTAAATGTTAATTACTGTTTTAATGATTATTAATAAATATGTTTTTTTATTTTTTTTTTAAAACTTATTATAGTGGGTCAAAAGCATGGTGTGTAACTATGCACAAGTTTTTACTTGTGCATAGTAAATTTTTCCTATTTTCTTTCTTTTACTTTTTATTTTCTTTTTATCTCTCTCCTCCTTCCACCTCTCTCCACTTCAAAAAAAAGTGTGAAGATAACATTATTCTTTTTAAACCCATTTTACAAGTAACAATTACCAAGTTGATAATGGTGTATTGTACCAAAAAGAAATGGTTTGCACTTTGCAGGGAGGGGCCTTTGTGGGTAGGTCTCCAAAGAGTAATGATATATACACACCTTATTTTTAAAACACTTTATTTCCACTTCTTTTTGTTTTTATCTCTCTTCTCTTACCATCTATCACATCTCATACTTTCTCTCCCTTACTTTTTCTTTTCTTCCTATCTTTCTCATCATTCCACCTCACACACCTCAAAAGAGAGGTGTGTGAGTAACACTACTCGTCTCCAAACTACTGACAGACCCATAAAGGACGGGTCATGTGGATGTCTGATCAGTGAGTTATTTATATTTTAGTGGTAATTTCTGACTCCTTTTTAAGTATTTATGGCAATTAATACTTTCACCTTTCTGTACTCCAATCTGCGCCATTTTTAATACTGCGGCTGAGACAGCGAGACGTGCATGGAATAGCACTAGTCTAGCCCAGAGCTACGTGACTGACATCTAGTGTTTTACTGTTTATGAAAATTACCTCACTGTAATCCGAGGTTAATGTCAGGGTAAATTTTTGGGGCTGTACATGTAGTTATAGCAAAGTCCACGAGTTCACACTGCACTGCAAAGCATGTATAGTCACATTCAGTAGTGAAAAAATGGGAATTGGTCCCACTTTGTTATGGATGGAGGAAATTCATCACGATCCCGACCAAGATGTGACGAATCAAAGTGGATCAACCGTGGGACTTCAAGTACATTTGAGTGTACACTGTGTTTTCAGTTTCGCCGTGACCCTATGAAATTTTAACCGTGGGGAATGAATTGATAACTCATTTCACAGGGGAATCAAATTGAGAAATCAAACTGTGGTCACATTTCAGAACTGTGAGGCACGTGTCAAACTCAAACCACAACTGACAAAGGTGGTGTCTGGTGTGGTGTGGTGTGGGTGCATGGGGTTTGGCTGTGTGTGCAGAGCAGTCGTTACATGATCTGTTCTGTTATCAAGTTGCAGAATAAGGTCGGTGATGAATGATGAATGATGATCATTGATCAATGTATGGTTAGGGTTAGGGAATAGAAAATTGAGATAGATCAATTAATCATCAGAGGGTGGGCGTTGACCGGTATATTAGAAAAAAGCAACCAACACGTGGCGGTCACCACGGTAATTGGAAAATTTTGATTAGTTTAGACTTTAGGTGAATAATCATTCTGTTACATGTAAATCATTGGTTTAATGCATTAGATAATGTTATCAAGACTCTCTTACCAAAGACTTTTTATAAGTGAGCTTATTATTATTAACAACAATGACTAATTTTTTTACTACAAATGGTTGTATAAGAATAGATGACCGCGACAATGAAATTTACTGCATTTCTATAAAAAGGATCGAACCTACTCCCGCTGTTCCTATTTATAAGTCACAAAAAACTAATTCTCTTAGATTAAGAAAAGTAGTTAGTAATAATAAATTTGTAAAGGAAATGATTAGCTTTCCTAGACTACCCTTATTTACTTTCCTATGATTTTCTCTCTCCAAGTTAATATTCCAAAAGTTCATCATCTCTTTCATATTAAATATGAGGGTGAATTTGGAAAAAATTATTTAATGCTTCATAGATATTAGAAAGTGACTTATATTTAGGAACAAATTTTTTTCAAAAAATGTGACTTATAATAAGGAACGGAAGGAGTAACTTTTTTTTTTGTGAAATATTGAAGTGAACTAACTATTACGCAACTGGTCAATACTATTTCATCAAATATAAGTATATAAATATGCACACTACAAATGCATTCTCTTTTTGTGCATTGTGCAAATTACACAAATAGAGACAGCCAGATAGAGAGAGAGAGAGAGTAAGGTTAGATCTCTCTCAAGGTGTTTAATTGCGTTGATCCATTTGAGTTTCTCAATATAAGAGAGGAAAGAACAAACGAACCTTGCTTGGTATGAAGGTGATGATGATGAATCCCTATCTTTTTATCTGAATAGCTTCCATTGAGTTTGTCTCTTTGCTTAGTGTTTGTTTGATCCCATGCTCACCTCACTAAATTCGTTTGTCCTCTCCTCTGTGCCACCTTGTTTCAGATCCATCAAAACAAACAAAACCACTTTTTCTCACCAGCTTCTTCTTCCTTTCAGCCACAGAACATAATTAAAAAAAGGTAGCCATAGAAAGGGATTGAAAAAAGTTATCATCACTTTCTCACCTTTTGGTCAGTGAAAACATGGGTACGGGTTGGAGAAGAGCTTTTTGCACTCGAGACCCTGAATCCACCCTATCAGATAAGCAACATAGTAGCCACAGTCCAAGTCCAAGCCCACGAAGCTGCGCTCGATTGAACTTCTTCTCCGGAGGTAGCAACCCCTCCACTCCACGGTTGCAGCAGCAACAATCTCAACCGGTCAACAGTCCAAGCTTGCGTTGCAGAACACTCGCAGAAGCAGCAGCAACTGTTAATGAAAGCCCCAGATTTCAAAGCAAAACCACTCCCAGAGCCACCAAGTCCCCCAAAACTGTTGCAGCCTCAAATCCAAATTCTCCTCGCTCACCTCTCAAGTTGTCCTTGTTCAAAAACAGTTTCAAATTCAGGGTATGCATGATTCATCACGTTATGCTCTGTTTTTCATCTTATGCTCTGATTTTCATTATTTTGTTTTGTTTGAACAGAGTAGCTGTGGAATCTGCTTGAACAGCGTGAAAACTGGACAAGGCACTGCAATTTACACAGCAGAATGCTCACATGCTTTCCATTTCCCGTGTATTGCTGCACATGTACGCAAGCGTGGTAGCTTGATTTGTCCCGTCTGCAACGCTGTCTGGAAAGATGTGCCTCTGCTGGCTGCGCACAAGAATCTCGGCCCTGAATCCACCGCCCAGAACGACGTCGCCGCCGATAAGCCCAATGCCAGTGAGAAAAAGCGAGCAGAAAGCCCCTCACCGGTGTTTCAAACCAAGAATCTGGATCCACCTCAACAGCAACCGCAATCACAAGCAAAGCATTCCGATTCAGTCAGAGCCTACGACGATGATGAGCCTCTCCTTTCTCCCATCGCCGGCGGACGGATCATCCCCATTCCCGAAGCCGATGAGAATGCAGAAGATGAGGAAGATGACGACGTCGGCGAGTTCCAAGGCTTCTTCGTAACCGCAAAGCCTTCATCCTCAGTCAAATCCTACTCCGATGATGTTCAAGCCAGCGACGGTGATTCCAGAACTGTTCAGGTGAAGCTGATGCCGGAGTGTGCAGTAGTATCAGTTTCCCGGAGCCACGAGACTTACGCTTTAGTTTTAAAAGTGAAAGCTCCTCCGGCGAGGAGCGCCGCCAGCAGCGCCACCAATCTGGACTCTCCACACCGCGCACCGATAGATCTCGTAACGGTGCTCGATCTCGGTGGAAGTATGACAGGAGCAAAGCTTCACATGCTGAAGCGCGCGATGCGTTTGGTGATTTCCTCACTCGGCTCCGCTGACAGGCTCTCCATCGTGGCATTCTCCGCCACCTCCAAACGCCTCTTCCCGCTGCGGAGAATGACGGCCAACGGCCAACGCCTGGCTCGCCGCATCGTTGACCGCCTCGTTACCGGTCAAGGAACCGCCGTGAGTGATGCATTGAAGAAAGCCACGAAGGTTCTAGAGGATCGCCGGGAGAGAAACCCGGTGGCCAGCGTCATGCTCCTATCCGACGGCCAGGATGAAAGAGTTCAAAACAACAGCAACAAATCAAGTAATCAACGGAAGACATGGAGCCACGTGTCCTCCACCTCAACGCGATTCGCGCACATCGAGATTCCGGTTCACGCGTTTGGATTTGGGGCCAAAAGCGGTTACAGTAACGACCCGGGTGAAGATGCGTTTGCGAAATGCGTGGGTGGGCTTTTGAGTGTTGTGGTTCAAGACTTGAGGATTCAACTGGGCTTTCAATCTGATTCGGGCCGGGCCGAGATCAGTGCTATTTACACATGCAGTGGCAGGCCCACGCTGCTTAGTTCCGGCGCGGTGAGGCTCGGCGATTTATACGCCGAGGAAGAGAGGGAGTTGTTAGTTGAGCTGAGGGTTCCGTCGTGGGGGGTTGGGTCCCACCATGTGATGACGGTTAGGTGCCTCTACAAGGATCCTGGTAGCCAGGAGATTGTGTACGGTAAGGAACAGGGGCTTGTGGTGCCCTCTCCACAGAGCTTGCGTTCAGGCACAAGAATCGAGAGGCTGAGGAATCTTTTCATAACGACTCGAGCCGTAGCCGAGTCGAGGAGGGTGTTGGAGCAGAACGCTGACTTCACCAGCGCTCATCATTTGCTGGCTTCGGCTCGAGCTCTTTTGGTTCAGTCCGGCTCGGCTTCGGCTGCGGAGTATGTTCGTGGCTTGGAGGCTGAGCTCGCGGAGGTTCATTGGCGGAGGCAGCAAGTGGAGCAGGTTCAGGTTCAGATTCAGCAACAACAACAGCAACGGAGAAGAGGGAGCGATAGGGAGGTGATGAGCTTGGTGGATGAAAATGGTGAGCCACTGACTCCCACATCAGCTTGGAGAGCGGCGGAGAAGCTGGCTAAGATGGCGATGATTAAGAAGTCTTTGAATAGGGTCAGTGACTTACACGGCTTTGAAAATGCTAGGTTTTAATTTTATTTTTATTTTGTTTAAAACCTTTTTTTAAAATTTGAAAAAAAAAAATGTAGAGGGTGGGTGTATTGAACAAATAGTGATGGTGGCTTTATGACAATAGAAAGGAATGGGGGACAAGGTGGTATGAGACGGCGCGGCCCTTTCTGCAACCGATGATGACGACAGAAAGAAGGTGGGGACACCGTGAAATTTGAGATATTCATTGGTTGTTAGCTTGGTCATGTCTTTTTGTCTCGTGCCTTTTATATATGTAGAGTTTAATGTTTTCTGAATTTTAATCATTTGCTTTTCAAGATTATGATATGATGATATGATGCACATTGCACAGTGATAAAACACTCACTCAGCTTGTTGGGGTGGAGATTTTATGGAAATTGGATTGCCTAAAGTCTTGAATTCTCTAAATTCACATGGTCAATTGATCTTAGTTGTTCAATTAAGATCAGGTAACTTTAAATCACTATCATCTAATTTTAGTAAAAAATAATTGAGGCCACCAAACTTAATTTTATAGTTCAAATTTCATGAATGTGAATGTATGAATTTAGTGAATGCGGAACCCAAATACAGATTTTATGGTTCTTAATCTTTGAACTTATGTATTTTTGGATACACTATGTGAAACCTCACATTTTCCAAACATGCTTATTAGGAGTTGTGAGCTAATAATTAGGGATTGGACTAGGAAAAGGCTAAAATGATCCTCTGAATGAAAACCATGGCAGAGGACATAGTTTCATGATGAAGGAATTACATTCCATGGCAACAACATCATGATTCTTCTTTTCATCTATAATTGGAGTGCCTTAGCTTGACAATTTAGATTTAAAATTTGGGTTCCCACTAGGGTGGGCAAGTTTTATTTTGGTCCACCGGTGGACCAGGCCTACACACCGTTTGATTTAAGAATTTTGAAATATTCTTTATTTGAATGGCTAGGATTTGATGATGATAAAAGGGCAAAAGTGGAAATACACACCCCTCCCTTCTTCTCCATTTTTACTGGTTCTGCAACCTCCTCCGCCACAACCACCACCTTCCGCCGGAGCATACCCCTGCCCCCTCCCTCGCGAGCTCCGAGCCTGATGCAGAAGTTAAGAACCAGATGCAGAGCAGCAGAAGTTAGGAACCCCAGCCAACCCCAGAAGTCAAGAATCCAGCCCCAACAACACAAACACTGTAAGTCTTCTCCCTTGAAAAATGACGGTGGCTTCCATAATCAACACCCAGAACTTCATCTTTTTCTTCTTTCTTCCCCAGATCCGTCTCCCACCCCTCTTCCCACAATCCCACCAATAAACCACTACAACAACGAACCCTCAGCCTTTCCTTACCTCAACGACAAGCCCTCACCAGTAGGAAATCATTGAATCAGTCAAAGAAAATCCAGTAGGAAAAATGTTCTACATAACAAACTATTAACCAGAAGTGAATCAACACAGATGCATGTCCAAAAATGGCAACTCAGAAGAGGAAGCAACAAATCCCCACCCCCAAAACCCATAAAACCACCCCCACCGGCTATCCCCAGAACCCCATCAAAACCTACCCTCTCCGCATATATGTTCAGGTAGCCGTCGCGGGACTCGGCGCCCATTGCGGCGTCGTTTGCGACACCGCCGCAAAGGCGGGGTCAGAGGACGAGGTTGGAAAGAGGAGCAATTTGGAGGGTTAAAGGAGGTTGCCATGGAGGGTTAAGTAGAAGGAGGATAGGTGGTGTGATTCTGGAAACATAGCGTTTCAGGTCGGCGAGGGTTTGATCGCCGGTGACGGATTCGTGACGGAGTTGTTGGAGGTGCAACGATTGGATGAAGATTTGGAGGGGTGTGTTTTGGTCATCCACTTCAGTCCATTTCCTATCTGAATGAAGAAAGGAACGATTAGGAAGAAGTGGACAGAGATGGCTGGGGTTGGCGGTGGACCGGTGGCTGGTTAGGAAGAGGTGGGGGAAGAGGAAAAACCGAAAAGGGAAAGGGAAATAGAGCAGGAAGAGGAAAATGGTAAAAGGGAAGAGGAAATGTCAAAATTATCCCCTGGTCCACCGGTGGACCAAAATGAAATTAGCCCACCCTAGTGGGAACCTAAAATTTGAAGGGGCCCTAAAGTGTAAACGTGGATTCATGACTGATCAATACCGTGCTTTGCCATTTCTGTGTCAAAAGGAGAGGGGATCTAGGTCCTCTTTTGTGCGAAATGACATTTCAAAGTAAAACACAGGTTAGGTAAATGTAATATTCGCATGAGTCTGAGTTTAATCTTAATAATATATAAAGCCCATCCACCAAAGTGGGTCACATTGTTATTTAATTTTCACATGTTTTGATTCTATTGGTTGATAATATTGAATTTCCAAATGTCTAATTTTGATCGGTATCATATTGTTGACATAAATTATGGAGATGAAAACAAGGTGGCAGTTCCATAAATAAGTAGAGTTTTAAGTGAAACAAGTTCTAAACTTATAACATGAGTCCATGATCGTGAGTTCGAATATGACTGAGATACAAAAATAAGAATTTTGACATTTGGTCCATTTACACTTTGCAGTCTACATCAATAAAAATATTATTTTATACATTTTTTTTGACAGCATGTATTTTTTTATATTGTTTTTCATGCGGTCATCGATAAAAGTAATGTGATTAGAGGACTATTTATACTGTTTTTGGTATTGTCAATATATTAAATATGTATTATAAGTAGTATATTAATAAATGTATAGTACACAACGGTATTAACAATATATGTATTTGACCATCAAAAAACAATATACATATTTACTTTTAAAAAACAAGATACATATTTGCTCCATAGAAAATAAATATACGTTTTTCCAAAAAAATAGACCTAAACCTTTGATAGAAAAATATATTTATATGTATATATTAATAGAAACACAAAAATAGTTAATATCATTAAATACATATTGTAAAAAATCATTTACAAATTGTTCAATAATGAATAGACAAAAATATTATCCTAAAAAAATATACAAAAAAATTATCATTATCCAAAAAAATTGAAATTTATATAAATTATTCATTATTTATTATATTCATTATCTTTTGCTAATATAATTTCATAAGAAACTGACATTAGTAGGTACATACCAGTATGTGCTTGAAGAAGTAACAATATAATAAAATGAGGCCCCCATTTGAGTTGTTGAGAAATGGAGAGAGGGTGTGACTGCCCATGTTTACTTTGTGCTTTTCACTGTGGAATTCATATATGTAACTTTTGTACAAAGAGCTATTAATTTGTTCAGATTTCAAATGATTGATTCTGAAAATATATTTAAAAGATATTTTTTTGGAAGATGTAAGATCACTTCTCTATTAGACCCTGAGAATTTGTGTTGAAGATAGTTAATTTTGGAGAGTACAATTGTTTTAGGAAACAAGGTGGTGTCTATTTAGTAGGAGCTGCTCCTGATGGTGTTTTGGGGGTTCGAAGTATTTCAGTTCCAAATTTGCTGGAAAATAGATTGATTAGAAATTCTTCCTCAAGTTGTTTAAATGAAAATGAGTTTGGGATGATTCTTTTCTATTATGATTATAATTGATGTATCAAATGATGTTTCACATTTTGTATGTTTAATATAATTTCAATATTTTTTAGAGTACAAAGACCTGGTGGAAAGGAAAATTTTAATGAAAATATTGTGATGTTAAAACTAACATGTTAAGCACATGTCATTGACTCTCGAGCTTTGCTCTTTTTTTTTTTAAAGTACCTTGACATTAGACAATTTATAAAGAGATTGGTTTTGACACCATATCGAGTAAATTCTGATGAAGAACTTGAGCTTTTCAAATCAAATTTGTTTTTCCACTACAAGCATGCTTATGTATAAATTTTACGATTTGAGAAAACTTATTATTCGTGCTAATGTACTATAGAATAGAAAAGAATTTTATTGCTTTTTATGTCAGGAAATTTTCAAATTAAATTTTGTTTTATAGGAAATCGTAATGACATTAAAGTCTCAATCAAAGAACTAGAACAAGAGAGAAATAAAGAAAGAATAAATTAAATTGAATAATCATAACATTAATTGAAATTTAATTTTGAAAATATCAACTTAACTACTTCACCGTCATATTTGTTAAAGATTCCATTTGTAACCCCAAGATAAAGGAACACTTTAGTTAGTATTAAGAACAAACTCTATAAGAAAAATAATAAATTTGGACTAACATGAGTTTAAGAAATTCAAAAGTGAAACTAAAAGCACCAGTGTATCATTTTCATTAACTAAAAGTAGGAAAAGAAATTCATCAAACAATATAATGTACTCTTATTTTTGTACAAATTACAGGGTTAAAAGTTCCAACGGGGAGGTACATTTTAAATGAAATTACTTTCATGATAAAACTAACATAAAAAAAAATTCTTATAGTTTATGTACATTCTTTATAATTTTTCAGATAGTTTTAAGAGTAAATATAGAATAAGTATGAACGCACATATTAGAAAAATCGTTAATATCATTCCAATCCCTTTTTCATTATTGTAAAATAATTTTAGAAGTAAATTTTACATGAAAATACTAGAAATGTAAATTTTAAGAAAATCTCACTGCTTTGAAATATAATTTCATGTAAATATAGTTTTCTTTTATTTTTGTACAAATTGCAGGATGAAAATATCTCACAGAAGAAACATTTTACATGAAAATCTATTCCTATTAAAACTATTAAAAATTATTTTTCATAATTATGATATAATGAAAATGTAGTAGTAAAATTATGTTATATGAGGATTAGAAAAAAATTCAATGTATATATATATATATAATTATTAAGTTTAAATTACATTGTTAAAAACTTTTACCATAAGATATATTTTCATGTCAAAAATAATTTTGATATAATTTCAATGTATTTTTTTAATTTTTCAAAATATTTATGTAAATAAAACTATAGAATATCTCCAATGCTTGAGTATAAAACTAGATATGTCAGATGAGCTCATCCCAATTAGTCTTGACTCAATAATGGAATAGATTAAATGTACATATCTTGACCTTCCGCACAGAATGAAAAACCCGCAATTCTTTCAAGATAGAGTAATATTAACCCCTACACTGGAGGCTGTTGAAATGATAAACACTTACATGCTTGGCTTGGTAGCTGCACCAGAACATGAATATCTGAGCTCCAACTCTGCCTTGCGATCTTATGAGCATTCTGAAATCCGAGGCGAGTGGTTTCCCTCATAATTTTTGAACGACACTAAAAGTTAAGGAATGTCAAACCAAAAACTATTATTAAAAGTTGGTATTCCAATCATGCTTTTGAGAAATATAGACCAAGCAGCAGGTTTATGCAATGAAACCAGATTAATTGTTGATGAACTTGGTGAACGTTATATTGGTGCAACTATTATCACTGAAACCAATGCTAATGACAAAGTGCACATTTCAATAATGGACTTGGTTCCTTCTGATCCAAATTTACAATTAAATTCAGAAGAATACAGTTTTCAATTGCAGTATACTTTGCGATGATCATAAACAAAAGCCAACGACAAACACTATCTTAGGTTGAGCTCTTCTTTCTGAGGCACGTCTTCACTCATGGTCAGTTATATGTAGCTCTCTCTAGAGTACGCTCAAGAAAAGGTCTTAAACTTTGAATACTGGATGAGTCAGGCAAACAACAGATCAGTACTATAAATGTAGTGTTTAAGGAAGTTTTTGGAAATGTTTGATGTGTACAACACAATTTCATTTATTTATTCTATTTTTCTCTTCATATATTTTTACATGATTGACTTATGTATAATTTAAAAATTACATATATCTGAAAACTAATTTATTTATTACAAAATTCTAACATAAAATTCTGTGCAGCGCACGGGTTATAGTACTAGTATATATGATATCTAACTCAAAAGGTAAACCGAATCCACTTGAGGATAATACATAATCTAAGTGAATGTATATGCTTCACGTAAGTAGCTTATGACAATGGATTGTGGAAAAGAACAGAACACCATGTTACAAATGAAGTGCAAAATCTATATGAGATATGTTGCGTACCTTTTGCATATTGAAGACTAGAACGATTTCCCTTTGAAACCCACATTGATCCTCCAGCAGTTAAGGGATTAAAAGGGCCAGGTTTTCTTTTTGTATCTCACACTTTCTTTGACAACAGGCAGTGGAGCAAGCTGTGAACCTGTTATAGATAAGTGATTACAGATGAGATTTAACTCTAGTGTCTTCCAATCATTAGCGTTAAAGCCTACACTGACACTTTAATCAACACTAATCAATATTATAGATTTCAAAGCCCAAATAAATAGATAATTTAAATAATTAAGTTGACTTATGCACCCCAATCTCTAATGAATTAGTTAGTTTTTATTGACCCAAACAAAAAACTACAAATGATTGAAACTCATAAGAATTAATAAATAATTCTAATGATACGAAATATAGATTTTAAAGAAGAATGAAGGTTAGTGTCACATGATAAAGTATCACTCTATTTTACTTTGGCTTAATTGCAACTTTGGTCCCCGACGTTTATCAATGCCACGATTTTGGTCCCCCACCTAATTTAATTACATGGATGGTCCCCGACGTTGTAGGTTGTGTGCAACGTTAGTCCTACCGTTTATTTCTTAATGGAGGAGGCTTACGTGGACGTCCCGTTGGAGAGAGAAAGGAGGTATGAGGAGAGAGGGAAGCACGTGAGTATCACGTGACCCTTATCTGAACACATTATACTAACTAAAGTGTAATGGGTTCATATAAGGTTCACGTGATACTCACGTGCTCCCCTCTCTTCTCATATCTCCTTTTTCTCTCCAACTAGACGTCCACGTAAGCCTCCTCCATTAAGAAATAAACGGTAGGACTAACGTTGCACGCAGCCTACAACGTCGGGGACCATCCATGTAATTAAATTAGGTGGGGGACCAAAATCGTGACATTGGTAAACGTCGGGGACCAAAGTTGTAATTAAGCCTTTTACTTTTAGTGTGTGCACTTAATCTTAATCTACACATTGTATAGATGAAATTTTATGATGTACATATAAAGTAGAAAGGGACATACGATCGAATACGAGATTTTTTTTGTCATCTACCTCAAGAGTGATGGTGGCAAGGTTTCAATTGTGAAGCACTCTTAGATAGATGAGAATAGAGGTTAAGCCGAGGCAAGAGATAGTTCATAAATTCTCTTATTGTAGCATTAAAAGCGTGTCTTTGTACGATCCTTATCAGCTTTGACAACAATTTCCAGCAACTTGGTGGGCACGGAACTATGTATTGGCAATGTAAAGACTGAAAGATAGACAATCATCGATCATGAATGGAGTGAAGGCAATGGAAGTTAGTTAGCAATGTATTGGCAACAAACAAAACAATGGAGAATCTTAAGCAGAGATATCAGCTGTGGAGCCCGATAATATAAGTGTATGTGTTGTCCAATCCATCTCCTTCGTGTTCTTTGGCTGGCCCTCTCTTGTTATAGAGCTTCAGTTTAGCTACAACAACGCTATTGATTGTTGGTATCATAACTTGGTCTGGGCCAGGCCTCAGTACGGAAGCGTGCTCATTATGTCAGTGAATGTTGCGCTATATATGCGCCACGAACTAGCTACAACTTGGACCCAAAAACAAATTTTCCTAGCTGGAGATGTATATATTACCAACAACAAAAAAGTTGTATATTTTTTTTCTTTACCAATGTAATCTTTCGTCGTCATACGGCTAACACACTAAATGGTTGGGGTTGATCAAGAAATTTTTTCCATTCACTAGAATTGAGATTCGAACCACTTATACTTACTTGATGTATATCATATGATTTTGTGCTAATTTAAAGATAGATTAATATAAAAATAAATTATGAAGTATGAAAAGTAGTGGTGAAATGGAGGGTGACATAAAAGGATAAAACATATAGGAGCTGAATTCACGTGATATTGTTAGGGGGACCATATATTGTCCTCTTTGTACAATACTAGTCACTAGATGGAGATTGCATATCATTGTGCAACATTTTTGTGGGGAGTCTTAAGCCCACGTTACACATTTTAAAAGGGTTTTATGCACACTAGTTTTTTGTACCATTTTATGCACATTTTGTTTGACAACAAAGAGCTAGTTTTTTTATGCCAAAATAAATAAATAAATAATTGTAATTGAATGGACCTCCCTCACTACATGTGACCTGGCCTCTTCATTGGGCCAAGCAGATTTTGATGAGAGACCTCATCACGAGAGACCTTCCCTATTATGAGCGACCTCATCTCATCTAAACGGGTAACTTTTTCGTCATATGCTACCTCCTCACCGCGGGAGACCTCTTCATCATGGATGGCCTCTTCACCTCTTTTCTAGTTTGGGCGACATATTCTATCAAGTACCTATTGAGGGTTATAGCATTTTTGTTCCGTTG
The DNA here is from genome assembly GCF_012489685.1 of Lotus japonicus. Classification (NCBI taxonomy): domain Eukaryota; kingdom Viridiplantae; phylum Streptophyta; class Magnoliopsida; order Fabales; family Fabaceae; genus Lotus; species Lotus japonicus. The sequence continues at coordinate 90,653,540 of NC_080041.1, read as the reverse complement.
TATTTTGGATACTATAAATTATTATATAGGTCAAAGGCACAACCTCCTTACATGTGGCTTCAGGTAATTAAATTGTAGATTAGGGTTTCTAATGTATAAAAAGAAAACTCACCAAAAGGAGACCTCATATTCACTTTTGAATACAAATCGACTAAGTTTTGAATTGAGTTCTTTTCTTCAGAACTCTGCTTGGTATTCCTAAGTTCACTTCGTAAACAAGGACTTAGATACAATTTCATCAGCACTGTTGTTACTTATTGTCAATAATAACAAGACAGATGTATTATACAATGGAAGTGAGTAGTTGAGTTTTCAAGATTATTACTGATAGCAACTGTATGTCATATGACTTCTAAGGCCAACTCCAGTCCCTTTTAAGATGCGATTTAGTACAGAAGCCCCTCTTGCTTGCACAGCTCAGGACTTTAGGGCTATGAGCTTTTCAAGATTTATGGGCTAACCTCACAAGTCAGTACTCTTATCAGACCCAGTTCTCATGGATTCCATCAATGAATAGATTCCAACAGAGTAACCATTACACAACAGTTATAAATTAAACACAGTCATAAGTGGCACCATATAAGAAGTTAATCAATGAGCAACCAGCCAACCCCAGCTCAGAATAAGCAAATACCGAAAACTAATAATCTAATATAGTCATTAGTATAGAAACTCAGTACTTCTTACAATTAACATTCCCGATATAGCGGACACATTTTAGGAAAAAATTATTCGTTGTAAATACAAACCTCACCAAAACACCTTCATTTTTAGTATACTACAAAGCCAGATGGCTAATTGGCTATGGAAGAACAATACATGACCCGAAAACCCAAACGAGTTAGGTCAAGCAGAATCAGAGACAACAATCAATTGAAGTTCCCCGAAGGAAACTTCTACTTTTTTCAACTATGCAACAATTACATGATTTTAATTCCTGAAAGGTTGAGGATGTTTCCCCTTATTCTAGTTGGAGGAAATAAATGGGTAACGTCAACGGGAATTGGAGTCATATCTCACTTCTGGTTTTGCTCCACCTTTGCTCGAATCTTCTGCTCCAAAACAGATATTTCAGTCTCAAGGCTGAACATTCTATTCAAAGCATGCATGTTCTCAAGAGTCTCATTTAGAGTCCGGCTGTCACTCCCATCACACCTTAAATGCTGCATTGGACCATGAAGCAACCTATTCACCATACCCCGACTAAGATCATCCACAGCTCTCCGCATCTTCTTTGAGATATCCTCACCCATCTTACCTAAGCACTTATCAAGCTCAGCAACCCTGATTCTTTCAGCATAAGCCCTCAATTTCTTGATAGTAGGAACAGTTTCCAGCGAGTCCCTCCAGGCTTCGAACTGTTTAGATTCTTCAGCAATGATTGTCTGTGCTTCCATAGCTTTTCTTAGCCTATCCTCTTTATTGGCAGCAACAACCTCTTTAAGGTCATCAACATTGTAAACTCGCACAGAATCAAGATCTGAGACACATGAATCCACATTCCGAGGAACAGAGATATCAATGAAAATACGTTGGCCGCCAACATCTTGACTTGCAGGAGGAAGGTCCTTCAAGTGATCTTTCATGAATAACGGGGTTTCTGATGCTGTACTCGTGAAAACTACATCTGCTTCACCAACACAGGTAAGCATTTCTGAAAGGGGTTTGTAAATTATCTCAACATCCTTCAGTTCTTCACGTATTGCAGCAACTCTCTCCTCAGTTCTGTTCACGACAACCATCTTTGTGCAACCTTTTGCCACCAAGTGTTTGATCACTAACTTTCCCATCTTGCCAGCACCAATAACCAACATTCTGGCATCATGGGAGGTTCCAGGTAGCTTCATAAAGGCCAATTCAACAGCAGCTGAGCTTACAGAAACTGCCCCAGCAGCAATATTAGTCTCAGCTCTAACCCTTTTCCCGACAGTAATTGCATGCTTGAATAGCCCACTAATGTTTCTCCCAAAGCCAGTAACTCCTTGTCCAACTTTAACAACTTGCTTAACCTGAGCAAGGATTTGACCTTCTCCCAATACAAGAGAGTCAAGACCTGCTGATACTTCAAAAATATGCTGTGTCGCATCTTTGTTGTAAAGTAAAAATCGGTGCTTGCAAAGCTCTGAAACAGGGACGGAACTTGTCTGAAAGAAAAGGAGTATTAACTATTTTGTAAATCGGTACATCAACAAATACCATTTGAGAAATAAATTTGATACTTACTTTAGACATCCATTCCATGACCTCTTTGACCCCGCGGTGTTGGGAAAGAGCAACAACATATATCTCCATTCGATTGCAGGTGCTAAGAACAGCTGCTTCTTCAATATGATTAAGACTGCACAGCTCTCCAATAGCTCTAGGCCATTCTGCTTCTGGAATGGCAAGTTTTTCACGCATTTCTACAGGTGCAGTGTGCACACTGAGCCCAATGACAACAATGCTGCTCCTTTCCTTTGTGTACCCTGTTAATATTTTGCAAATTATAAAACAGTTGTTACTTGCAAGTTCCAGAAAACTAAACAGTACAAATCAACCTATGAAAGGCATGTAATCATGTCTTTCTTCCTTAACTTTGGTAGGAATAACCCTCTGGACCTTGCCACAAATCCTGAAAGCTACAAGACTATAGAATACAGATGTATAATTCTAGTCATACAGCATAACAGCCCAACCACTTGATCGTTCAAACTTCAAACTTCATCTTGTATTTTTTAACAATACAAGCACAAAGGACCGGCAAATGACAACAACAACACAAAGCCTTATCCCACTAAGTATGGTCAGCTATATGGATCACTACGCCATTGAGCTCGACCAAAAACCAGATTTTGAGGGATATTACTGATAATGAGGTCATTGTAAACCAGCGTTATCAAATAGTGGCTATAGTGTAGCTGATTTTTGGCTAATCGCGACGCCGCTATTGCCCGCTATTCCCGCTTTTCCAGCTATTCGCCGCCAAATAGCGGCTGAAATAGCGGATTTTTGGCACACCGCGATGGTCCGCGATGGTGATTTGATAACACTGTTGTAAACAGAGACAAAAAGAAAGGAAATAAAAATTTAAGGTGCATAACAGCTTCATACTAAAAATACCAATGGAATAATATCTTGTACACTCAATAAAATGATTATATCTGCTCCCCGATAAATGGCGAGCTGCAATGATTCAAGTTTCAGAAACTAAATACTATCCTGCGTCCAGGTCAAACCGCAGAATCATCTAAAAAACAATATGACTAAAAACTTGAATGCAATTGTGGGAACAAAATTACTCAATTAACCATGCGATCGAAGCATTAACAGAAAATTGAGGTGAGAAGGCGACTTACTATCAGCAGCAGAAGCCTTGAGCTGCTCAAGAGCAGAGAGTGCGGTTGCATTACTCGAACCATCGGTCTTAACCACCACATCAGAAGCCTGAGCATCGCAGCGAACAACCCCTTTATGGATGAGATTCCTTCTCGGTTTTCCGCCGGGAAATGATAATTGGGTGACAGTGGAAGGTGATGCCCTTGAAGAGGAAGAGCAATTGTGCAATAGAGACTCCAATTTAGCACCTGGAAAAGTGGTTGAAACAGCCATTGTTGTGACAGATACGAGACTCTGCGTGAACCCTAACCCTAGCAAAATGGGAATTGAATTGAATGGAAAATTGAAAGAGAGAGGAAAGGGGAAATCGAGTATTGACCACCCTCTTCTTCTCTCCTCTCCTCTTCTCTCAGTTTGCGAACTCTGGTCTGGTCTTTTGTGGTGGCGTTGATACAAAGGAAAAGCAAAAGGGGTTTTGTGGTGAATTGTTTCTCTGGGTTCTGATTGGCCCGTGCAACGCACGTTTTATCCACTCCTCAATTCTTCTCATCTTTTGTGGACCTACTCCATCAAATCAAATATGTTTGTTTGAGCACTCCCCTTAATTTCAAGAAAAAAATATAAGCAACATGTTTATTTATTTTTGAATTCCTGAGTAAAAAAACAAAAACTACACAACACACTTAATAAGAGTAATGATATATACACACCTCACTTTCTCTTCCATCTCATTTCCACCTATTTTTCTTTCTATCTCTCTCTACATTTCCTGTCACATCACATATCATATCACTAATTTCTCTCTCATTCCTTCACTACCTCCCAAGGTGGAGGTGGAAATGATTGGTGAATAAAACATTATTGACTTAATAAGTGTCGGTCGTAATGGTTTAAATTGTTTGTTTATACCTCTAAGGTCGAAAGTTCGATCTTTAAGAAACATATTCTTAGGGAGACATATGGTATTTACCATATCTGAAGACTGGTGCCGAAACGAACTCTTATAAATAAAACATTAACTACGCAAACCCAAAGCGGCTAACAATTTTGATATTTTTCTAGTGTTTTATACGAATTGGATCGTGGCTAGGATCGCACCAGAGGTTGAAGTGGATTGCTACAAGATCGCAGTCCTTGAGGGTAGGGTTGTGGGATTCCGATCTAATCATCAAAATAAGGTTTGCAAGTCAGACTTCCAATAGAGATGGGTGATTGCCTACCACAATCTCCGCGGTCAACATTTGCTCAGTGATGCACACTCTTGTCGTCGATCACATGTGTATCATCTCGTGAAAGTTATGGATTGTTGTTCTCACTTCCCTGTTCTCTGACCGACATCTCTCTATATCTATGTGTTCTCTTCTCATTTTTGTTTTCAAACCCTTTACAATAAAATATTTGACTTGTCAAACACCTTTTTTCCCCGGTCCATTATGCTCTTATTTGCGACGGTCTAACACCGCCTGAAAAGTGGATCATGAATTTTCAGTTTAAGTTTATGTAGACCATGAGTTAGTTTCCTTATGTATGTTATTTTTCTATGTGTGTATTTCATTGGTGTATTTTTACATTTTTAATAGGATTTTACGATATGATCACGATTCTATGATCTACAATTTTCTACCCTCTTCTGTTCTGATTATGAGTAGGATCATCATGATCCTAGCAAAATTTGGTGTATAAGCCGTTAAAATGTGAGGGTTTAAGTATTTATATGACATTTTACATTTATATCCCTTTTCCACTATCATACATAAACCCCAAAAAGAAGCTAGGAGTGTTGGTTAAGTTCATTCTCCAACACTACTAATATAAATAAGTAATAAAAAAACTTGTGCTCATGCCAATCGAAAACCTCTTACTGAGAAGTTAATTAGCTTAATTAAGTCAGAAACTTTATGTGAAATGGACAATAACTAAAATAATTGCAAAATAAAAATTACTATAATATATCAGAATTTGAAAACTAATTGAAATATAGCTTAATCAGAAAATTGCATTACCACTTTTCTCTACTGGGGTTCTCAAATGTTTTGATGAGCCCTTTTCATAAAATCAGAAAATTAACATGAAGTAGTCCAGTTATGGTGTTATGTGTGACCACGTGACACTCTCACATAGTCACATTCATGGGATCTGCTTCACGTATATGTCTGAAAAGGAATATGAATACTCAACAAAAATCTGGGAAATGTAGTTATTGAGAGAAAAAGATAAGGCGAGGAGAGGACATGTGATCGAGATTGCTCCCTCGGATTTCAGGGACTTTTGTTTGCCACACTTCAAGATCATGGTGTTAGTGTTACCGTGTGATTCCCATTTGTTCATGCACGCAGTTAAGAACATGAAACTGCATTTTCACTCGATTAAATTACTCTTAAATTTTTTTGGCTTAAAAGCATTTCATGCCCCTGATGTATCATGATTGTGCAAAAGTCGCCCCTACTCTTTTTTCGTCTACGTTTGTACCCTTCATGTTTCTAAAGAGTGCACCGAATGCCCTTCCGTCACTCTGGAGATGGAAAAATATGGACTTTAATGTAGTTGGGGATGAAGATGATGAAGAAAATGATGAGACTATGAAGATGATGATGAATGAGTATGATATAAATAAAATTTTGGTCATGATATAACAAATTGGTTTTGTAGCTCAACTGGTAAAGTGTGTGTTTTGTTTGTTCAAGGTCTTGGGTTCGAATTCCCCACCCCATTTTCGCAAGTTCTTTTTTTATTTAATGACATGTCACACCACGTAGGACGCTGACGTGACCCATTTTTTAACGTCAAAGTGACATAGGGGCATTCGGTGCACTTTTTAGAAACATGAAGGGTACAAATGTAGATGAAAAAAGAGTAGGAGCGACTTTTGCACAATCATCATACATTGGGGGCATGAAATGCTTTTAAGCCAATTTTTTTTGAGGGGAAAATTACTCTTAAATTGATACAACGTATTTATGTTTTTATACACATATCTCTTTTTTTGGATTAGCATTGTCAAATTAAATTGTACACTATGAAGACTGAATTACCTTAATCTTTAGTTTCAAAAAGAAATACCTAATCTTAAGAATTATCTTAACAACGTTCATCTTTAAGAGTAAACTGACAAGTATGGATTATAACTTCTAATTTACTCATCTTGTTTAAACAGTTAGGAATTTATTAACTTACTTCCACTTAAGTTTAGAATGATTACGTTAATGTAGTTGGGGATGAATGAGTTAATCCGCGAGGTAGAGGCTCGAGGGCATAGTGGCGGCATATGGATTCTTGCCCCACTCAGCAGAGCCTTTGATGTGGTTTTCATGGAGGAGTGTGACCAAGCTATATCTGTTAACGTCAATATTAATGGAAAGAGATGGATGTTGTCAGCTCTGTACGCAAGCCCAAACCCTATCAAGCGGCTTGAACTCTGGTACTATCTGTCGGGCTTGAGGGGTCGTTGCACGCTCCCTTGGTTGGCGCTGGGAGATTTGAACGAGGTCTGTTCCCCTTCGGAGGTGATCGGTGGTGATTTCTCCACATCGCGAGCCACAAATATGTTGAATATGATGGAGGAATGTAACTTTATTGACTTGGGCTTCACGGGACCAAAGTTTACCTGGGAACGCCGTGTGAATGGGAGACGGATAGTTGCAAAAAGATTGGATAGGGCACTCGGGGATGTAGCTTGGCGAATGATGTATTCTGAGGCATACGTTGAACACTTGGCTAGAGTGTATTCTGATCACTCTCCCTTGATTGTCAGGCTACATACACCGAACGGGGATCGGGCCACTCGACCCTTTCGGTTCCAAGCGGCTTGGGCAACACACCCCTCATTCGAACCATTGGTGGAGCACTCTTGGCAACATCAGCAGCAAACCGTGCCTGAGAGGCTTCGTAAGGTGCAAGAAGCGGCGAGTGACTTTAACAGAACGGTGTTTGGTAATATTCACAAGCGGAAAAGAAGGGTAGAAAGGCGACTTTTGGGAATCCAGCGAGAAATGGATTGGAGAGGTTCAGAAGCTCTAGTTAGATGGGAGAGGAACCTTCAGAAAGAGTATGGGGATATTTTGTATCAGGAGGAGATGTTGTGGTACCAAAAATCCAGGGAGAACTGGGTCAGGTTTGGGGACCGTAACACTAAATTCTTTCATGCTCAGACAATAGTGCGACGCAAAAGGAATAAGATTCATGGGCTCTTTGTGGAGGATGGAAGTTGGTGCACGGACCCAGCCTTGCTCCAAGAGGAGGCGCGCAGGTTTTTTATTAACTTGTTTGCTAATGATGTGCAGGTACGAAGAAACCATATTATGGAGAACCAAACACCTACTATATCATTGGCGGCTCGTGACTTGCTAAACGCACCAGTTTCCTTGGAGGAGGTACGGAGCGCTATTATGTCCATGCATTCCTTTAAAGCGCCTGGAGTGGATGGCTTCCAAGCTTTTTTCTACAAAAAATATTGGCACATCCTGGGAGAGGATATTCATTATATGGTGGCCTCAGCGTTTCAGAATGGCGGAGCTGATCCTGAGTTACTTGAAACTCTCCTCGTTCTTATCCCGAAGGTTGATAACCCGGTACGCCTCAAGGAGATGAGACCAATCAGCTTATGTAATGTCTCCTATAAGATAATTACTAAGGTCTTGGTCAATAGAATTCGGCCTCTCCTTCATGATCTAGTGCACCCGCTGCAAGGTAGCTTCATTCCTGGCCGAGGTACAAGAGATAATATTATTCTAGCTCAAGAGGTGATGCACACCATCCACACTCAGAAGAAGGGACGTGGTCTTGTAGCCATAAAGATTGATTTGGAGAAAGCTTATGATAGAGTCAGTTGGGACTTTCTACGAGCCACACTCTATGACTTTGGATTTCCACCTCGACTTGTGGATCTAATCATGTGGGGAGTGAAATGTCCTAAACTATCTATCCTATGGAATGGCTCCAAGCTTCCCTCTTTCGCTCCTCAGAGAGGGCTTAGGCAAGGAGACCCACTTTCCCCATATTTGTTTGTCCTTTGTATGGAGAGATTAGCGATTCAGATTCAGAAGTTGGTAACACAGGGTACTTGGAAACCGGTGCGGATAACCAAGGATGGCGTGGGCATCTCTCACCTATTCTTTGCGGATGATGTATTGTTGTTTTGCCAAGCCTCCAAGGAGCAACTACAACTGGTTAATAACACCTTGAAGGAGTTTTGTGAAGCATCAGGAATGAAGGTAAATCTTGATAAGTCAAGAATGCTTTTTTCGAAAGCTGTGGACCATCGGAGGCAAATAAATCTCTCTCATATTGCTGGTATCTCTAGAGCTAGTGATCTGGGGAAGTATCTTGGAATCCCTCTACTCAAGGGTCGAGTAACAAAAGCGCACTTTGCTTTTCTAATTGGTAAGATGAGTTCAAGAATGACATCTTGGAAGAATAACCTTCTTAATCGAGCAGGACGGGTATGTCTAGCAAAATCAGTCCTCACCTCTATACCTGTACATGCTATGCAGTCCCTTTGGTTACCTGATTCAGTTTGTGATCATTTGGACAAACTGGTCCGCAAGTGTGTGTGGGGGAGAGGGGATAATGCTAGAAGTTGGAATTTAGTGTCTTGGACAGAATTAACCAAGCCAAAGGGCAGAGGAGGGCTAGGAATCAGAGGTGCGAGAGCGAACAATGAGGCTTTATTGGGGAAGCTAGTTCATAGCATGCTGAATGAGCGTGACAAACTCTGGGTACAATGTTTAAGCACGAAATACTTGCACTCTGGCTCAATTCTAGCAGAACCGCAAAGACTAGGCACATCATATGTCTGGCGTGGCATCCTGAAGGCTCGAGACGCCGTAGCTCAAGGGTTTGGTGTGAAATTGGGAGCTGGAACTTCATCCTTGTGGTACTCAAACTGGCTGGGCACAGGGACACTTGCAAGCAGGTTACCGTTCGTTCACATTACGGATACACCACTTACGGTAGCAGATGTGTGGCGTGAGGGACAGTGGAATCTTGATGTTCTTTACACAATGATACCTGATGCCATCAAGGAGGAAATTCATGGGATTCCTATACCTACCACAAGAACAGGAGACGAAAACATACTTTGGCGCGAGGCACCAGATGGTCGTTACACCACTAGCTCAGCATATAACTGGTTAATTGATGATGATAGTCATGACTCTCGGTTCTGGAAAATCCTTTGGCGGGCGCATGCCCCAGAGCGGGTACGGTTCTTTCTATGGCTCGCAGGAAAAGAAGCTCTACCTACAAACAGTAAGCGCTTTCGCTGCCACCTTGCGCCCTCGGCAACGTGTATGAGATGTGGAGCTAGCACTGAAGACGTTGAGCATGTCCTTCGCAGATGTCCTGGTGCGGCGTGGGTTTGGAGCAGGTTTACCGGAACAATCACGGGGGTCCCAGCAGCCATGCACTTTCGGGGGTGGCTCTTTGCACACTTACAAGTGAACCAGAATGCCTTGTTTTGTGCCATAGTGTGGAACCTTTGGAAGTGGAGGAATAGTTTTGTCTTTGATCAAGCACCATGGACGCATGGAGAGGTTTTGCAACGGATACAACGTGATGTGCAAGAGTTTCACCGATGGGGAAAGACTACGACAAGAACATCTGCTTCAGCCTCAGCTGTCCTTGGGAGTGATTGTGTGCTACTCCACACTGATGGCAGCTGGCGGGGGGATATCGACAACATGGGTGGTGGCGGGGTTCTCCGAGACAGACATGGTCGATGGCTCTCAGGTTTCTCCATGGCTTTGGGGACTGGAAATGCGTTCCAGGCGGAACTCGCAGCGCTCCACCGAGGGCTAGTTCACACCTGGGAACTTGGACACCGGACGATTATTTGCCATGTGGATTGCTTGGTATTACAGCAAGTGATACTCAACAATAGTGATGTGCAAGATCACTGGCATGGCCAGGAAATCAGCATGGTTAGAGCCTTGCTTGCTAGGGATTGGGATGTCACGCTTAGTTATGTGCCCCGGGATCGGAATGTGGTTGCGGATGCACTGGCAAAGCTTGCGGTTCAGGAAGGCTGGGATTGGAAAGTTTGGAGCCTCCCCCCGACATCGGTGGTGCCTTTACTTTGCCATGATATAGTTTCTTAGTTTGTTCTTTCTTTCCTTGATGTAACCAAAAAAAAGAATGATTACGTTAGCATTAACACTTCTAGATATTGGACTGGTAAAACTAATGATTGAGGAGCATGCATTTTAGAAGCTAAAAGACATATCTCGCCTCACATAAGTCTTGTGTCTTGAGGGTTTGTGAACCCATATGATCAAGTAAAAGGTTATGCACTTATGCGTATCGGGTCATGAGTTTAGGAAATTAATTACAGTTGTTTTTTCCAACAAATGTCGCTCACAATGTTTAAACTTGTGTTCTCATTAATTCAGGAATTTAACTTACTTATTACTGGATCAACCCTTTATTGTTATTTTTTTGTAACACTATTGCTTCACATAAAATAAGGTTTAAATATTTATACTAGAGATATTTTGACAATCCCATAACTTTATTATTATCATATTTAAAAAAAAAAAGTGGGAGTATATACTATACTCCCTCCGTTCCTATTTATCTGTCCAGTTTGAGAAAAATAATTTGTTCCTATTTAACTGTCCATTTAGCATTCCAAGAGAGCATTAAATGATGTTTTTACAACTAATACTCTTATTAGAACAATAAATGAAGAAAGATAAAATGCAATCTAAAGGGTAAAAATAAAAAACAAATACTACTTTTATGAAAACCAACAAAATTAATTGCACTCCTTAATATGTGTGTTTCTTCTCTTCCCGGACAGTTAAATAGGAACTGAGGGAGTATATGCTAACTAGCTATGAGCCTATGACACCTTTAATTTTGATCTGAAGCCAACCTGCATAAGTTTGGTAAGAAGTGTTGGTGATTTTAGAATCATCAATGTATTTTAGTAGTAATGTGATCTACTATAGGCTGATGCAATTACGCGTTAGGCTCGGAATCGAGTCAGGTTAGTGCGGAGTGCACGCTCGGTGAGCCAACGCATAATTGACCGCGAATACGAACCAGGGTCCAAGGGGCGGAGCCCCTGGCTGGGGATAACTAGGGTATTCAAGTACTTGAAGGGTACTATGAATTATGGATTGTCATATGTGGGATTTCCTTCGGTATTAGAGGGTTATTCGGATGCTAGTTGGATAAATAATGTTGAAGACTCATCCTCTACAAGTGGTTGGGTGTTCTTGCTTGGGGGAGGTGCCATCTCGTGGGCTTCCAAGAAGCAAACATGTATAACTAGTTCTAAAATGGAATCAGAGTTTGTAGCATTAGCTGCTGCTGGTAAAGAAGCGGAATGGCTAAGAAACTTGGTATATGAGATTCCATTATGGCCTAAACCGATATCACCAATTTCTATCCGTTGTGATAGTGCTGCCACATTGGCCAAGGCATATAGTCAAATGTACAATGGAAAGTCTAGACACTTGGGTGTTAGACATAGTATGATTAGGGAATTAATCTTGAATGAGGTGATATCCATTGAGTTTGTTCGGTTGCAACAAAACTTAGCTGACCACTTGACGAAGGGGTTAGCTAGAGACTTAGTGAAGAAGTCGGTAATTGGAATGAGATTAAAGTCCATTTAAATCTACTACCTGTGTTATACCCAATTCCCTTCTAATACAACGTTAGAAGCTGAATTCAATGTGGAAAGATCATAGTTAGAGATTGGAGCACTTGTGTTTATCTTCCCAAGGTATGTGCTCAGACCTGCAAGTGATGGCTAGGTTGAAGTATATCTTCTTAATGGTTCTTTTGGAAAATTGTAAATGCAGGTGCAAGATTAAAAGGATCACCTATGTAAGCATGAAGTTTTGCCGCTTCAAGAAGCTTGGACTTGGCTTCCTATATGCTTATTAATGGATAAGGACACATGGCTTGTAAAGTGTCAAGTATGAATAGTAGAGTGTTGTAGAAACATATGTGTACAGCATCTTTAGATATTCAAATGGGTTGACGGGTTCAATCTTTAAGACACCCCGATTCTCGAGTATTTGGAATGTGTATTTGTACTAAAGTGGAAATTCAATCGCAAGATATTTTCATTTATGCATTTGTTTGATCGTTATATCTGTGTGTTATAAACTGAGTAGATCAAGGATTACACTAAAATGGGGGGATTTGTTGGTGATTTTAGAATCATCAATGTATTTTAGCAATAATGTGATCTACTATAGGCTGATGCAATTACGCGTTAGGCTCGGAATCGAGTCAGGTTAGTGCGGAGTGCACGCTCGGTGAGCCAACGCATAATTGACCGCGAATACGAACCGGGGTCCAAGGGGCGGAGCCCCTGGCTGGGCGGGGTGCGGGGCAGCGCCCCGTTCGAAATTTTTTCTGAACGTTGGTGACCCTAGTTTGAAATTGTTTGGAAAATTGTGACTTTTCGGAACAATCGTGATCATTCGTGCAGACACAACCTTCTATATAAGGTTGCTTGCAGCCTAAGGAAAAAGAACAGAAAACCAGAAACAGTATTCTGAAATAGAAATTCTAACAACACAACATCTCTCTACTTTCTTTATCTGTTCTCTTGTGCCAAGAAACAGATTGATTGTCAAGCATTATCCCAACAAAGATTTCGTGAACCCAGGCAATTACAGGGTCGAAATAATTTGTTCGGAAAGTAGACCCTCACGATTCTTGACTTTATCCAGGATTATCACACCCAGTTTTCTAATAAGAAGTACCAATACATTGCTTAGAGAGATAATCATGAAATAATCGACATCAAGAATCAATTTTCTTTTCTAGAAAACACACACAGAATGAAGAAATTAAATAAGAAAAAAAAAAGAAGTAGCGGATTTTAAGTACCAAACTCAAGCAAATTAAAGTAATTTCCAAAACATTAGCCCCAACGCCTGCTATAGCCTAGTAATGCCCAACATCTGTGTATAGTACCGACAGTCTTGCCTTTAACATTATGCATACAATGTTCTTATAGTTGCAGTTCCTTTTTTCTCCTTCAATCTTATAACTTAAGCATTGATCATGTCTGCTTTACATAACAGATGATGACATGCCTGAACAGATGTCTAGCTGAGGAACTGACTAGTGCTCTGTGCTTCTCAATTTTGTTTCAAAGATAATCAACAAGTTGAACCAAAATCATGGTTTCTGTTGAGAAGTCTTTAGCTTGAAATAATCTCCTTTTCATTTGTATATGTTCTTACAATAGGGTGTGTTTCAAGTTCAGCTTTTAACCATCTTCCTCGCATTACAAGAAAGGCGGGCAAATAGGCAAAAACCCACGTTATAGTATATTTAGCGTGCTTGAAACTAACACTAGCGTTTCTTACGACGGTCAACCTACGTTTAGCGACTTGAAACCGTAAATCTTATTTACCAAATTAAAAACTAAACTAGTTTTATACCCGTGCATTCACGGGTGACATTTGGTATATATTAGTATTTATTTGATATAGTTTATAAAATTATAAACGGTAGAAAACAATGTAAGTTTGACTGAAATAATAGAAAATATATTGTATATAAATTATGCTATTTGTTAACAAAATATATTAGATAAGTATAAGAAAAATTATTAATCCACGAAACTAAATACAATAACAGTGGAAATTTAATTGAAATAGATGAAAAAAATTTAAACACTTGATGCACTTTTAAATATTGAGAAGACATTAACTTATACAGATAATGAGTGTGCATGTTATATAGTGCACTTTTAACATGAAAGTATATTTATTTTTATATTAGTTTTAACATTAGAATATTTTATTGCAAAACGTCCTCCCCGTGAGGGCTTTTACCCTAGAAATTGTATAAAAATTTAAGTAATATTGTTATATAGTGCACTTTTAACATGAAAGTATATTGTAAAATAGTGCAATTTTAATTAAAATAGTGTTTTTACTAATTTGTACATGAAAGTATTTTCATGTAAAATGTTCCTTCCCGTCAGATCATTTATCATGTAAATGTTTATGCCCGTTTTAACATGAAAGCATTTACTTTTAACATGAAATTATATTGCAAAATAGTCAATTTTTTAAAAAATTGTGTTTCTATTAATTTGTAGATGAAAGTGTTTTCAAGTAAAATGTTCCTCCCGTTGGAGTTTTTTATCATGTGAATGTTCTTGTCCATTTTAACACGAAAATAATTTCAGGCACCCGTGAGTGCTTTTTACAGTACAATTTAAACATAAATAATTGTAACTAAATATTTTTGTATATTAATATTTTCTAGTATGTTTTTAAAATTATTTTAAAAAGTTAGAAAGTAAATTCAATCAAATTATTTGAAAATGACATGAAAAGGAAAGAGATCCTTAACACTGTTAAGTGTTAATATCTAAAGTTTCAATTTAGTAAAGAAAGTCCTTGGATTGGATCATATGGGTGGAGTGGTGGGCAATGATGCATACTGAAATTCTGGTTCGTGCACAGGACAGATGTCGAACGCGATGTTGGGACAATCAGTTCGACAATTGCACAACAGTACAGAAATTAAGCCACAATGTTTAATACAGTAGAAACAACACAGTAGCAACAATATAACAATAAAGAACACAGAGGATTGGTAACCCAGTTCGGTGCAACATCACCTACATCTGGAGGGCTTCCACCCAAGAGAAAGATAATCCACTATTATAGAGAATCAAGTACAAAAAGGTCTTAACAGAACTGCCCCAGTTCCCAGCCTTTCTACCTATTCCTACCCGTGGTTTATTACTTAGGTCTCCCCCTAAGTATGAGAACCCCCTCTCACTTTCTCTCACAATCACTGCCACAGTGATTGGTCTCTTACACACAAGAGTATAAACGATCTCAAGATCAAACACATATTTGAAGAGATTACAACTCAACTAAACAAACCAACTCTAAGCCATATGATTATCAATGGAGGCAGTAGAGTGGTGTACAAAATAACAGAACAAGGACTCACAAAACAAAACCCTAAAAACCCAATCCTTGGGTGCCCAAGGCACACTTTGCAACTAGGGTTAAGCCTCCTTAAATAGGCTTTCTTCTGGTCTTGATCTTCAATGGGCTTGCACGAAAATAGAGTCCATAAAACAGATCTGGAACAAATCTTTTAAACCAGTAACAAATCTTATCAAATAAGATTTGAACAAAAGATAACATCTTTCACAATTTAAACCAAATCAAATCTTCTTCAACAGATTTGATTCCACTATATTATATTCCAGATAACAAATAGAAGCTTCTTCAATAACCTTAACTTGATTATCACGAAATCCATCCAAAGCTTCTAGAAAAATCAGCCAAACACACAGCAGATCCGCAGGACAAATGTCACAGCACGATGTTACAACATCTGCTTCGACATCAGGTTGTTTTTGAAAAAATGCAGACAACCAAAAGTAACAACACATACATTTAAGAGAGAAAATAGAGTTCATAGCAACATAATAGTGAAAAGAACAATTGGGGAGTTCTCTATTCAGCGCTCACTCTAGTAATTTGGATGTATTATTGGCTACAGGATAGAATCAAGAATGGCTTCAACCTGCATTGGTTTTTGGTTCATTTTATGAACACTTCTCTTCAAGTATAAATTGTAATAACTTGAGAAGTAACAGCTTCTTACCTTTCTGGATTAAGTTGTAAAATATCCTTCAAATCATTTTAACTTGGTATCTTGTAAAAAAGAAACACTTAGAAAATCTAATTAATTGCAGTTTTTGAAAATTGTATTTAAAAGTTGTTTTTAGAAATCGTTTTTGAAAACTGTTTTTTAAGAAAAAACTTAATTTGCTTTGTTCTCGTGTTTATATTCCGGGTCCTGCAAGGCACTGGTACAAAATATTGAACCAAATCTTGTAGATATTGAAGTAAATCTCGTTACCTAAAGAATGACAATCTGAGCAACTTCCCCATTAAATTACAATTCCTTCAAAATAGGTCAACCCTTTTAATATAATCTCATTGATCTTTAAATCAATACACTAATGAATATTTGGAGGCAAAGCTCAGCTACACATTCAATCTCTCACCGATCATTTATTGGTTGGTGGGTTGATAGGAAAATCCTGCATATGCATCAGCCATATACTGCCACAAAGAAAAATTGTAGGTGATGCCCATGCCAAGGCCTTCAAACATCGAACTCTAATTGATTTGTGGATCTCCATGTTGACAAATGAACACAAAATCTGTGTAAAAAACATAACAGTTGAGCACAAAATTTAAGCAAGTTGGACTCCAAAGATTGCAAATTTAAGGGCTTTTTTCAGTTTTCATGGAGTTTTGTATCACTCCCACAATGCTCCATTTTGTAATTTGAAGTCTTTTATCATTAGATATTTTTAATAACAATGCAAGGAACAAAGCTGACTCGAATTGAAACAGCCCCATTTCGAAACATAAAAAGATGAAATTTGGATAAAAAAACCTTTCTTTTATAGGAAGACTGAGGCACAATAGTACAATGACACAAAATCTGAGCAAACAATTAGCACGCTATAGTATTTTGCTTTTTAGCTTTTTTTATTTTAAATCTTAAGAAGAGAAAGGCTAGGACAGACATGAAACAGTCCAACCTTGGAGGAAAGAGTCCCTTCCACAGAAATACTTAATGCGCAAAACATTCTTTTCCTCTTTCAATTCAAACTTGAACTCTATGCATCTTGCAAAAAGAGAATAAGTGATCTATTAGTATGAGTACCTTGGGGAAGAGTTGTAGATCTCATGAGGGACCAAGTCAAATGGCTCAAGTGGCTTGTTCTTGAAAGCAAGAACCTAAGTCCTTTTCATGTTTAAGCTTTCTGCAAGTTGTTTCCTATATGCCTCTCTAGCGGGGAGTTCACAGCTGGGTTTTCCTTACCTTTAGCCCCCTCTATAAGCATCTTGACTTGCCTTGGATATGACCTTCAGATCAGGTCGTTTGGCAGTAAAATCTACAGAAAGAGTACATTTATACATTCATGAAGTCTTGAAGCTAGTCTTAATTCACCAAACTCTGTTGGTCTTTACACCATAAGATTAAAGGTGGTGAAGGCCTTTTTTTAACACAATAAGAGAGTTTGGATTAATGTTCTAACAGAGAATAAGGGAAAAACAATATCTGAAATAGATTAAATGAATAGGAAAAACAGTACAAAACCAAAACATTAGAAGAGAAATAAGAATAAAAAACAAATGGTTGCAAAACGAAGTTTATTAGGCAAAATGAAAAATCAAACAGAAAAAATAAGAAGTAGCTTCCAACAACCCATCTAAATTAAGTTTTCACTCAGAACTACTTCCCGCAGACCCTGCACTCAAAGTCACAAAAAATCAAGAAGAGAAAGGAGGAAAGGAGATTTGATAGAAATGTTTTAGTGGGATAGATCACCAAACATAAACATATGTAGGATACTCTTCCTCTGCCTGCTTACCAAAAAAAAACTCTTCCTCTGCCTACTTCCAAAATCGTAGCTAAATATCGTGAGAATTTTAACAAAAGATTCTACAAAAACAAAAGTAAACCATTGAATATTGACTTGCCTTGGATATGACCTTCAAATCATGTCGCTTAGCAGTGATCTTTAAATCTACAGAAAGAGCACCTTTATACATTCATTAAGTATTGAAGCAAGTCTTCCTTCACCAAACTCCTTTGGAAGGCACCATAAGATTAAAGGTGGTGAAGGACATTTTTTCTCATAGCACCTGTTCTTACTCTGTTCCTTATCTTGTTCCTTCCAATTCAGCATGAGTAAATTTTGGATGTGACATAGTAGCAGTTGTAATCTGAGGCTGCAGCACCATGAAAAACCCATATAAATAATTTCGCATTCTGATAGGTTTTCTCTTATTTTTGCTTCTAAGAATGAAAGGAATTATTGGACTAAAATTAAGAAGAAAGATCAATAAAAAACAAAAATGAAGATGAAGAAAAGGGGAAAAGGACCTTGTAAGCTATAAAGATCAATTGACTCATTTCCAGTTCAAGGTCTATCATTCCTACACCTATTCTCTTTTAAAAAATTAGACAGAAGCGTGATTTTTTACGATTCTGGTTAAGGGAAATTTTCGAAGGTTTTTTTTTTTCGTGCTTAGTAGAACTTTAATACTTTATTTCAAAATTCACTAATTTTTTGATGCTTTTCAAAATTCACTAATTTGATAATACACAGCAGCTAGATAATATTTGTACAACTGTATACTAATTTTTTTTTGTCTTACCCTACGTTAAGATGACAAATCTCTGCTAATATTGATCCATTTATATGATTCTGGATATAATATATCATCAGAACTGTATCTTTCCAATTATCATAAAATTAAGTGATCACCTAAGTGCCTTTCAAAAAAATAAGTAATCACCTAAGTGATAAGAAGGTTCGTCCTAGCTTCAGAAAAGATAATAGAATGTATACTTGGATCAATATCTTAATTTATATAATAGTTAAAAAGCATAAAAAAAAAACTATGAATTGTTTTTTTGAAAATAAAATCTATGAAATTTCAATTTGCCCACAAGGAAACAAACTTATCACTCAAGTAACTACCTCTTATTTAAAATTTAAAATTGAATAGATGGTAATGGAGATGGGGTTGTTACTATATGGCCAAAATCTAAGCAGTATGCATATCACAATTAAGGGTGAATTTCCTAATTTGAAATGGAGTAATTTAAGGGCATGGTAAAACATGTGAAATTAACTGACAATTAGGTGTTGAAATGGAAGCAGTTTCGAAATTCCCTAATTTGAAGCAGTTTTGAAATTCCCTAATTTGAAGCAGTTTTGAAAATCCCTAATATGCAGTTGGAGATAATAATTTAAATTTTTGAAAATTTTCCTAATATGTACTCATTAGTCATGCATATGATTGTTAGAGAGTATATGTCAAGTAATCTCACCTTTTAATTTCAAGTATATATTTATACTTATACTGCTGAAATTTATATACAGCAAAGTCAATCAAAAGTTCAATGGGGAACAAATGAAACTTACCAAAAATAGAAGCATGATCGTAATAAAAAATCAACCCATGTATGAAGCTTCAGCATGTATATTGCCATTGTTAATCAAAAATAAAAAATCCCTAAATGCTACATGAAGAACAAAATCCCTAAATTAAGGCATGAAGAACAAAGTCCCTAAATCAAGTCTTCATACCTGAGTTTCTTCATCCAGCAGTGCATTGGTGTGAAGACTAAAATTGATGCAAGCATCTGCAGATCTGGACATCGGTGAACAAAATGAACAATTGGAAGAACATGACGCTATGCTGTCAGAAAAATCAAAATTAAACAAAAGGGGTTTTAGAGTGTATCTGCTTTAACTCTAACTTACAGCATAACCTGTAGAAAATAATCCCAAAATCAAGGGTTGAAGAACAATAATCCAATCCCAAAATCAAGGATTGAAGAACTAAAAACCCTAAAATTGCACCAGTAATGAATATACCTGAGTCGATGAGGCCGTGAGAAACAAAATCAATTTTTTGTATGATCTGAGACTCGATTGAAGTTGGACATTGTCGATCTTAGAATCCGGAACGGTGAGGGCGCGTGTGCGAAGAGGATGGTTTGCTTCATCCGGATATGAGTTTGAAGAAGGTGAGGAAGATTTTGATGTGTAGAGGAGAGCGTTTGAGGAGATGATGGGTTTGAAAATATGAGGATGAAGCGATGAAAAGTTGAGAGACACAGAGAGAACGAAAGAACGTGAACTGCAGAGGGAGAAAATTTGACAATCGAGAGAAGGAGAGGGAGAGAAAAGGAAAAATTGAAAAAAGAAAAAAGGAAAAAAAAAAAATTACTGGAATCTGCCACGTGGTATGGTGAAAATAGGTTAGTGAAATGCCACCTGGAATAGTGTGACCCTGAACTATTCCTATTTTTATATATTATGGATGTCATTAACCTGATTACAAATCTCATTAACCAAAAACTTCAATTAACATGTACTCCACTTTCTGTTTCTTCTTTAGTTAATTAATATACATATACATAATATTTAAATCTTATTCTTTCAATTAACATAATATTTTATAGGGAATTCTACACACAGGGGTTCTAACTAACAAACTAAAAGGTACATAAACTATAAAGCAACCACTCAACACAATAAAAGTTCTCCCAGCTAGTAAGCCACAATACAGCCTCACAAGTCACAACACGTAAAATATCTTATAGATTCATAAATTGTTGAAGAAAAAAGAGATGAAAATTGAATCAAGGGAAATCACTTGAAATTAAAAATTAAAATATCCCTCTCATCAACTTAACTTCTTCTTGAAAACAAGGGCTACTAACAGAAACATAATAGGTAAAACAAACTCCCAAAAATTCGAAGGCTTTTCAACGGAGGTTTGATCAACGAAACCATTGTTGCCGAAGCAGGGAACCCAGACATCATTACCATTAATCTTCACCAGTGTCAGAGAATCATCATCGTGATATTTAAATTCATCAGCGGTTTCATCAGCGGAACGGGTGGTGCCAATACGGCATGACAAACCAAGCTTCATATACTCCTTGTTATGGCGGGCGCACCATTCAAGAGTTTCCTTGAAGACACCGAACCTGAAGAATTTCTCTTCTTTGGAAGAGTATGTTTTGTTATATTTCTTGCACCAGGTTTCAAACAACTCTCTGGCTTCCCATTCAGAATAGTGATCACCATTGGGATTGAAATAGAGACGCACACCGTGAAGCCAATGCGTCCAAAGGAGGCGGAGAGTAAAAGCAGCCGCTATCAGCGTTTCTTTAAGATATGAAACGACGTTAAACATATCGGAACGTGGCTGTTGCGGCGGAGAGAGGGTAGAGGAAAGGGTTTAGGCGGCCGTCACTGCTTGACCACGATGATTTTCTATTATTCCTTCTCAGTTAAGCCCTAACTTAAATAAGACATGATGTCAAAAAAAAACTTAAATAAGACCATTAGCCCACACATCCAATCACTATTTTTTATTTTTTATTTTAATTAAATGTTTTTAATTTAAATTTAACTATGTCGTGAAAATTTTAAACCGTATCCAATCTTGTAATTAAAAGATAAATTCCTAAAATACTGAAATAAATTAAATAATAGTTCAAAATAGAAGACACTCAGGTTCAAAAAAAAAAAAAAAGAAGGCACTCAACTATATTTTTTTTGGGTCAAGAGAGACACTCAACTCATCTAACGTATATTTAAAATGGGCTGAAGCTAACGA
Source organism: Lotus japonicus (assembly GCF_012489685.1). Taxonomy (NCBI): domain Eukaryota; kingdom Viridiplantae; phylum Streptophyta; class Magnoliopsida; order Fabales; family Fabaceae; genus Lotus; species Lotus japonicus. Next base: position 90,632,052 of record NC_080041.1, on the reverse strand, counting down.
GGGTGGATAGACCCATTCGGTCCAGCAATTTGCTTTTTTTAAACACTATACTTCTTTTGACCAAAAAAAAAACACTATACTTCTGTTTATGTTTTACCGTTTAAAAAAATAATAATTATTAGCTGATTACCACTTACAGGACATTTATTTGGGTCTTGATTCATTAACACCTAACATTTTTATAAGGGTCCCTGAATGATAGCTTAAGTGGTAAGAGTTAGGGACATAAGAGTTGGTGGAGTAAAATGTGAAGGGTCTCGGATTAACCCGAAAGAGTAATTTATTAACATTTCTAACAATTAACATTTTTCTATAAAAAAAGCTTCATACCATTTCACTCATTTGTTTTTTTACTTCTTTTTTTATTATTCTATCATAATGAAAGAAACTTTTTCAGCTAGAATGCATACAGGAACATAAATTCAGCTATGTTTGAATGATTTTAAGTTCTCGTGCATTATAGGTAGAAAAGACAAAAACAAGCCATTCACTTTTAGATGGTGTTGCAATTAAATGATTTGAAGATCTAACACAAGTTTAAAATTTTAAATTATGATGTGTTGGATTTGTATATATTATACACCGTAATTTTCACTTCTCAAACAATTTTCATTGTTCCTCAATTTGGCGGGTCAACCCACCAAATTTTCATTGTCTCTCAAATCCATATTTCGAAATAGGCATGTCCAGAAGTTTTTGGCCCGACCGGCCCGCTACAAAAAAAGACCTCCTCGGTTCGGGCAGGTCGGGTGGCGGGTTGGGGATGGGAAAAAACCGGCTCCACATGGTTTGGTTCGGTCGGTTACGGTTTGGAGCCCAGTCCGACCGAACTCAATATAAAAAAAAATCAACCGGCCCAAGTTTATAAGGCCTAAACCCCAAAGCCCCAAACCCAAATCGGCCAAACCCTATTAATTTAACCTAATATCTCTGCCTCCTCTCTCTTTCACTCTTCACTTGATCTTCTTCTCCCCAAACCCAAACCCTAGATCTCGTCGCCCCCACCCTTCTCCTCTAATCCTCTTGTTCTTCTCTCCAAAGTCCAAACCCTAGCTTCTCGCCGCCACCACCCTTCTCCAGTTCCCCTCATCCTCTGCTCCGCTCTCAAACTTCTCCTCAATCCTCATGACCTCATCCTCTGCACCGCCACCACCCTTTTCCTTCTCCTCATCCTCTGCGTCGCCATCCACTGCGCCGCCACCACGCTTCTCCTCATCCTCCCGCCACCACCCTTCTCCTCCTCCTTTCCGCCGCCACTTCAACATCTCCATCACCCATCTCAGAATATCCTCAGTCCTCACACATCTCAAAAGTCAAACCCTAGCCACTCCACCACCACAGTGCATGGCTTTTTCCTTCACACGTCTCAAACCTCCATGCTTCTCTGATCCGAAAGAGTTTGTTCATCTTCATTGCCATCGATTCTGATGTGAAATCGCAAGGATGAAGTGAACAATCTCTTTTGCATGAGGAAAGCAATGGAAAACTTGGTATCTCCGAATCTGATCTGACACTTGTTCTTGGTTTTTTTTTTATAAGCTAATTTTGTTCTTAGTTTAATGAAATTAGGGTTCTATGTTGAACCCGACCGACCCACCTCATAACCCGACCAACCTGAAACCGACCCAAACCGAAACATCTCACTGTCGGTTACGGGCCCAGTTTTGTGTCATGCGGGTTCGGCCGGTGGAGCTTTTTGGGCCCGAAACCGACCGAACCCGACCGGTGGACACCCTATTTCGAAATAAGTCAACGCAACCCACCCTTTGTTCACGAGTTCAAGGCGAGTCAGGTACCAAGTTGTTCAGCGGTGTTCGGATTTATCCAAATTGTTCACGAGTTTAAGTCTCTCTAAATTCTAGTGGTAGCTTGCAATGAGTTTTGAATTTTTTTTCCAATGTATCCTTACAACCAGCAGCCATGAGAGTGAGACTAATCCTCCAAGACTTTAGAATCACATTAAGTTTGTAAACCTCTTAAAAAATGATTTCCTGCACAATGAAATCAAATCTTAGACAGAAACTTAAATAGTTCAACTATCATCAATTGTGTTACACTTTAAGGTAAATGAATTTTGATAATAATAATAATAATAATAATAATAATAAAAATAAACCATGGTCACCTTAATCAGGGTAAGGATAACCACATAGGGTGGTAAACTAAAGCTTACTCATAAAAGCAAAGCAAATGAAATGGCAGACACGAATACGAGTTGCAATATATTGTTGAAGACTTAGCAATCAATCAATCAATCTTGTTCACCACTTAGCAATGGAAGAAAAGACGAAAACAACACAAGAGAATGGATCATCTTCAAATTTCAGTTTCACAAGCAATGGCGCAACCGCAAGCAGTGGCGCCGGTGGTGGCCGGCGTGGGCTGCCAATGATCCAAACCAGCCACAAGGACTCAGAAGAGGTGTGCCACGACGACTGCGCTACGCCGGTGAAAGCTCAAACCATCGATGAGCTCCATTCCCTGCAGAAGAAAAGATCAACCCCAAACACTCCCATCAGAGCAACAACATCAACTGATCAACCTTCCTTTGCCATCATTTCCGAAGAGGATCGCCAGAAGCAGCAACTTCAATCCATCAGGTACATTACATCAAATTAAATTAAAATGCTCTAGTTAATCACAATTAATTGATTGATCAAGAATCATAATATATATGATTCTTCTCTGTTTTTGTTATAGTGCATCGTTGGCATCGTTTTCAAGGGAGACAGGGCCTAAAGTTGTGAAAGGAGACCCTTCCACGAAAATTAAGGACGGTCACACACACGTTGATCATCATATTCCAGTAACATTTGATGATGCTAGTATCAGTGACAGTTCGCTCAAATTCACCCACATCCTCCACAACCTTTCCCCTGCTGGTAATATATATAATCTTTACTCATCAATACTAATTTGAATTTCATCTAATATAGCAATTCAATTAGAGAGACTTTTTGCATGGATCATCGTCCATGAGAGTGAAACACATTTTATAGTCAATTACTCCCTCCGTTTCTAATCTTTTGTTGTTTTAACTTTTGACCTAAATTCCAAAACTTTTGTTGTTTTACAAATCCAATGCATTTTTTCTCAATTTATTCCATGTTTACCCTCATTTAATATTATATCTCTCACCTACCACCACTTATTTTCACCAATCAAAACCATAACAAATTTTTTAACCAATAACTATCATTCTCTCTCTTCACTCTAACTCAACATTAAATAGGGGCGTTTATGTCAGCAAATATATCATTAATTGCACTCTTAAACAATGTGCATAACCTTAAACAACAAAATATCAGGAATGGAGGGAGTAGCTTATTACGAGGGAGAGAATTAATCATTGTTGTTGTCGACAATATTGTAAATTTTTTGGAATATTAAGTGCTTATAGACTTGATTATTTTGGTGCAGAGCTTTATGAGCAAGCGATAAAGTATGAGAAAGGTTCATTTGTAACGGCAACTGGTGCATTGGCCACTCTTTCTGGAGCAAAGACAGGGCGCTCTCCCCGTGACAAAAGGGTGGTGAAGGATGACACCACTGAACGTGAACTTTGGTGGGGAAAGTGAGTAGTACTGCTATTATTAATTACATAACCTTTCTTCTGCATCAAAAAAAAAGTTACATAACCTTTCTTCTTTATCATCTTACATTTTTAATATTTGATGTATTTTCTAATTCGAAAAATTATTTATAATCTTATCTTCTGATAAGTCAATTGGTTGATCCATTCCAGAGGTTCACCTAATATTGAAATGGATGAGCACACCTTCTTAGTCAACAGAGAAAGGGCTGTTGATTACTTGAATTCCCTTGAAAAGGTGAGCAAATTACTGATACAATTAATGTCAATATTCATATATTAATGTCAATTATTCATTCTATGTTCATAATATATTTTTAATTTTATTGATGGTGGTCATGGGAATTACATGCAATCCATGACTGAATATTTTGCATTAAGTTGACTTTAGTGAAGAACGTGTCAATGAGTAAGCGGAATAGCGGATAACTTGAGATAAGAAGGAAGTTATCTAAACAACCTGCATGTGCGTTTGAGTGAGCTGTCTTTGCGTAAGAACCCCATGGGATAACATGTCAGGCGCTACATTCTTTATTTGGCTTTATCTACTTTGGGGCTATCTAGTACAAAATATACAAACTCATAGTATAATAAACTCAAAATATGTAGCATCTCAAAGTATGGGTCAATTGAGAAATGAGAACAATATCAACAAACTTTCATCACCACTCATAAGATTATGAAGGCTCATTCACTATATGTTGTAAATTGCTTGCTAACATTTATTTGCAATGAGTCTGATCGGCATCTAAAGATAGCCTAAAAGGCTAAAACATTATTATACGATTTCTAAAATCTGAAAATTACAAACTTTTCCTCTTTGAAATCATAACATCATTACAAGATCATTTATATGTCAAATCTCTCAAATTTTTAAATTATAAAAAATTTGAATAAATTTCCATCAAAATTTGATTAAGAGCTTCAATTATTTGAGTCAAAAATGGGGTTTTAAGATCTTTTAGAAAATAAAATATTGTTGCAATGAATTAATTCTACAATTAGAAAAATGCATTTGTTAAGAAGATTAATATATATAGGAAGTTTTTATTGAAAAGGTAATTTTTTTTTATACTTTTATTTGTTTATATAACTAATATTTCACTTTTCAATAGTTTTTTATTTTTTATGTTTTTTTTTATGTGTAACAAAGTTATTAAAAAATTATGGGATTAAATTGGAGTAAAAATTTATCTTGCACAAATGAAGTAAGTTGGCTAAGTTTCAGTATCCAAACCATCCTTGGAGCTTGAATCTTCAACCTTCTAATTGAGAAATTTGTCTTAAGTTTCAATATCCAAAGCATCCTTTTAGATTTTCATTCACAGGAAAAGGTGATCTATAAATATAATTTTACTTCTTGAAGTTTTCAACCCTTCAAATTAGTCTTCATATGTCATATGTAGACCAAGATTTTCAATGGACTTTGAATTCGGGCACCTTGAAACACTCCCTTCAAAATGGTTCCTCAATGTGAGACTCTTTAATTATAACTCAAAATAGTTTCTTCTTGGACATGAATTTTTATTCTTCACCAACCTCTTCAAAACCTTCAATGAAATTTTGACACCAACACTCTGTTTTTTTCTTATTTCCACCATTGTTGAAAGGTGTTAGTTGATTGGACTTTTTTAAATAAAGATTTTTAGGTATAATGAGTTGTTTCATGCACACTTAGCTAGTAAGAGCTACCAAGTAGGCCATGCTGGGTTCATAGGAAAATAAGGTAACATATCAGGAAGGGATTTAATTCTCTATACAGAAATTCATTCTCAAAGATCAATACATTATACAACTAATGATTATCAATGACTAGTTCTTCTGAGTTTCTGACCTTGTAAGTTGATCTAAATTCAGGTTTATGTGAATGATCAATTTCTGAACTGGGATCCTGAAAACAGAATCAAAGTCCGAATTGTATCTGCCAGAGCTTACCATTCCCTATTTATGCACAATATGTGAGTAATGGCTGATTATCTATCTTTTGCACACACAAAAGTCTTTCCACATTACCAGATGTTTCTTTACAATCTTCAGAACTAAGTTTAGTAGGCACTGAAAATGACACAACAGACAGATACACAGCTATGTGCGTGTTTGGATAAGCGTTGTGAGAGTTGATTTTGGATAATGACACAACTGACAGGTGCATCCGACCCACTCCTAAAGAGCTAGAGGAGTTCGGCACTCCAGACTTTACTATATACAATGCAGGGATGTTCCCTTGTAATCGTTACACGCACTATATGACTTCATCAACCAGCATAGACATCAACCTAGCAAGGAAAGAAATGGTTATCCTTGGCACACAATATGCTGGGGAAATGAAGAAAGGTCTATTTAGTGTAATGCACTACCTCATGCCCAAACGCAATATTCTCTCCCTTCATTCTGGGTGCAACATGGGCAAAAATGGCGATGTCGCGTTCTTTTTTGGATTATCAGGTAAAGTAGTGAAGCCATCACTTGCATATCAATGTTGCATTCTGATGAGTTTTCATTAATCTTGTTTATATTGTGATCCTCATAGGTACTGGAAAGACTACTCTTTCCACTGATCATAATCGGTATTTGATTGGAGACGATGAGCATTGCTGGAGTGAAAATGGGGTGTCGAATATCGAAGGAGGTTGCTATGCAAAGTGTGTTGATCTTTCAAGGGATAAGGAACCAGATATCTGGAATGCCATAAAATTCGGGACAGGTAACATACAAATACACCTGACAAAAGACTTTCCTTAATCATATGCACCTGACAAACAATTATTTACCTTCCTTTGTTTGCAGTTCTTGAAAATGTTGTTTTCGATGAGCATGCCCGAGAGGTAGATTACTCAGACAAATCTGTAACTGGTAAGTGTGATAAAATAAATGTGGCAATAGTTTATGTTAAATGCAAAGCTGAATCCTATGGGAAGTGATATTTTAGATGGATTTTGTACTATTGCTTTGTAAGATCCTCACAAATATTAACATGTTTGGATCAACTTCTCTTTCATCAGAATTAATTCTGAGATTCAAAAGCTTCTTCGAATTGATTTTGACTTCAGAATCAATTGTAGAATGACAACCAATTGTGAGTGTGAATCACATTTTAACTAATCTGCTGCTGTCAGCTTAAACTTTATGCATAAACTATGGATTAAGAAATAACAACATATTCAAATCACTCTTCATATGACTAATTATATGATCAAAATTTCTAGAATTCATGTTGAAAATTGAATAATAGTTCGGAGCTTTTGGTTTCGCAGAGAACACTCGTGCAGCATATCCTATCGAGTACATACCCAATGCTAAGATACCATGTGTTGCTCCTCATGCAAAGAATGTCATCCTTCTAGCTTGTGATGCATTTGGGGTACTCCCCCCAGTAAGCAAGCTGAGCTTGGCCCAAACAATGTATCATTTCATCAGTGGCTACACAGCCCTGGTAATTCTGAAACCTTTCATTTCTTGTAACACCTTTATTGGCACCCTATAGTTTATGCAGAGGACCTGCAAAATGCTTTCCTACATGTACAAGTTGTTATAGTTACTATATGACACCAGGTTGCTGGGACAGAGGATGGTATAAAAGAGCCACAGGCCACATTTTCAGCTTGTTTCGGGGCGGCATTCATAATGATGCATCCTACTAAATATGCAGCAATGTTGGCTGAAAAGATGCAGACGCATGGGGCTACTGGATGGCTTGTCAATACTGGCTGGTCAGGAGGAAGGTGTGGACTCTATCACAATTTTCTCCAAGAGATAATAAGATCAAGACCTTTTGGCATCAAATGGTGTATAAAATTCTCATTCCACCAATGAAATCTTGTCATATCAATTAAAAAAGACGCGATTGAGACAATTACAAATTTACAAGTGAATTTTAGTGGTGGAACTGGGATAGAGAATGAGACACTGTTTGAGGTCAGAAGATTCTAATCATTCTCCTGCTCAAACTAAATTTTCTTACCTATAAATTTACAGCTATGGATTAGGAAATCGGATCAAGTTAGCTTACACCAGGAAAATCATCGATGCCATTCACTCTGGGAGCCTTTTGAATGCAGAGTACACCAAGACTGAAGTATTTGGGCTTGAGATCCCAAAAGAAATAGATGGAGTCCCTTCTGAAATCTTGGACCCCATAAACACTGTAAGTTGATACTCAGTACTCACTATTTTCCTCCTTTCAAGTATCAAAATTATGAACGTATGAACTGAACTGACTCACCTTAAATTCGACTTGAATTACAGTGGTCTGATAAGAATGCCCACAAAGATGCACTTCTGAAATTAGCCAGTCTATTCAAGAAGAATTTTGATGTATTCACGGCCTATAAGATAGGGGACGATCAAAAGTTGACTGAAGAGATCGTAGCTGCTGGTCCTATATTCTGATAGGAGCCCTTCAAGTTTAATAAAGAAACTGGACACAAATATCAGAACCCAAGGCACTGCGTGATGATTTATGCTTTCAGATCATTTAAAAAATGCGAGTTTATGTATGTTGCATGTTTAACAACAATGATTTATGATTTCAGGTCATTTGAAAAATGCAATTTCATAACATTTAGGTAATCAAAATTCAAAAGGTCTTCATTATGTGTTTGTAAGCTTGACTATAAGACGAGCCCTTCTTTATTATCTTTCTGCCGATGTATAGTGATTGAGAACTGAGGCTTCCATCAGAATAATATGAACCGTATCAATAAGTATATCAAATCTTATATGCATACATGTGTGTGTATATATATTATGTCGATGTTAGATTGTTCTTAAGATACCTTTATGCAATTTCACTTGCTTTATAAATTTCAAGCATGTGTTAAGTGTAAACAAAAAGTTGTCATCACTTCCGGGTGAAGTTTCTCATCATAATCAGCTAATAAACTCATTATCAATACAAAAGGGGATCGATTGGCAGTGGAAAAATCTAACCATGACAGTAGCTAATGGATGAAGGGAAAAGGGGCACAAAGGGAAAGGTTTCAAAAGTTTTGATTTGGTAATGCCATGGTTTCAGAGATTCACGTTGGATTGACGGAGAAGCTGGTATAGGATGCTTCAGCCAGATCCACGTTCCCTCCTAGAATCGGTTCTCAGACGCGAGTAGCAAAGCATCAATTTTGTATCAATGATCCACGTTACAGCCTCAGATCTGATTTTGAGCTTCAGATCCGCTTTTGAGACGCACAACCAAACACACTCAATCAATCAACTTTAGATTAAAACCCCTCACTAGCCATATACTAGCCATATTATATCCGTGCATTACTGCATTATATAAGAAATGTTCCAGAGAATGTAGGGTTATCAAGTCTTCTATATCAGAGGATTCATTTAGGTACTAAACAAGAAAGATCCTGCAAATTATTGATCATACAGCTCATTGTATTTCCCTGGACGAATCCGGGAAGGTTAAAACTTGAGTTCTACTTTTACAACTTTGATGAGACAGTCAGACAGAGAATAACTAAGATTCAGCTGATGTGGCTGCATTGTCTTTATGCTTGATCATACAAGAATCCACACGAATGGGAACCTCTGCCGCAAGCCATGGGGCAAGGCCTAAGCAAAGTTATGAGCTATACCAAATCTACGGCTATAAAAGAAAGCCAAGGACGAAAATATCTCATTATATATTAAGAGAAGGAGGAGGGATTGTCCTCTTCCGTGGTTAACAAGTTACAGACTCCAACCAATATCCCTCTGGTGATTTTTTATGTTTCTGGCACTATTGTAACAAGAATATGGAAGAGGGGGAAAATATTTACGTATATAAGTGGCAATCACATTTTCTTTCTTCAAAATACCTTAAAATAATCTACTATAACCTCTAGAGGGAGTAGACCGACAAGGAATTCACATTAATATTTAAAACTCAAAAAGCCAACTTTGAAGGGGAAAAAAGCTATGACTTAGTTTGAATCTTGATAAGAGTTCTTTTACACACAAAGGTACTTACAGCACAGGGTAGTACAGCAAGACATCAATCAATAACTATAACTAAATCACACTCAAAATCAACCAACCAAATCCAAGTAATACCTTCCTATTGATCTCCAATTCTACCAAATGGGTGAAAGTTAGAAAGCTAAAACTGACACTAACATTTTTAGACACATTTTCAATAACTTGTACACCAAGTTTTGCTTGCCTAATCCATCACCTGCACAATTTTGGGTTTAATATACAAGATTGCTAATTTTATTCTTTCAAAATCCCTCGCTCACTGTTATGAGAGATTACCTGCTAAACTTAAGGAAGTCCTGGGCATGAAAGGTGTTCATGGATATGGATGAGCAGTTCACTCAGGACAGAGAGGGCAGTTCTCTCAACAGTAAATTTTAATTTCATTTCACCATTAACTCACCACCATGCATCTTCCCTGCAAAACCCACCAAAACCTCAACCACAACCTTTCCTACAAATACAATCTCCACAAATACTAGACTAAAAATGACCTTAAAAGGTTGATCATTTTGCAGTAAGTATCAAATTTTCAAAGTCTCTTCTCTACTGCATCATTTTAACTATAGGTTTGTTGAAATTCAAGCACTCCCCTCATTCATTACCAATTCACATACAATTCCACACACAAGGGGTTCAAACTAACATAACAAACTGAAAGCTAGATAAAGCAACCACTATACACACAAAAAATCCTCCAAGTCAAACACAATACATGTAAAACAACATTAAAATGGGAAATAACTTGAAATCGAAAATTAAATTATCTCTTAATTAGCTTAACTCAAAATAAGATTGAGAAGAAGCTCCCAAGGCTGCTCTAGCTCTCACAGGCAACACACTCCTCAAAGGCCTCCTGCGACGAAACCCAAAAAGCTCATTCATCTCCTCCGATGTCAAATCAGCATACCCATTAGTCCCAAAGCATCGAAACTTCGTGTTAGCATGCTTCTGATTCTCACGTGTGCACCATTCAAGCCTCTCCTTAAACACACCAAACCTGTGCATTTTCTCTTCTTTGGAAGAGTATGTTTTCCCATATTCCTCACACCAGATTTCAAACAATTCCATGGCCTCCGCTTCAGAATGAAAATTCCCACCATCAGGATCAGGATCACGGGTTTCGACGACGGAGGAACAGAGACGGCCGCCGGGGGGTTTGGCAAGGTTCATCTGCTTCCATTCCTCGGAGGTAAGATCAGCGTAAACGTGCAAATCGATTTCGCAGGTGGAGTTTTTGAGCTTTTCCTTGAAGATAGAGAACCTGATGAATTTCAGTGAGAGTGAAGAGTAGGTTTTGTGATATTTTCTGCACCAGCTTTCGAATAGTTTTATGGCTTCACTGTCCTTTGTATTATAGTGATAATAATGGGGATAGCCATTGATGAGGTGGGGTGAAAAGGGGGAGGAAGAAGAGAGACGGACGCCGCCGGTAAGACAAGACGGCGGCGGAAGGTGGCGGAGACGGAGGAGAGTGGAAGCGGCTCTCAGCATTTTTTTTTTGACGTGACTCCAGCAGAATTGGTTCTCTCTTAGCCCTAAATCATTCTCAAGTGAAGCAACAATTAAGCCCAAAGTATAAGCCCATTAGCCCAACGATTGAACCCTCCTCCCCCTTTCTTGTTAATCAATCAACAATTATTTGAATAGAATAAAATGGAATTAAATAAAGAGAAAAAGTTTGATGCACCGACGATGTAATTTTTTTTTTTTTATCGTAGAAGAGGAACAAACTAAAAACCGAAATTAGCTATTCCTTTATTTGAATGTTTATGATTGGAAGGAATAAAGTTCACACTCAATTATTTGGAAAATGATGGGATGGATTTAGTTTAAACATTTTTATTTCTATATTACATTTATTTAAAATCATATTTTATTTCTTTTTTTTATACATATCTAAGTACCCGGTCACCCTTTGAATGCCACCAAATTCAGGATGTAGTCACAGTTAAGTCTCATCATCCCTCCCCCAAAGTGTGTTGCGTGGGGATTGAACCATAATATTTTTTTTCTAATTTAATTTACATGTATCACAATGATAACATCTTATATCAAAATGATTTTATTTCTAATGGTTGGTGGTTGTTTGGTTGTTGGCGGAACTTGGAGATTTCTAATCTTCTTTGCGCGAAGCTTTGGGGTATTTTTATTGTTCTTTCCCTAGCTTAGAGTAGAGACATCCCCAAGGTGATTGTTGAGAGTGATTCCAATGTAGCGGTTTGTTTCATTAATAACGATTGCGACTCGTGCCACCCCTATGTAGGCCTTGTTAACTAGATTTGAGCTTGGAAGAAGTTTAATTGGGAGTTCCTTTGCGTCCATGTTTGTCAGGAGGTCAACCAAATTGCGGATTGCTTAGCTAATGTGGCTCATGACTTAGTGCTTGAGATTCATGTTTTGGAGCGTCCTCCTCCTAATTGTTCTAGCTTACATTTGTATGATGCTTCGGGGTCTCATTCCCTCGGGCTATCCGCTTGTAGTTTTCTTTTTCGGGCCTAGGCCCTCCTTTCAACAAAAACAAAAAGTATATATATGCATTCTATTATTTAGAGATAATATTGATTTTCAATCAAACCATCGTATATAAAAATAATTTTTGCCAAAAAAAAATCGTATATTAAAATCATATTGATCAGATTAATGACTCAATAACTATATCTGTTAAGTTAAATAATTAATTTTGTAAGTTTATTTTTTTATCACATAATGCCAAATCCAATGGTAGCATTGATAGAAAAATTAATAAAAGTATGTTTTTTAGACTAAGGTATCTAACACGCTAGAAAATGTCGGTTGTGGGATACCTTTGATACAACTAAGGATGACAGTACACGACCTTTTAGTCCAAATCCATAAGAACTTGGAAAATATGTGCCACACTGGTAAGGTCAAACCATTCTGACGAGGAAAATATGTGCCACACCGGTAAAGCTTAAACCATTCTCACAAGCTCCGTTCTCTGCAGATGAAAAGGTCAACCCCAAACACTCTCATTGGCAATGTTTCTGAAGAGTATCGCCAGAGGCAGCAACTTCAATCCATCAGGTATATTACATACCACTTTAATTATGATATCAAAATGCTCTTCACAATTAGTCAATCAAGCTATGTATGTGTCCTTAAAGAATAATTCAAGTGGTAAAAGTTCAAAGACATGTAGGTGCAGAAAAAGGGCTTTGATCCTGCGCAGGATTAAAAAAAAATAAACCCTCCCAAAAAAATATAATTTATGTTTTATGATTTTGTTTTATTTTAGTTTTAGTGCATGGTTGGCATCGTTTTTCAATGGAGAGGGGAGACAAGGCCTAAAGTTTTAAAAGACTAAAAGGAGACACTGCCACCAAAATTAAGGACACACTCACACACATGTTGATCATCATATTCCATTTTCCAACAACGTTTGATGCTAGTATCAGTGACAGTGTGCTCAAATTCACCCACATCCTCCACAACCTATGGCACCTTCATTCTGCAGAAATGGGTTTCCCCTAACTCCCTTAGTTTTTGGTAGAGGCAAAGAGAAGAGATGAGGGGGAACAAAGCTCCTATTGATGTTCTTATTGTACGTGTTTCATCGGAACAATATGGGGCTTACTAATAATAAGCATATGAAAGGAGTACATGAAACCTGATAACACTTTAACAAATCTTATGCTGTTCTTAAGATACCATCATACAATTTCATTGCCAAATCAAAATCTGTTTAAGTAAACCAGTACAAATACTAGATAGTAAAGATTTTTTTTTTCCCGAATGATATAATGGCAAGCTTAAATTATAAGGAAAATGAAATAGTGCATGGCAGACAAGACAACCATAAAACTTTTCCAAGAAAGATAGATGCAAGAAGAACATTCCAAGAGTAAAAAAGTTGGAAAGTAAATATCAGCCTTAAAAGTGACATAGGCGAGACTTGGACCAAATTGACCCAAGCTTCATTTGCTTTAGAAATTGCCGACATAATTAGCTAACGAGCAACCTTTTCAATCAATTATTTGACTGAAAATCGTGATTAGATGAAAACCACTAACTATTAGTCATGTCATATCTGCATTATATAATAATTTTGCCAGAGTAAGTACTTAACCAGAAAGGTCCTGTAAATTATTGATCATACAGCTCATTTTATTTCCCTGGACGAATCCGGTAATGTAAAGACTTGAGTTCTACTTTTACAGCTTTAATGAGACAGAGAATAACTAAGATTCAGCTGATGTGGCTGCATCGTCTTTATGCTTGATCATACCAGAATCCACAAGAATGGGAACCTCTGCCGCAAGCCATGGTGCAAGGCCTAAGCAAAGTGCATGAGCTATACCAAATCTAGGGCTGTAAAAGAAAGGCAAGGACAGAAATATCTCATTATTTATAATTCAGTTAAACAGTGAGAGAAGGACTAAATAAAATCTTCTATCAGAAAAGTAAGGCCATTTGATCACCAAAAGCAAGTCATTTTATTCTTCTGCAGTTTTAAATCTTTGCTATTCTGATATATAAAATCAAAGAAATTGCAGCAGCAAATGGAGCAGTTTCAAATCACTAAGGAACATCGCTCTTGAAATTGAAACGGTAACTTGCGGTCATGTGGTGCAAATATCACATGCCATCATATCAAGGTATCTTATTGTGACCTAGTCTTAGAGTTCAGGGTAGGCTTAACGCTACCCCAAAAGCTCAGAGGTGAGGATTGATCTACCTTTTATAAGGACATATTTGATAATATCTTTGATCAATGTAACTAGGTCATTTGAAGGTAGGACTTAGAATTAGGTAAGCCTTCTCAACAGACACTCCTCACGCTCGTGGCTGTACATCTGAAGCGTGAAATTTGCAGAAATGAACATCCTCGGGCAGGGTAACTCATATATGGGTGGCCCAATAAACGGATCCATGATAGGCTCTCATATTATCTTAGAATTCAAATTAGGTCTAACTCTACCCCAAAAGCTAGCTCAGGGGTGAGGATCACTCTACCATTTATAAGGACTTATTTGACCGTATATCTAATCAAAATAGGACTTCTCAACACCTAGCAATAAGGACCCCTCGAGATGTTCAGGTTAATGATGCAGAACGCTTACCTTCTAGTCCAAGTGCCTATATCAAGTTATTCAGCTTTAAACATGGATTGATTAATAAGTAACTTGAGAATTCTGTTTGATTCTAGTTAGAAAATGTACAATTCTACTCATTAAAATCCTGACCAATTTCATATTCAAGACCCAGCCAAATCCTAATCAAAATCCCTAGAATGACCAAACAATAGCATATCAATAAAAACAATCTAATCAAAAGAGTGTCAAAAGGGGGAGAAACAGTACCAATTTTTGGCCCAAAGAGGCTTGAAGTGCACGGTCAAGCATATCTTCCCTCCCCTGTACATCTGAAAAATGACCAAATTGATTGTTAATACTGAAATTGAACAAGAAAATGACCAAATGTAGAGGAATTGAACATGCGAACCTTCTGGGTCTTGCCATCCAATTGAGGAAGCTCGAGCTCCGGCGCGGTGGAAGGGTACGTAACAGGGATATCAAATTGGAGGTCGAATTCATACTTGAGAAGGTTGTACACATACCAGCATTTCCCAGTCCAGCGGGTACCTTCAGGGTTGGCGGCGGAGATCCGGAACCAATCGTTGTCGTTGGATTTGTTCATCTGGGTGTAGGCGATGAGAGACTTGTACTCCTCCTTCAGCCGCTGCGTCCATGCTGTTCCGTCGCGAGGACCCGCCTTTGTTGTCAGCAAAGGGATTTGTGTCAGCGTCGACTTCGTGTTCGGGTCCCAACCTTCCATCTTCTCTGTTCGAATCGATCCCTTTGCGCTTAGACCCTGACCAGCCACCGCAAATGCTGGCTGGTTTTTAACGCAACGCACTCTTCAAAAACAAGCCAAAAAGTTGTCCCAAAAGAAAAAAAATATTCGAAAATTAAAATATTTTTCTAATTTTAATATTTTATTCATATAACTTTTTCATTTTTTTTAAGACTTTGTCTCGATGCAAATTAAGGAGTACTAATTGGAGTTAAAGTAGTGCGTTTTTCAAATAGAGAAACTTCAATAAGTGATATTTCATTCATATCTAAACATGTCATCAGTCTTTCCATCCATGAAAAACGTTTTTTTACTTGTGATGACCGATTATAGTGATTACAAGTTTCTCTCACTTGGAAAAATGGTCACCTAGTTTATAAGTTCTTTCCGAGCTTTTACCTCATACTCACTTTTAACTCCATCCTCACTTACTCAAGCTCACCTATCCTTAGACAACCGTCCTCAAACAGACCATTGGAGCTCGTCGCCAAGGTCAAGCGTAACCTCACGTCCTCATCCGTTGGAGAGTTGAACCTTTATGAACGACACACTCTCTATGTCTTCGTCGTCGAGCGCCAACCTAGCCAACACAACTTGACCTCTACATCCCTCGTTCGATCCCCACTCTTAGTCAGTCACATACATCAGGATTTAGGGTCTTTATCGATTGATGATTGGGAACATGAGATTTTGAGACATGGCAGAGCACCACGAGACAAGTGGATGAGACTTTTATGTCTTTGTTCTCGTTTTGTTCTCCAATCGCTTCTTTTCATGTTCTTTTCTTTTATTTATGGGTCTCAACTTCCAACAACACACAAAAGAGGGAGAAAGAGGAGGAGAACACAAAGAGAGAGACGTTCTTGTGGAGGTGGTAGTTGTTGCTCTCGCTAAGTTTTTCCACTAGTTTACTGAGCAAGTTAGCGGTGATGGTGGTGGTGGTGACGACGATATTGGTGATGGAAGTTGGCGGTAGAGCAAAAACTATGTGGGACGAAAATTTTGTCCTCACGGATGCTAAAATGTTATTTGAGTGAGTTGAAAATACAAATACAATATTACCACACCACCAAGTTGCTCGTTCAAAATCTAAACCATCAATATAGATTTAACGATTCAAAGGAAGTCCTTCACTAGTGAAAGATATAATTCCTAGTTCATCCTAGATGTATCCAATATTAAAGGTTAATATAAAAAAATGTTTTGGGTCCCTGGCCCTAGATAATAAGTGATAATTAAAAAAAACGGGTTAAATATGTTTTGATTGCTACACTATAGGGTATTGAACTCTCGTGTTGACATGTGAGGTTTTAGTCCCTCTAGGCCATTTGAGAATTGATGAATCATGCTTGTTGATTTTTTTTTGGGGGGAGGGGTAGCTTACTTGGTTGAGTTAAGGGTAGAAGTAGGTGTTGGAAATGGAGGTCCAGGGTTCGAACCCTGAGGAGGAACATTTGTAATTGCTAACAACTAACCACTAACATTTGTCTATAAAAAAAAAAAATTGTTGATTTTTAATGACGTATAATTTTTTAAAAGCTAACATGAAATATATTTAGAGACCAAAATAATAAATATATTTTCTATCAATATTCTTTTTTGGTACATCAGAAAATTAAAAAAGAAATAAAAAAGCTACAAGACTAACAAATTTCTTGTCAGGATAGGATTAAGCTCAGGAGGAGGATCCTCTAAGCAAAGACAAGCACACTGACGATCAGTGACGGATCCAGGAATTTTATGTTGTGGGGGCAATATATAATTTTTTTTTATCACAGCACAAGAAAATATAAATTATAAAATATCACCACCACCAAATAGTATATAAGTTTTACCAACATAATATATTAGTTTGAGGTTTTTGGTTGAGCTTTTCTTTGTGGGTTTTTTTCGAGGTTTTTGGATAGTTTGCGTTGTAGTGGTTGGGTTTTTATCAACTTTTTGTTGGCTTGGTCACTGTACTCATCGTTGAAAATTGATATTTTTCAACTTTTTGTGTATTAATATATACTAGTGTTTTTTTACCCGCGCGTTGCACGGGGAATACGTCTATTGTATTTGATACGTCAATTAATACCTTGATTATTAAAAATATATTAAACAATGGATGAAATAGAAGACTCAGAAATGCTAAGCAAAGTTGACATAAAGACTTCTGTTATAAGCCTGGTTGAGATCAACAGGAACTCGTTTTACATTCTTCGTGAATATGAAGACAATAACACAAATCATAGATATAAGAAATTAGCAACAAATTAATCTTAAAAAAAATGAATGTGATAGTAGCACAAATTAGGATTGTGTAAGATAAATCATAAAGTATGACATTATTGTGTTTATTCCAACTAAGTAGGGATGACAATGGGTAGGGTACTATAGAACCATCCTCATACCTGCGTTTTAAAAAATTACCTGTTCCCGTCCCCATACTCGCGTGGGTAGCAACTCGATGCTCTCCACCTTTAGACAATTCAATGTCATTACAGGAAGCTCTTCATCTTTGTCAAAATCTAAATGTAGGGATGGCAGTGGGTCTCGGACCCATAGGGTTTCGGACCCATATGGTACCCGCAAAAAATACCAACTATGGGTATGGTAAAAAACCGCTAAATGGGTATGAGGTTGGGTATAGGTAATTACCCGCAAAAAGTAGTGGGTATGAGTGCGGGTATGAACATTATAGTACCCAACCGGCTCATACCCGCACACATATGTTATTATTATTATTATTATTATTATTATTATTATTATTATTATTTGGTAATATATTAACAAATTAACTTAAGCTATAGCTTTCAAACTCACTCTTTTAAAAAAAAGTTAGGGACATTAATTCTTAGTGACGTGTCATTCTTACGTTAATTCTCATAAAAAAATTCAACGTGTCATTCTCAGGTTAATTCTCATAAAAAAATACATTTTTAAATTTTAGATTTGATTAGGATTTAGGTTGTTTTTTTCTTGATTTTATCTTGATTTATTTTTAGAGTATTCATTAATTTTATGGTATTTTTATTGAATTTTTTTAAATAGAGATAATATCTATTTAAATAGAGATAGGTTTAGATATATTTAGTTTCTTTTTATCTCTTTGTTAGATTAATAATAAACTAAATCTTAACAGATATTCAACAGAGTCCTTATATATCTTTGGCTTCTATGCATTTTCAGGGGTTAAATAACATGTGTGATTTTTTCTCCTTGATTTGTAGGTTGAAGAAAGTATTCGTAATGACAGTGTTAATCCCATGGCAGAGCGGTGTGATTACCTTTGAGACTCACGATATGGCTCAGGTTGGTGCTACGATCTATGATGGAAAATTTGATGTATGTATTCTCATCATTTATTACTTTTTCCCTTTTTTTTAGATTTATGGTTCTGGAAAGTGATATCATTTTCTCTTCTTATTTTCATTTTTTTTTTTATGGCTCAAAGACATGTCAAGGTTGATAACCAAAACACAGGTTCTTGCTGAAATGCTTTACTACTATTGCTATTTTATTTTGTTAAGCCAGAGATACAGATTGGAATTGATATATCATTCATCTTTTGAAAACCATCACCAAAATAAAATTTCAGTTTCCCTTCTACTAAGCATTTCATCAGACACAAAAAATAAAGGGGAAAAAAATTAAGTTACCTCTTTGCCATTGTCGTTGAGGAGGATTGTGGGAAAGCGAGAGGTAGAGGTCCTTCTTCAGAGAAGGAGATTATGCTGTTGAGCCTCCTCTGGCGGTAATCATCTTCCCTGTCGATGATCCTATGCAACTTGCGAAAACCCAAATCGGCGTTGGTTTCAGGGGCGGAGGGCATGTCCTTGAGGAGGCTTTTGGGGGCGGGGTTGAAGACTTGAAGTGTGGTATGCGTCCCTGTCGCTTGCGCCATAGAGATCTTGTGATTGTCTACTTATTTCTTTTTCTTCTCTATATATGTTACCATACTTGTCTTCCCCTTATTGCATTATGTTTTGGTTACTTTTTCTTAATCGTAAGTTAAATGAGTAAAAATTGTACTTTACCCGTTTAAATCAAATTATCATTTTTCTCATACCATCTCATGGCCTTAATCAGTGTAATATTTGTAGTTTAGTTTCATAGCCCTAATTTAGATTTAGCACTGTTCTATAGCCCTTTACTTCTTCATAGGTGGTAATGGACAGTTAAAATTACTTAAAACAAAAGACCTAGGAAGGAAATCTAACTTAATTCTTAAGGTTGCACCCCAACAAAATCCAGCAATGACCACATCAACTTAAATAGTAATTGGACTTTGAAGAGAAAAATATCTGTTCAGATAACTTTTGAGATCTAGGAAAATAAAGTTTTTAACTTTTGATTGTATTTCAAACTGATAATGCCCATCAAGCAATCAGGAGAAGCCTTTCAAGCAAACATCCTGTTATTAGAAAACCATGCTCCCTCATGTTTACAATGGTGTCATCATGTAGCAGGCTGACATAGATAAAACATAAGTATCTAGTGCAGTTATCTTGGTAATGAAGGAATATGTATAATTGGCTGACTGACCATTCCTGTTTCATGAGGATTATATTAGAGTGATAGATAATTCCTTCTTTTAGAATTAGGACTTGGGGTTGTGTCTTAACTTAGTAGACAGAATCATAGAATTTATTTCTCATTGTATTTTTCTTAAAAATATATTCTAATTTTTTTATCGTAATTAAAGTCTAAGGATACTTGAAAACACCAACAAAAAATCAAGAAATAAATCACCTTAATCCTAATCAAATCTAAAATTAAAAAAGATACTAACTAAAGATAGATAAAAACTACCAAAATCTAGCAAATCACAATAAAAACTCATAAAATCATGAATTAAATAAAAATCCGAAAATTCAATAAAATACCATAAAAATTAATTAATACTCTAAAAATAAATCAAAAATAAAATAAAAGACCAACAGATAAAATCAAGAAATAAACAACTTAAATCAATAATAAGATAAATTAAGATAAAATAATGAAATAAACAACCTAAATCCTAATCAAATCTAAAATTTAAAAATGTACTAAATAAATATAGATAAAAACTATCAAAATCTTGCAAATCACAATAAAAACTCATAAAATCCTAAATTAATTAAAAATCCGAAAATTCAATAAAAATACCATAAAAATTAATTAATACTCTATAAATAAATAAAAAATAAATTAAGATAAAATCAAGGAATACACAACCTAAATCCTAATCAAATCTAAAATTTAAAAATATATATTTTTTTATGAGAAATAACCTGAGAATGACACGTGGAATTTTTTTTATGAGAATTAACGTGGGAATGACACGTCATTAAGAATTAACGTGAGAACGACACGTTACTAAATCAGCCTGATAGCAATAGGATTTGGCAATTCCAAATTTACACTAACCTATAGGTATTCAGTTGTAGAAGAATCCCACCCAAACTATGAAAAAATCTAAATTGCAAGGTGAAATGAATCACACTACTTTTCCATATACCTCGATTAATTAAAAAATATATATTTTCTATTGTTTTATATGCACAATATTTTTTTTATTGATCTCAAGTTAATTATATTCTCATAAAAAATACCTTTTTAAATTTTAGATTTGATTAGGATTTAGATTGTTTATTTCTTGATTTTATCTTAATTTATTTTTGATTTATTTCTAGAGTATTAATTAAATTTTATGGTATTTTTAGTGAATTTTTCTGATTTTTATTTTATATGCACAATATTTTTTTTATTGATCTCACCTCGCTTATGTTAGTCACTAAGACTATGTTTGTATAAATGTTCACATACATTCAAATGCACCTATATCTCAATCTTTGTTAGTAGTACATGCCTCAAATTAAAGTACGTACTTATGGCCATTAACCTTAAGATTTGGATAACACACTGCAGTAAGATCTGGTTAGCCTAATTCATAAGCTTACAACATCAAAGAAACTTTTAATCCCCCCTTAAAAAGTGAGAACAGATGGAAAACAATTCACCTTTCATGACCAGTGAGAACAGATAAATGTTATAATAACATACATAACAATGAAAATAAAATAAATGGGATGTTCATCTATCAATGTTAATTTTTTTTTATCAACAAACACATTAATACATGAACATTACAAAACAATAATAATGAAACATAGAATGGGTTAAAACATGCTTTGGCGAACAAAAGACACTTCTAGAACTACATGAAAGAATCATTAAAATTGAAGAAGAAGGACTACCAGAGATATGAGGAAAATGATATGCCTTTGACTTTTGAGTGATAACAATTCTTAGTCTACAAAGCCACAAAGCATTGTTTTTTACATACCTGGAACAAAGAGGCTGAAGCAAGAAGTGAGAAACTCGTTTTTGAGTTTGAAGAACATGCACTCTCAAATCTCAATTGTGATTTCCCTTGGTAACCATAAAAAAAAATTCTCAATTGTGATGGGGATAAATTTATAATGAAAAATTTAATTGAAGTGAGTGAAGGTCCATGTTGTTTTTGAAGCATATATGATTTGAGGTTTGCCATGGTTGAGATGAAGAAGGGAGAAATAGAGAAAATTGTGTGAGTATTTAGAGATAGAGAACGTATGAAGGTTTTTTTGCTCTACTAACCCTTTTTATTTTCTAATATAGATTGATATTGATACTCTATATAAAAAACAATATTTTTAGGAAGATTTTTTTAACAGAAACTATCTAATAAAGATACATAAAAACAAACAGCCTAAATCCTAATCAAATCTAAAATTTAAAAAGGTACTAAATAAATATAGATAAAAACTATCAAAATTTAGCAAATCACAATAAAAACTCATAAAATTCTGAATTAATTAAAAATCCGAAAATTCAATAAAAATACCATAAAAATTAATTAATGCTCTAAAAATAAATTAAAAATAAATTAAGATTAAATCAAGAAATAAACAACCTAAATCCTAATCAAATCTAAAATTTAATGTGGCAAATAGGGCCAAGGTGGAAAAGCTGATGTGTAAATTATTAAATGAGAATTAATAGGTGGAAAAGCTGACGTGTAAATAATTAAGTGAGAATTAATCTGGGAGCGACACGTCACTTACTTGACCTGTGAGAGCGGCACGTCATGCTAGAAGTTGTTCTTTTCTAAATTGTGATGGGGATAAATTTATAATGAAAAATTTAATTGAAGTGAGTGAAGGTCCATGTTGTTTTTGAAGCATATATGATTTGAGGTTTGCCATGGTTGAGATGAAGAAGGGAGAAATAGAGAAAATTGTGTGAGTATTTAGAGATAGAGAACGTATGAAGGTTTTTTTGCTCTACTAACCCTTTTTATTTTCTAATATAGATTGATATTGATACTCTATATAAAAAACAATTTTTTTTAGGAAGATTTTTTTAACAGAAACTATCTAACAAAGATACATAAAAACAAACAACCTAAATCCTAATCAAATCTAAAATTTAAAAAGGTACTAAATAAATATAAATAAAAACTATCAAAATTTAGCAAATCACAATAAAAACTCATAAAATTCTGAATTAATTAAAAATCCGAAAATTCAATAAAAATACCATAAAAATTAATTAATGCTCTAAAAATAAATTAAAAATAAATTAAGATTAAATCAAGAAATAAACAACCTAAATCCTAATCAAATCTAAAATTTAATGTGGCAAATAGGGCCAAGGTGGAAAAGCTGATGTGTAAATTATTAAATGAGAATTAATAGGTGGAAAAGCTGACGTGTAAATAATTAAGTGAGAATTAATCTGGGAGCGACACGTCACTAACTTGGCCTGTGAGAGCGACACGTCATGCTAGAAGTTGTTGAAGGTATGAAAAACGGTAGAAAGGGGGGGTTTGAATAACGTTTTCACGATAAAGCTTCCGCCTTAAAGATTTTGACAAATCTTTCAAGAACTTAAGTGCTAAAGATAAGAGATAGAAAAGCACACAAGGATTTTATCCTGGTTCACTTGATAAATCACTCAAGCTACTCCAGTCCACCCGTTAAGGTGATTTCTTCCTTCTTAGAATGAAGGCAATCCACTAATCAGGTAAGAGTTACAACTGCACTTGAAACCTACAAGTGACTAACAATTACACTGACTTAGCTCACACTAAGATTCACTCTCTTAGTCTTCTCTAGGATCCGATCAACCTTGATCTCCTAAAGGAACTAAACAAACTGTTTATCAAAGAATTGTTTACAAGAGATTTGCTTCTAAAAAGCTAATAGTAAACTCAATAAATTTCAGATGAAAGAAAGCTTAGAAGAATTTGAAGTTATCTTGCGCGTATGTGAATGCTTCTAGCCGCTTCTTTCAGTCTTCAGCCTCTTTATATACTCCAAGGATTAGGGTTGAGCGTTGCATGGAAAATGCTACCGTTGGAGGGCAGTTCTGGAAAATCCAGCTTCTGCTATGTCTGAGACTGTTAGGTAGGTCGTCAGGAAGGTACAGTTGCTTTTGTACTTGGATAGCGACTTGAACTTTAAACCTAGGAGACTTCTGATCAGGGGAATGCTTCATATTGGAACTTGTGAAGCCGGTTGATCAGAGTCAGAGGGAAAGCCCAGATCCTCTGACCATTGTTTCTTCTGATTCTGAACTCAGAGGGAAGTACATGGTCTTCAGAGTATCTTGCTTCTGGACATCAGAACTTCACTAATCAGCTTCTGGATCTTCAGAGTCTTCTACACCATCAGAATATCTGAGCCTTCAGTGTTTCTTGGTTATCAGACTTTCTGGATCTTCAGAACTTCTAGTGACTGAGTCCACATCAGAGTTTGTATAACTTCAGAACTTCTGAAGCTTTTCCACTGTTCATACTGAACATGGTGAATGCGAAAGCGTTGCTTGGGTCGCTCTTTATACACAGTGCTTCTGATTTGTGTGAGATTGAGTTGAGGTCAGAGCCTGTAAATAGCACACTCAGAAAAACACGTTAGAGTACCACAATTGTTCATATCAAAAGGTTAACTTGTAATCATCAAAACATAGAGTTGTACTACTAGATCAAAACTTGATCTTACAATCTCCCCCTTTTTGATGATGACAAAACTGAGATTTTTGATGAACAATTCTTAAACATTAAACTAAATTCACTCAGAGTTTAGAGATATAGAATAAGACTTATCCTGATGTGAATAGTTTATCTTGCTCATTCTGAATTCAAGTCACTGCTTGATTCTGAGCTTAGCTCCCCCTGAATCTAATACTTGATGAAAACATTAGTAAAGTCTAGATTCTGAGCTAAATGATATAAGAGTTCAGAGTGAAAAACTTATGACATAGATGAAAATAGAGTAATCAGAGCGCATAAGTAATCAGAGTCACGGACAAGGTATCAGAGTCTTGGGTATCAGAGTCAAATTAGAGTCACTTCAGAAGAAGTGAAATGTATTCCTTGTATTTGCCCAGTGACACATCTATGGTCATAAAGGTGGAACTCTTAAATTCTCCAAAAGAAAAATAAATCACACTAACACATCTTACACATCAAAAACTGGGTTTACTCCCCCTTTTTGTCATAAGCAAAAAGCTTGGGGTGTGAAAAACTTAGCTTGAAGTACAAGGTACTCCC